>NC_141699.1:993185588-993595588 GCF_964263255.1 Lissotriton vulgaris
TGTCTGTCTTGATGACCTTGGGGATGCCCCATGTCGCGAAGACTTCTTCAAGTACCTTGAGGGTACAGGTGGCACTGGTGGACGATGTGAACTGGGCTACCGGGAATCTGGAATACTCATCCATGATGACAACTACATACTTCCCTGATTGCAGGGGTCCATAAAAGTCCATGGCGACGTCCTGCCACACCCCATCGGGCAGTGGGGTCATCTGTAGAGGCGCAGGTGGGTTACTGTGACTGGTCATTTGACAGGGAAGACAGTCTTTCAGGGTGTCTTCAACCATCTGGTCAAGGGCTGGAAACCAGACACGTTCTCTCAGTGCTCTTTTGGTGGATACGACCCCTCGATGGCCTTCGTGAGCGAGGTCGATTACTCCTTGTCTCAGTGTCGCTGGGATGACTAGTCTGTGATCTCTCAGAAGGAGGCCATCGTTGGTAACAGAGAGTTCGTCAGAGACGTGTCGGAAGGCCTGGAGTTCCTTCTTGATGGCAGGGTCTTCCTCTTCTTCCTGCGGGTGGTATCTCCACCTATTGGATTGGATGCGCTTCAGTACTGTCTGCAAGATGTTGTCTTGATTGGTCGCCTCCTGGATGGCGTGCATGGGGATAGCCGGTGGACGAGCATGCCCAGTCACGAAGTGAATGTATTCCTCCGCGATGGAAGGCGCAGTCTCTGAGGATTCTCGGGGGTGGCGGGACATGTAGTCGGCAGGATTCTCTGCCTTCCCCGGTTTGTGGACGATTGTGAAGGTGTATTCTTGTAGCCGTAGGCCCCACCTTTCGATCCTGGGGGGCATCTTGCATTTGGGATTTCCATAGATCGTGACAAGTGCCTGGTGGTCGGTTATGAGTGTGAAATGTTTCCCGTAGACGAAGATGTGGAAATGCTCACACGCCCACACAACGGCCAGGCTCTCCTTCTCAGGTTGGGAATATTTCTTTTCGGGGTCAGTTAAGCTCCGACTGGCGTAGGCGATTATTCGCCTCTGGTCTGATTCATGGTCGTACTGAGCCAGGATGGCCCCTAGGCCCACGGGGCTTGCGTCCACGGTGATTTCTGTGTTCCTCCTGGGGTTGAAATAAGAAAGGCACTCGGCCGATTCCACGGCGTGTTTGATGTCTCTGAAGGCCCGTTCACATTTCGGGGTCCAATCAAAAGGCTGGCCAGCTTTCGTGAGGAGCCGCAGTGGGTGACTTACGGTGGCATAGTCACGAATGTACCGGGCACAGTAACTCGCCATCCCTAGAAAAGAGCGCAGATCATTGACGTCGGCCGGACTCTTGGTGTTATTGAGCATGGCGATCTTGTCAGGGTCCGGTTTCATGCCATGGGGCGAGAAAATGTGACCGAAGAATTTCAATGTTGTTTGATGAAATTCACATTTACCCTTGTTGAGAGTCAAATTGGCGTCCATCAGGGCGTGGCAGACACGGTCAAGGGCGATGTCGTGCTCTCGCATATCTGATCCGTAAACCAAGATGTCATCACTGTAGTTGAGGGCGTTAGGTATGTGTTGGATGACCAGACGTATCGCCTCTTGGAAAATTTCAGCAGCCGATGAGACGCCAAAACTGAGCCGTTTGTAGCGGAATAAACCAAGCTGCGTGGCAAAAGTTGTGATGGAGCGAGAACTGACGTCCAGTTCGAGCTGATGGTAGCCCTTGTTCAGGTCCAGTTTAGAAAACACTTTCGCCCCATTGAGCCCTGTGATCATGTCGCTCAAATGTGGGCCGGGGTGTCTCTCCCTTTCGATGGCCGTGTTCGGCAGGCGCATGTCCACACAGAGATGTACTTTGTTGTGTGACCCTTTCTTGGGGACAATGACCACTGGGGACACCCAGGGAGTGGGGCCCTCGGTGCGCTCGATGATGTCGGCATCCAAGAGTTCTTGCAGTTCATCTTCAACCGCAGATTGCAAGTGGAAGGGCACCCGCCGTGGATGCTGGGCCACTGGCTTGACTCGTTCATTTATGTGCAGATGGATTTGCCGGCCTCTCAATTTACCCAGGCCCTGGAATAGCGATGGAAATTTTACGGCATAGTCTGAGCTGTCATTTACATTGAAGAGGACGTGCACCAAGCGAAGGCGCTCGGCGGTGGGGAGGCTCAGCAGACAGTCGGCATCAGGCCCTTTAATGACGTGGATGACTGCTGGGATGGAGATGTCACCATGCGTGAGGGTGGTGTCGAACTTGCCTAGGCACGGGAGTGGCTTTCTTGACATCCAAGTGTACACACGGACAGGCGCGAAACGCAAGTGGGGTTTTGGGTCCATGCGTTCATGTTCAGCAACTGAGATGTAGTTGAGCGACGCGCCACTGTCCATCACAAATTTGGCTGCGTGGTTGCCCACCTTGATGTTGAGGCGTGGGTATCGTTTGAGCTGATCGTTGTCAGCGATGTTGATGTACTCAGTGGTGTATGAAGACCGTCTGGATGAGGACGATCTTGATTCTCTTGACGGGGAACGACGGTCCCACCTGGAACGTCGAGACTCGTGACTGGAGTGAGAAGACGCTGGAGATCGAGTGGATTCACCCTGAACTGCTCTGACGTGGTGACGTGTGGTTTCAGATCTCGAGGGCCTATGCTGGCTGTTACGTCTGTCATTGCCACTGCGTCTTTCCCTGTGGTATTCGCCACACATGGCCTCAAAGTGATTGGACCGTCCACATTTTCTGCAACGTTGGCCCATGGCAGGGCAGGAATCGATGTGGGGGTAGTCGTATCCGCACCTAAAGCACCGCCTCGTGCGGTCGGGCCGACGATCCCTCCTCTCAGGTTCTTTCCTCCTGTAGTCCGGGCGTCGCCTGGGCGAAAATCTGGAGCGACGTGACCTGTCACGCGGGTTGCGTCTGCTGTTGTCGCGATGGTCCTGTCTTCCAGGTCGCCGGTCAGAGACGCGGTTAGCATGTTCATTACTGGTGCCGGGTACGGTTTCGATGTCCGCCGCGTTCTCTTCAGCCTGGTCATACAACCGGGAGTTCTCTTCGATTTCTGCGAGTTCCTGCGGTTTTCTTAGCAGTCGTCGTCTCAGCGACTCCGAATGACATCCAGAGATTATTTGGGATTTGATGGCGGCGTCGGGTGAGAAGTTTGTGAAATCACAGTATTGGGACTGTCGTCGCAGTCGATGTATGAAGGAGCTCAGGGGTTCCTCTTTTCCTTGGCGTTGCTGGTGGAACTTGTGTCGCTCGTAGTCGACATTTCTCTTGTGCAGAAAACGGTTGTTTAGCGCGTCTCTCACTTTGACATAGGTGTCGCCGTCAGCGGTTGGGATCTCTCGCACTATCTTGCTGATCTCACGCCCTCCTAGATTGCGAAGGGCTATTACCTTGTCTTTGTCCGGCTCAATTTTGGACCCATCAATATAGTCCTCGAAGTCCTCTAGCCATTCTTGCCATTTTAGGCCCATGCTGCTTCCAGTTGTGACAGTTAGTGGCTCCGGTGCTCGTAAATGAGTTCCTCCTTTGACTTCTCTTTGCGCGGGAGGGTTGGACATCTTGACGGTGGGTCTTCAGTGCTTGCTTCCGACTTTTATTTCCTTATACTTTGGTTACCGGTGCACGGTTTCAAGAGTTGCTGTTTTAGTTACCAATGCTTGTTTGATGCGTGCTGCCAGTCTTTACTAGTCACGATTTGCTGGGTTCGCTTGGCTCAGCTTGTCAATTTGCACTGTCAGTGCTTATTTTCGGTTCTTCGCCTGACTTAAAGATGGCCGCCGCTCATTCACATAGGGATTGTCTTCTACCCTGCCTGACTTTAAGATGGCCGCCCCCTTTGCAGCACACGAGGTTCTCCTTCACTTCAGGCACACTCATTCAGGGCCGCTGGACTCACGGTTGCAGGTTTCCCTTCTTCCGGCAGGGTTGGGGTGAGTTTTCTGTTCTGCTCGGCGTGGCCTTCTGGTCTCGCGTGTCGCGCATCAGGCGGCGAGGCTTCACTCTGTAGGGCACTTCTCCCGCCCTCACAGTGGTTTGGGAGCTGCTGGGGCAGTGTCGGAGTGGGCTCCCGACCTTCACCTGGTCTTCGCGCTCACGGGTCTCGCGCGTCCAGCGCGACCGGCGCTCTTCCTTCTGGCGCTTCAGCGCTTTCGCTTTTGTCTCCTTTTCCTCGGCTCTTCCCGCTTCCTGGGTCTGCCAGATCGCTCCGGGTGGCCTCACTTCGGGCGCCGCGGGGTCACGGTCACAGCGGAGCTCTGAACGCTCCACGCTGCGGAACGGGGTTCACTCGCGTGGGTTAGCTTCTGGATCCCACCTTCCGTCGCCAGCTGTAGTATCCTACTACAAATGATACACAGACGCGGTGGTATCTATTCAACCCCTTTATTGATGCGTCTACTCAGTTCCCCCGTCCCTACTCTAACTAACCCCTTCCTGTCCTGTCCCCACCTCTTCCCCTCTGCCCACCTGACTCCGCCCACCCCAGCTACTGGACTGCTGACTTCTTCACATGAGGGTATTGGAGCACATGCGTGCTATTAAAAACAATGACTTCAGTAATCCTGTAGCACGTCATTTTTCAGTAAAACACAGTAGCAACAGGGACCTGCTGCAATATTACTGTTTGGATTATTTACCTTCACATATCAGGGGTGGGGATCGAGTGCTTAAGTTGAGAAGACTCGAATCCCGTTACATCATTGATTTAGGGACCAAGATACCCAATGGGTTAAATGGTGGGGAGGAACTGGCAGTTCATCTTAACAAATAAGTGGATTGAGTGATTGTCATTTATGAAATGTGATCTTTTTAACGAATATCTGTATAAACTAAAACCATGTTTCTTGGGCCGATACACGGCGTAATCACAATTGGTAATCAGGGACAGGCAGCCTTTTGAAAATAAGGCTGCATTGCCGATCCACGGCGGAATTGTAACAATATGAATTGTATTGTATTTAATCAACTGTTTTTTATAAAAAAAACACTTTAAAAACATGTTAAATATTTACTTACAGATCGGTATTTGAAACCGATTTTGTGACAAATGAAATGAATTGACATTCAGTATTTACTGTTCTAAGATGGCGCCTGTTTATTTTGAGGGCATATGAAGTCCGTTTTTTACCATTTTCCTCACGTGACATGGTTTCTTTTATTATAAAAAAATGTCCGCCAGTAAATTGTTTAGATATTACGACACTGACGAAGGATAAAAATAAAAATATATTTAATATTAAAAAAGACAGACATATTATGATGTTAAATACATATCACAAAGACCTACAAATGTTATTAATAATATAAAAGAAAAAGTATTTTTCAAACAAATAAATATTTTTATTTAGAAATTATTTCTTAACAAAAACATTATTACATAAATTTAGTCTATTTACTTCCTATCCTATAACACCACACAACCCACATCTAATACATTTAAAAAAGTATTTGCATAATTAACATAATTAATTATCAATTAAACAAATATTTTTCATTTAAAAAACCAATTAAAACACATACAAATTAATTAACTTCCCACCCTTTACACCTATGATCCCCACAACCCACACCTAAAATTAAACTGTAAACAAATTAATTACACAATAAAACATGTTTTTCAATTAAATACCTAATAGTATTTAACAACTAACTATAAAGTAAGTAAAATTAATTTACCACCCACCCTTTAACCCTATAAAACCAAAAGTGACACACAAATCTAATTAAACAATTATCCTAATTAATTATCAATTAATTAATATTAATTATCAACTAATTGTTCATTCATTAAAAATAAAATACTTCCCACTCTTTACCCCTAATAACCCCACAAACCACAACTAAAATTAACTACACAATTTCCATATTTAGTTGTCAATTAAGTAATTAATATTAATTAACAACTAATTATTAATTAATGTAAAATAAATTACGTCCCACCCTTTCCCCCTATAGACCCTACAACCCGCACCTAAAATGAATTACACAATTACCATAATTAATTATCAATTAATTAACAACAATTTAATAAAAAATTAATTAATTCCGACATTATTCCCCTATGAACCCCAAAACTGACACAAAAAATTTACCCCAACAAATTTCAAACACAATTAACATAATAAAATCTCAATTAAATAAATATTAGTAAATAAAAAAAATCATTTTTTTATTATAATTAAATTACTTCCCACCCTATTCTCCCATAAACCCACAACCAACTAAGGACCTAAAAAAATGCAAAATGTAATTAAAATCAGATTAATAACTACTAAAAATTTAAAACATGTATTAAAAAAAACAATACTTATACAAAGAAAATACTTCACATACATTTAAAATATATACTAAAATACATAACACTGATTTAAAAAATCGATATTTAAACAATTATATTTTTGACCACATAAGGTATCCACACCAAATTTGCGTCCTTTTCTTCCAACATCATGGGGGTCCTAAAGGTAAAAGTGTCTGATTTTTTCCCTGCAAATGGTATCAACAAAGGGTTTGTGGGGCTGAAATCACCATTTCCCAGCTTTCAGGGACCTTCAGACTTTTGTCAGAAAACAAACATTTTTTACACAGTTTTGGCATTTTACTGGGACATAGCCTATTTTTGCTATTTTTTGTGCTTTTGACCTTCTTCCAGTTAATGTTAGAAATGGGGATGAAAGCAATAATGGATCCTAGAAAGCTATACATTTTAGAAACGTAGACACAATTCTGAATTCAGCAAGGGGTATTTGTGCCTTCAAGGTTTCTTTATAGAAACTAACAGTTGAAAATAGGAAAAATTGAAAATGAGTTGAAAAAAAACTACAATTTGTGCCAACGTTTTCACCTGTAACTTTTACTAATTATCACAGATGTTTGAAAGCAATATACTGTTACATCCCCTGGACCTTTCTGGTTGTGGGAATATATAGGACTTGTAGGTTCACCAAGAATCCGACGAACCCAGAGCCAATAAGTGAGCAGCGTCAGAAAAAGGGTCAGTTTTCACTGTGAAAATGTGGTGTATCCACATTGCGTTTTGGGCCGTTTCCTGTTGCGGGTACTAAGTCTACCCACACAAATGAGGTACCATTTTTATCAGAAGACTGGGAAATACGGAGTGCATGGAAGTTTGTTGATCCACGCAGATTCCAGAACTTTCCACCACAGAAATGTGATAAAAATGTGTTTTATTTGACAAAGTTTGAGGTTTGCAAGGGATTCTGGGTAACATAACCTGGTGAGAGCCAGACAAGTCACACCATCCTGGATTCCCATGTGTGTCTAGTTTAAAAAAATGTAAAAGTTTGCTAGGTTTCCCTGGGTGCCGGCACACCTAGGGTTCAAAATCTACAGCTAGGCACTTAGCAAAGAAGGGGTCAGTTTTCACTGTAAAAATGTGGTGTGCCCATGTCGTGTTTTGGACCGTTTCCTGTTGGGTGCACTAGGCCTACCCATAGAAGTGAGGTACCATTTTTATCATAAGGCTTTGCATAATGTGGTGTGGGTGGATTTTTGTGGATCTATGCAGATTCCAGAACTTTCCATCACAAAAATGTGAGGAAAATGTGTTAAAAAAAAAATTATGAGGCTTGCAAGGTATTCTGGGTAACATAATCTGGTGGGAGCCACACAAGTCACCCCACCCGGGATTCCCCTGGGTGTCTAGTTTTGAAAAATGTATAGGTTTGCTAGGTTTTCCTAGGTGCCGGCATAGAGCTAGTGTTCAAAATTTAAAGCTTGGCACATTGCAAAAAAAGAGTCAGTTTTCACTGTGAAAATGTGGTGTGTCCATGTTGCATTTTGGGCCGTTTCCTGCTGCATGCACTAGGCCTACCCACACAAGTGAGGTACCATTTTTCTCACATGTCTTTGGGAAATGCAGAGTGGGTGGAATTTTGTTGATCCACGCAGATTCCAGAACTTTCCATCACAGAAATGTGAGGAAAATGTTTTTTTTACAAGGTTTGAGGTTTGCAAGGGATTCTAGGTAACAGAACCTAGTGAGAGCCACACAAGTCACCCCATCCTGGATTTCCCTTGGTGTCTAGTTTTCAAAAATATACAGGTTTGCTATGTTTCCCTAGGTGCCGGCTGCGCTAGGACCAAAAATCCATAGGTAGGCACATTCCGAAAAAAAGTCAGGGCCTAGTGGGCTTTCTGCTGCCCTGGGGAGGAGGGAAATCAGGGGCTATTGCCCTGATATGCCCCCAAGGGGGGCAGAAAGACTGTGGCTATTCTTTTTGGGGGTGGGGGCATTGGGATGCTCTTTCTCGGCCGTCCCCACCCCTACGTATTAAAAAATCAGCATAATCGCTGGCACATAGTGGGCTCTCTGCCCCCCCCCCCCCCGCCCCCCCCCCCCGGGCAGATCAGGGGCATCTACCCCCATCTGCCTCCTGGGAGGAGCAAAACAGCTGTGGCATCTTTTTTGGGGGGGAGGCATTGGCATGCCCATTCTGGGCAGCCCCCACCCCGAACTTTGGGGAAAAAAATTCCTGGTGGCTTGTGGGCTTTCTGCCACCCCCGAGGGACAGATAAGGTGCTATTGCCCCATCTGCCTCCCAGAGGGGGCAGAAAGACTGTAGAATTTTTAGGGTGGTTGGAGCATTGACAAGCCCAGTCTGACCAGCCCCTACCTATATAAAAAACAATCCCTGGCACTTAGTGGGCTTTCTGCCCCCCTGGGGCTATTGGTCCCATCTGCCTCCTGGGGGGCCAGAAAGTCTTTTGTTTTCCTTGGGGGATAGGATCGGGGCCTTTGCATGCCATTCTGGGCAGCCCCCACACCGGGCCTATAAAAAGAATAATCCCTGGCATCCTGGGTGCTATCTGCCCCACAGGGGGGCAGAAAGACTGGAATTTTGTGAGAGGAGGGGTGGCGTTGGAAAGACTGGAATTACTGTGGGAGGAAGGTGGGGGTATTGCCATGCCATGCCCATTCTGGGCAGCCCCCACCCCTAATTCTAATTAGCACAAAAAATCCCTGGCATCTAGTGGGCTTTCTGCCCCCGGGGGGCAGATTGAGGGCTACTGCCCCCACCTGCCCCCCCCCCCCCCCGGGGGGTCAGAAGACTGTAATTTTTGCTGGCGGGGGCATTGGCATGCCCGTTTTGGGCAGCCCCCACCCCCAATTGAAATTGCCATAAAAAATCCTTGGTTTCCAGTGGGCTTCTTCCCCCATCTGTTCCCCAGGGAGGGGGGCAGAAAGACTGAATGTACTAAATTGTTTGGGAGGGAACAAAGGCCCTTGTCCAAGGGGCTGCTCCCCCCTCCCTGGTGGCTAGTGAGTGGATCCCCGCTTGGGGATCCAGGGATCTACTAAGGGGAGATTCTCCCCTTTCCAAGGATACCTCTGCCGTCTTTCTATGTGCTCGTAGAAAGTGAACCTGAATGAGCCTTTTGGTTCATTTCAGTTTCGGTTTCACTGAAATGATTTAAACGCATTATGCACGCTGATTGTCATTTCAGGGAAACCAAAGCTGCAGCCTCTGGAGCTGGGTAAGCTCTTCCCCAGCTCCTGAGGATGTAGGGGGTGAAAGGGAATCCCTCTGGTGCCCGCACCAGAGGGATTCCCTGTACCATGTGCCAGTACGGCCGGGGGCCATCCGAAGTACATGAGCACTGGTGCGTCGGACACACCGAAGGGGTTAAGGAAAGGGCATTTGTTGGAGTCTTATATTGTTATTGTATGCTAAGGTTACCTGGTTACTGTTTCTCTGTTCTGATGCAGCTTGTGGCTTTTATAGAATGGTGATCATTCTGGAGTGGAAAAACAGACGCAGACTTTAGCTGACATGGGGCAGTTCCTGGATGCTTAATAAAGGAGATTAATACATCCTCTTGCGTCCTGTCTTCCCAAAAGTTTTAATTTATTACATTTGAATGTTGTTGTTGATACATTCTAAACAGAGAGATTTGTATAGCTTTCTTACACGTAGTAAACATATATTTTTAAAGTGTTTTATCAAATCCTTATAGTAACACACAATCCAAATGATTTTGAAGTCAGTTCACAAATCTATACTTGTTAATTAGGAGACCAGTCTTCAAATACTTTTCTATGCTACATCCATGCATTTCAGGGTGCAAAAAAGCATCCTCAAAATGTTAATAATTAAAATGAAGGTAGTTTCACGCGACAGAGAGATTAGATACTCTGAGGTAACCAATGTGGAAAAAAGATTCTTGGCTTAGGTAGGGATCTGTATTATTAACATACCTTCACTTGCTGATTTCATATCTGCATAAACACCTCAATCATCTTTTACTTCAGCCTGTTCAACAGGAAAGGCCTTAAATTCACAGCTCCCATGCAGCAACATGGCTTTTAAGAGTGCCTAGTTTAAAATGTCTTATTTAAAATAACAAAATTCTCTAAGAGGGAAGGCACCCCCAGCTATTTACTGTCCAGTGTGGAGTACAGCCCTCAGCTCTGTCTGACTTCATCTAGGTCAATAAATACTTGAGAATGCCCCCGCCCCCCTTGGGTACTATTGCTTAATTACCATTACTATATTCGAATTTTTTATAGCACATTTATTTTGTCAGATTTTAATGCTTACTGAAACTTATTACATGGTTGCCCTGTCCAATCTTGTGTAAACATGCATGTGAACTGGACTTGTCTGCCTTGAAATAGGCCTTAGCCTGTATTTCTTTTTGGTAGGATGGATATTTGCAATGTGGCCTATCCTGAAAGTGTTTGTGTTCTGTATTAGAGCCAGAGATGTTCTCTGATCTTGTTGCAGCAATACAGGTAGAAGGAATCCCATGTATCTCCAGTCAGGCGGCTGGGCATGGCCGGATACAAATTACAGGACGGCTGAAGAATCTTGTTGACTGAATCGCTCATCATACCATCCGGAGACGCGCCCTATTGAGCATCCCCTAAATCATCTCTGATACGTGCACCCCTTTCTTTTGATGTTGTCAGGGTTCATCGCCTAGGAGCATTGTAGCAATCAGGAAACTTGCAAGGGGGCTCATATTCCTCTGGGCCGAGTCGTTGAGGGCTGCGTGGAGTGGTAAATGTTCATTGCAGTAGATCAAGCCCAAGAGCCAGGATTTGGCAGTCTCCGAGCAATTCCTGCCCATATACAAACTATCCTTTTTTTGCAAGAAGGAATGTCACAGAAGCCAGTCAAGGAGTTTCTTCTTGAATGGGAAAAGTGTTGCCCAGCAATGCCAGTTATGGGGATGTTTGTATGTGTACCTCAAGGATTGGGATACAGGATGGAATATTTCCCTCCAGTATGTATGTATAGGGGGCAGGACCAGGCCAGGTGGAAAAAATCGCTGTGCTTGCCGTGGCACCTCCGGCAGGCCAAATCAGCAACCAGGCTACTCTTCATGAAGCATCAGAGGACCGCAATAACGTTTCTATTATCCTGCCTGGTCGCTCACTCTCGCCGTATACCCTAGCCCTGGCATAGAGACCTGGGTATTTGGTTGCCCCATCAGCAGAGTCTATGAATTCAGTGAATTTCATCTTGATATTTCCTAGAATAGTTTGATCATTAGTGAGAGCATTAACTCTCTCTAATGTGCATATCTCCCCTTTGAGTACAGAAAGCTTGTGATGGAGCATCCTGCGAAGCCATGTGGTTTCGAAATACAGACCCCCCTCGAATAACAATTTTGAAGGCCTCCCATAATGCAGTCACCCAAGTGGATCCCTGTAGCACGCATGCACTCATTCGGGGTCAGTCTGAACTACTGTCTTTGTCCCGGTACAGCACAGCCAGAAAACCTCAGTTGACGCTTTGTGTTTTTTGACGCTATTCTCACTTAAATCTTTAAAATTGCTACTTTTTAGATTTTTAGCATTTTAGTCTTCATTTTTGTTTTTAAAATGTGTTATTTTTTTCTAAATTGGTGTGGGACTTTTCATGTGTTTTTGTGCTTTTTTTTTTACTTAACTACTGTTTTAAGTGCTACATAAATACTTTACACATTGCCTCTAAGTTAAGTTTGACTGCTCGGTGCCAAGCTACCAGAGGGTTGAGTACTGGTCAATTTGGGGTTTGCTTGTGCTTCACCCTGACAAGGATTGTGGTTGCTACTTGAGTAGGGATTCACCCACCTCAACCAGTAACCCAGTTTCTCATAGGAGTCAGCACTGCCACAAAATGTGGTCCTTCCATGCCATTCAATTTCAGTGGTCCTTCCTGTATTGCATCACTGCTGTTGAGCAACTTCCCAAGTCCCATTATTCTTAGTTTGCTCTTTACAGAACTATCTGGCACATGCATCATTGTCAATTGCATTCGCAAAAGGTGCGAATTGCAATTTTCGGCCGTTTGCGAATGCAATTGACAAAATTGGGATGCATCATGTTTTTCGCAATTTTAGATATCGCAATCATGTTGCGATTTCTAAAATTGCAATTGCATTTAAGAAATCGCAATTTGAGATTTCTTAAATGCAATGCATGAACATTTCAAATTTGCGAATTCGCAAATAGGGAGAGGTAAATTACCATGAAGTTGACCTTCATGGTAATTTGCGAAAACTTTCAAAAATGCACAAGTGCATTTTTGAAAGTTTCATTTTACACACAAACATGCCCTTGGGGCATGTGTGTGTGAAAAATGCACTTACAGTTATATTTCAGGGGGGCAGGGGGGGTCCTTTGGACCCCCCCTGCACCCTTGAAATTGCATTCTCAATTTGCGATTTGCAAATTGCTAATCGCAAATTCAGAATGACTTCCCATTGATTCCTATGGGCCTCTTGGCCCATAGGAATCAATGGGAACGGATTCCTTAATTCCGATTCACAAATTGCGAATCGCAATTAAGGAATTTTTAGAAATCGCAAATAAAATTGCGATTTCTTGATGCATAGCCTTTTGCGATTTCTTAATTGCGATTCCTTAATTTTCGCAATTAAGAAATCGCAAACGGCAACAATGATGCATGTGGCCGTATGTAAATAAATTATATAAACACATGTATATGGAACAAGTGAAAATTAAGGTGGCCCAATAATGCCTGTTATTTAGAGCACATGTACTACTAATGAGCACATATTCTGCCTTTTATTACTACAGTGCAAGACCAAATTCCATGTTATCATCTTACTATGGTGTAGGTGACTTGGCACTGCTTATTTACTCCCAGAATGCACGTTAAATTGCCTGTACAGAGGAAAACAACTCTGCTAATAGGAAGCCTATTGTGTGTGAATTAATTTCAATCTATGTTAAACCCCTTGTATTCCTTTGCTGCTTACATGTTATTATTTATAAGTACCATACATGGCATACACCATATACTAGAATTGGCAGATAGTTTATGGTATTTTGTTTAAATCAATTTTAAGGGGGAGGAGCAAAATGGCTGTCACCGCTTCTCTCCCCGCCCACCACAATAATACATGACACCCTTTGCATCTGAGTGGCTGCTTGGTAACTGACAACATAAAATGGTAAACATGCATTTGCAGAAATGTATTCCTGTAACTCATTCATTTTTAACACTGAACCACCAAAAGAAAAGCAAATAAAGGAAAGAAAAACGTTTAACAAGAACCTTACATAAGATGACAACTGCAATCATCGAATTTCATGGAATGTTATCGTGGGTAAAAATGGGGATTTTCAGCAAAATGTTAACAGAAAGACTTTTTCTGCATGATGCAGCAAAAACATTGTTTGTGGACCGCAGCTCTCAGTATATTTGTCTTTGAAACTCTTCGTGGGCAAACAGCTGGACGCGATGTTAATTATTTGCTCACACAGGGTTAAACGCCTTCTTAACAAAAGGCCAGAAGCCTCATGTGTACAGAGAACAAACAAATGTTAGCATGAAAGGGCCTTGCAAAGCCCTGGATATGGAGTTTGAGCGATGAGCGAATCACAGTGGCCATGAAAACACTATGCCAGTTTGCATGTACTGCAGATCTGGGCAAGCGCCGAGAGGCCACGTGAGTTGCACAATCAACTACCAGCATTGCAAAAACGGATCCCACGAAATCAAACCCCCGCTGCGTGTGATTGGCTTGTCATCTGGAGGCATCAAAGGCTAGTTGCTGGCGGTAGTTCCAGTGTTGTGTCCCTAGCAGAGCAAGGGGTGTGCAAAATCTAACACCATGCATCAGAAGCTGGTGAAGGCATCGGTGCTGGGGTGTGATAACCAGATGCAATAACTAGTATATTAAATGTCAGCCCCCCCCCCCTCTTCTCTCTTGGGAGGAGAAGCTTTATGTTCTATTCCCACCTCTCGTTTTAATTACAATGTTTAAAATCAGCTTCTCTCTCACATGAAAAAGTTTCCCCTCCCAGGATATGTAAATGTAAATGTGTGTGTCTTGTAAAGCGCACTGCTACCCGGAGGCGTCCTGGCGCTATAGACCGCTGGGGAACCCGTCCTGGCTTTCCCTGTGAGATGTTCCCTCCTGGGTATCTCCAAGGTGAAACCAGGCATCCCCGGCGTTTGTGGGGGGCCGTTGTGGAGATGAGGCAAGCTAATGCCCAGAGTTGCCAAGTGTGATCCCTGGTTAGAGTAGGCACCGAGGCGAGAAATATCGAGTGCTGCGCCAGGAATTGAACCCTGGTCCCAGGCCGTCCTCTGCTGCCGTCTCTAACCAGTGAGCCACACCACTCCACCTATGCACTATACAAAGAAAAAACACAAATAGAGTTAATTTTTTTTTCTTTCTGTTTGGGTGGGACCACGGCTCTCGCAGGCTTTTGTACAGGAATTTGTGAGCACCATCCAAATGTACTTTGTGCAACGCAGTGATCGGGACACCCTAATTTGTTTTATTTTATAATTTTAATCCTCCAGATGGCCTCTTCTGTGTACTGCCATATTCATAAATCCCTCCTATGCCTTTGCATCTTTGCATTTTTTCCTTACTCTATTTCACCACTCTTCCTTGATAGATTTCTTTATTTAATTATTTAGGGCCTCATTACAATGCAATCGGATGAGATTCCGACTGCCATCGCCTCAGGCAGGTGTCCGACAGACTATATGTCAGCGGTCCCACCTGCCCGATTACAATGCAACTGCCGTGCAGGCGGTTGGAAAACGGCTCTTTTTCCCTTTGCAGCTTGTGCTGCGGCCCTAGAAAAGGGCTGCAGTGAAAAAGGGCAGTTCTCAACCTTCATGCATGGTGCCTGGTACAAAGCGCATGGATGTTTGGGGAGGCACCACATGTCCCCACTGGGCCCATAGCGGAGGCCCACAGGGTACGGGGGCCCTGCTAGGGGCCGCCAAAGTCGCATTCCGTCTGCCTTTGCATGGCGGTCGGGCCGCCATGTAACGGCAGAGGAAAATCTCGCTTCGTAATCCCTATGGCGGTGCCTCCACAGGCACCACCCCCATTGTAGGGATTAAACTCTGACCGATGCTCCAATGAGCTCCTTGAGCCTGTCATTGCCGTTTGTCCGTTCCTCCGTCCGCTTCTCTCTGACCAACCACATCATTATGCGGCAGTTGGACCGCAGCCTCGGATGTTGGACGGACTGCCACCGACAGCCTGTCGGTGCCGATCTGCCCAACATTATATTCGGGCCCTTAGTACTTATTTTATACTTATAGATGTATTTTAGAGTTTAATATGGTCCATAATACAGATCTAGCTCCAAGGAAGATAGACTGCTTTACAAAGAGCATTTTTATCACCACTGGAGGATGTCAGATATGAGGTACTGTACTGTACACAGAAGAACGTTGCTTGCATGGGGTCCAGGTGAAAGCAGGTTACTTAAAGACAATACAGTTGGGACAGTGCACTGGAACGTTTCTTTTCACAGTGCACACGGGTACCTATCACAAAATATGAGCATTACATATACTTAGAATGTGAGGCATGGAATAAAACGGTTTAACCAAAATCCTATCTTTTTGCGATTCTGTGCTGAAGTCAGAGTACCAAACCAAGACTCATGGTTTTCAAGGTGAATGACTTTGGGCCTGATTTAGAGTTCGCGGATGGTTACAGCATCACAGACGTGACGAATATCCGGTCTGTCGTATTTTTTGTGACGGATATCCCTTCAGCCGTATTACAAGTGCATTATATCCAATGGCATTTGTCATAGGTGGCAGGATATCTGTTCCCCTATCGATGATATGATACGCCAACATGCAGCCTGCTAAAGTGTGAGCCTCCTTTCCCCCTCAATGTCACATGCTAACAAGCTCCATGTCACAAGGGCCATCTTCAGGCAGTACGGTTTTTCTAGACAACAGTACATTGGATTCTGGGAATTGTAGTTCTACTTTCCCATTTTCAGTATGGTCCAAAAAGACCCGTTAACAAAAAAAATTAAAGAGGATGAAACGACCCATATGATTAGCAGTAACCACTAATTTCAATCTTAGCTTCTCAATGAATGAGGGTTTTTTATCTACATGTGAAAGAGACAATCTCACCACTACCTTGTTTTTACTGTTATATGTATTTGTTTATCCCCTAAGCTGTCCATTTTCTTAAAAACTTTTCTGTGTATCTGATGTTCATCTTTTCACAATGCATAGTGTCTCCTTTCTTGAAGTGTTTAAAATATCTGCCCTTGTGTACCTTCCCTACCAAAAACCGTCAGCCACACTCAACGAGAGAACTCTTCTCCCTTTTACGTCTTCATGCTCCCCAAAGGCTGGGTGAGAAGACTCCAGTGTTTTACTTTCCACACCACCTACTTGTAAAATGGTCCAGTTTCCTGGTAGCTTCAGATAGCCGAGATGCATTAGTGTTGAGTTTCACTTACTGAATGAATGAATGAATTCGTATTTGTATAGCGCACTTATACCCGGAGTTGTCTTGGCGCTGTACGCATACCGCTGTGGAACCCTTCCTGGCTTTTCCCTGTGAAATGCCCACTCCTGGGCACCCCCAAGGTGAAGCCAGGCTTCCCAGAGCCGTTGGGGCCGTTGTGGAGATTAAGCAAGCTGTTGCCCAGAGTTGCAGAGTGGGACCAATGATTAGAATAGGCACCGAGGCGAGAATTATCAGGTACGAAGAAATTGAGCCCAAGACCCACCGAGGCAGGAATTGAACCCTGGTCCCGGGTCAGACCTCTGCATCAGGGTCTGCCGCTCTAACCATTGAGCCACACTTCTGAAGAGTTTAAAAGGAATTGATGAACCATAGACCAATCAGTACGGCTGTGTTGTCACAGACAACAATGGAAGGTTCATTGTGGCAGAGCAAGTGGTGTTGTGATCTTCATCATTATTAAGGCACCCTGTTTTCTGTTTTTACTGATTTTTACAGATACAGAACGAAAACCATTTAAATGTGGATAAAAACGGACATTGGTTCTTTTGAGTGATTCTAAATACACTTTGCCATGACTACCTGGCCAATAACTGTGTGGATTGATAGGTAAGGGGGTTAAAAAAAGAAATTTTAGTAAAGAGGCTTAAACAGCAGTAGATATGCATAAGGCTGATACTGAAATGTGCATATTTTCATATAAGTGCGTTGCTTTATCTTTTGCTGGTGTTCATATCACTGAAACCTGGCAAGTATTCAAGTGTGACTGCATATTTATTGGTTAAATCAATGCGGAAATATACCAGTTTCAGCTTTATTTTTTATCACAAAACCCATAGTAAATATGTATAAAAAGAGATAAAGTTGACCAAAAATAAATATGGATAAATACAGACGGAAATGGCAAAAAATTAATACCATAAAACTGGGAGCCCTAATCAGAATAATGGTCAGTGTCATGGTCGACAATATCACTGCAGGCAGAGTAATGTCACCTTACAGCTCCTCCATTTAAAGGCTATTGAATTGCAGTATCTGTATTGCTCTTCCTAGCCCTCTCAAGGGGTCTATAGAGCTATACAAACACATCGGTTGCTTCAGAGTGCATCAATTTCAAAACCAATGAAATGTGCCATGAGCGGTCAAAACTAGCATTAGGGGATGGTTATATAATCTGGGGGGCTCCCACGTGATTTCCTGTGTTATGTCTAGCTACTGGTATGCAACTAATGTGTCGAAGTCAACGCTATCCATGAATGCTGACATTGGATTGTACAACTATGTTGTGTATTACTTAAAACAAACAAATAAAGTTAATTAAAAAAAACACTAGCATTAGGGGAAGGTTTTCCCTTCGTCAACAAAGGTGTTTAAATTTCCTGACTTTTGCCGGCATCGTGGAGGCAAAGTTTGACCTACCCACATACAGTTGCAGTCGCTGTAGTTAAGAGTGGTGGGGCCATGTGTGGGGGGATTTCAAGAGACCACCACGAGGGAAAATTCATTATTTATTTAATTTTCCCTTGTGGTCGTCTCTCAAAATCCCCCCTCACCTGGCCCCACCACCCCACCACTCTTACCTGCAGCGGCCCAGCTGCCCACATCTCACATACCAGACAGATTTCTATGCATACTGGCCAGACCATACAGGGCAGGCCATCCTGAGCCTAAAAAATGCCCTATAACTTGTAGGAGTAGCGAGAACCTTGCAGGGATATATCCGATGTGGTAACCATGCTATCAGGATGGTGTCAGATAGACCAAAAGAAAGGTACTGACCCTGGTCCTCGGAAGTTAGCTCATGGTACAGGGAATTGTTTTGAAAGTGGGGTTCAGATTTTGGGAAGTGAGCATTTCAGGTGTGGTACCTCCAACAGAGGTCTGCCCAGTGGCATCTGCCCATTCACACCCTTTGAAGTAACAGCAATGGGCCAATTAATCTACCTTTCTAGGTCGAGGCTGGACAGCGCTGCTCTGTGAGGTGTGCTGTTTTAGAGTATGGACTTGAAGCCCACTCTCCGCCCATATTTTTCATTGGCTTGTGTCATTGTCTTTCATAAACGCTGGCTTCTGATTCGTTAATAGGCTTGTTAGTCCCTCCTTAGTACCGCCATGTCTTCATTTGGAACCTCCCATGAGGACACCCCTTTTACATGTGTTGTTGCTCGATAGGATTTAATTACAACCTCCAAGTACTATTTTGTTTAATGGTTTTCTCCTACCTGCGGCAGTCACGCTCTCTCCCAATGCTTTTGTACTTTTTTTTTACATATCGCGACACGCCACGCTGATAGTGGTTGGTGTGCCTTGGCTTTGCTTGCTGCACCAAACACAGCCTTATGTTTTTTTTTTACTCTTTGATTCTTTTTTTTTTTTATTTCCCCATGCCGTATTTACACTTAGACGAGCTGTGTCTAAAAACAGGGGTGTGGCCACCATTAGAGTGAAAGCTCGGTATGGTGTGCTTTTACAAAAAAAGCATTTGTTTGTCAACTTGGCAAGCAAATGCTTTTTTTTGTTAAAAACGCCCATACAGCTTTCACTTTCATGACGGCCACGCCTATTTCTTTAAACATGGCTTGTCTAAAGAAAGGGGCGCGGACAACAATAAAGTTAAAGTGCATCATGGGCGTTTCTACAAACTAGCATTTTTAATGCAATAGGTGTCGCTTTTACGAAACTCTCGTAAATGCGAGACCTATTGCATTGCAAATACTTGTTTTTTAAACTTTGCAAGTCGTGCACTTTGGAATGCCTGCAAAGTTTAAAAAGCTGCCCAGTTTGAAAGTGACCTCATATTGCAACTTCTCACTCTCCCTAGACAGCACAAGAGAGTTAACAATTAGTACCATAGGCTTTGCTGATCTTGGCCATAATTTCTAGTGAGAAGATTGTTTAACTTTTCCATAAAACACATAGGGCCTGATTGCGATTTTGGCGGTGCAGTATAAGGAATGCCCCGCCTCCGCACCGCCAAACCTGCCCACCAGATTATGACTGTTTTAGTCACTGGCGGGTAGTTCTTTGGCGTTCCCACGGCTGTGCTTATGTAATAGGCACCTCAATGGGAACACCAAAGGCAGTACCTGTACGGCATTGACTTGTGCAGTCCATGAAATGCAGGTACTAGGGTCCATTCACAGAGGGGTGCACATGTGCCCCCCTGCATGCACCCTAAGCATCCAGGCAACAGGGGGCCCTGGAGGGCCCCCTTTGTTTCCTCTGCGCCACGGTTTTCACGGACTAGGGACCTCCATGAAAACTGTGGCGAAGAGGAAATTCATAATATACTTGGCAGGACCGCAGCAGTCCCACCAAGCATATTGTGGCCTCAAGACTGCCGCGCCACCACCTGGGATCTCTGATCCTGGTGGTTACAGCGGTGCAATGGCAGTCTGACCGCCTGTTATGACCAGATTCTCAGACCAGATAGAACCAGCTCACCAGAGCAACACCAACCTGGCCAAAACGTAACCACCTCCCTCCTCAGGACCCATCTATCCAGGCACCTGGGTACCTACCTGAGGATGGGGAACTCGCAATATACAAGCTCATATCATTAGAAACACCACTAAATCTATAGGGATTACTAGGAATACTCACTGATTACTAAGGACGTCCATGCCCTACACCACACTCATACCTCATAGTCTCGCGACCACATGGGTCCAGACTAATCTACCCTGGGGCAGTTCTGATTATTTACCATTACACACTGATCACCATCAGTGCTCACTCGGCACCTCTGCAATCCTGCGTGCCTACACACCGGTCTGCAGCCCTGGCGCTCTCTTCCTCACAATCCGGTCCACAATCCGGCGGACCTTGACACTGGTGTCCTCCCCAGTGTTCTCTAACTCACAGCCCGGTCCACAATCCGGCGGACCTACACATCAGGCTTCCACCTGATGCTCTCTTTAACGCTGCTTACCAACGACGATCACTTTCCTATGAATACCTTCAGCTCTCTCTCTCTCTATGTTGGGAAGTTTCTCTCACTATTCACTAAAGGTTCGCTACTACAATAATATTATGGGATGGCCGAATCACTTAGTGTCTATCTATTTTCTTAGCTCAAGGGCTCCTCTCTCTCCCTAATTATTCAGTGGCTACTTACCTGATCAGGGGCAGCATCTGTTCTGGCTGTAACACCTGACTCGAAGGAAAGGTTACCTGTGCTTTAAGAACAAGAGACACACACTGTATGCAAGAGTTATTCCCTGATTTAAACGCTCTCTATCATAAGAACAACACATGCACACTGGTTCACTAAGAACTGGGGTATCTTTATTACAATAACAATAAAATGGAAATAGACACATACACAGATCTGCGGGGTCTCTGTAACTAACAGGAACTGTAACACACCGCTGAAAGAAAAGGGATTAGACATACAATAGCCTAGGGAATAAAGACAAGATTAAGGTGTAAGTGTAAAGCAAGCTAATTCAGACTACCTCACCTATTAGAAGGAATGTTTCTCTCTCTCTCTGGTGGGATCAGGGCTCTCTCTGCTCTCCCTCCGTCACCACAGCTTCACGCCTCTGGCTCAACTGCTTCAGCTGACAGCCTCAACTCCTCCATCTGCTTTAATGCATTCTGATAAACTGGCAGCCCCAGCTGATAGTTCCAGCTTTGTTCATATGACTGCTCTCTCCAGCTTCAGCAATCATCTGCCTTCTTTCTCCATTCCAGAAAACCAATAGAACTGAACTATACTCTTCAGCTCCAGCAAACATTCTACTCTTCACTCTTCAAGAACCAAACTGACCACTCCTCCTCGCCTGCAATTCGCTAATATGGAATCCTCTCCCCTCATGGAAATTTCCAACAGAGGGCTGCCTCCCACCAAATTCCTGTGCTAGCTCCAGGGCTCTCCGCGCAACCGCAGTGCGCATCTGCATGTTACGTCTGGGCCCAAGAGACAAACACATTCCTCAGATAAGAGCCAGTCCTGGCTGGTTTTCCCCTAGCAGACAACAGGCTTAACTATAAACATTACCTTTACCCTTCAAGCATCTCAGCTCTGCAGGGATAGAAAGCAAAATGGAGTCTCTCTAGTTCTGGGCCTTGTAGGCCTGAGAAGGATGAAATAACCCTTAGCTCTGTCAGAGTACCTACACAAACCATACTAATGTGTAATATAAAGTCAGGACCACAGGATCCACCCTCTACTATAGGCAGGATAATGAAAGGACACATAATTATGTCAAAGCCAATAGGCAATAGATGGATTGGAGTCAAGAATAAGGGATCTATCATCATATAAAGCAGCTATCCTCTTCTAGGTCTGAAAAAAAGGGCTTAAAAGGGCCAACACAAGGTAAGAATACAGATCCTAGATGTGAGCAAGCTTAAAGTCTTCATCACTCCGAAATAGAGCCAAAAACCATGTCAGGACACCGCCCTAGTTGCAATAGGGCGGTCAGAAGACCACCACGACCTCTCCCCCAGGAGTCGCAAGTCCGTGGACCGCCAGATTCATTGTCAAGCCCACAGGTTTTTCTCTCTATTGAGGTCTAAATGGTGGGTCCTTTAGAATTTGGCCTCACAGAATCCTCAGATTTCACCCACAACAGTGCCTTCCTTAACCTGTGTTAACTGCTCTACACATACGTGGTGTGTTGCCTGATTTTGGACGGTCTTTTTTAAATAGACTCAACAGTTACCCAAATTGTGCCTTATTGGTTGTAGTGAGGTCCTACCCCTTTACAAGTACTGAAACCAGTTGTAAATACAGGTGTGTGTATCTGCCATGTTTGTTTTAAGAAATTTCCCATACATCATGCTACCACAGCTAAGGCAGGTAAGTTACCACATACAAATTCCTGGGTGATAAGAATGGTTCCTTGGATCAAGGAAGAGTTTCCTCCACAGTAAGAAATGGTGAGAGAGTTTTTGGCAAATGTGAGTGAAAGTTGCATGTCTTGACAATGCTTCTTTGTGATGTTTTTACGCAGGTCGTACCAGAACTTTGGGTTTTGATAGCAGGGGTGATAAGCAGTTACATGGCAGACAGCTTTTGAAACACAGGTGGCACGGCTCACTTCTGACCAACAGGAACTGCACAATCTATATCTGAATGTGGGCTTGTCTCAAAAATTTGAAAGCAAAACTTTTAAAAGTCACTTTTTTAATTGTTCTAAAAATAAATATTTTGAAAAAGGAGAACTTCTCAAAATGTTTGTCCACAATATATATTGAAGTAAGGACGGTGTGAAAGGGATTAAGGTGCTAAAGATTAGGGGTTGAGCATATAGGGCATCATATTTAAGGAAATAGAGTTTAGGATGAAAGGTTTGGGGTTTGGAGTATATAAATTAGGATATTAAGGGTCAAAATGTATTAGTGAGGAGTATAAGGCTAATGTTATAGGTCAGGGTTCTCCAATGTCAGTCCCAGAGGGCCAGATCCATGCCAGATCTTAAGATAACTACATTTATCTGAATGGGGATTTGCTAAAAATCTGGCATGGATTCGGCCACCCAGGACCGACTTTGGAGAACTCTGATATAGGTTATAGGAGTAAATGGTATTAGATATAGAACTAAGGGTTCATGGAGGTTAAGGGCATAGATGTTAAGAATAGGGTTCTGGGTTGAGATGCTATGGATTTGGGGTAAAGGATTAAAAATGTATGACCCTGAGTTAAGGGTTACCGGAATAGGTTAAGGTGTTGGGTTAATGCTTTAAGGTATAAACATTTGCACTATAGAGGCGAGGAATATAGAAGTATTCAGGTTATAGGATTAAGGAATAGGGTTTCGTGTTTCTGGGTACAATTTATGGGGCTTAAGGGTATGCGCTAAAGTTTAAGGATAATAGGATTTAGGTTAACAATATAGGGTTAGGTGTTTCAGGTACAGGGTTATGGGCTAAGGGATATTGTCTACCATTATAAGTTATCTATTTTACGAATCCAGAGGGTTGGGGCTAGGATACAAAGGATGCAGAGGGAGTAGGGCATGAAGTACAGGGTGAAGTGTTTATGCAGTAGGTTTAAAATTGTGGGCCGGGGGGTTGAGGCTAAGTGTAGATTGTATAGTGGTAAGGATTTGGGTATGGGTTTAATGCATAAGGTTAAAGCATTGGTCGGTAGATTTACAGGTGTATAAGACTTGGATTTTAAGGGGCTAGGAGTGAACAGTGGACGGTTAATCCCTATGTTTATATTTGATAAGTGTCACAGTTGCTGCCTATCCATATGAGGGAAACAATAAAAAGTGCCACTTTTTACAGTAACACTAAGCTTAATTATTTTCCATTCAAAACAGTACAATTAAAAGTGATGCAATTGTAAGTGTTAAAAGCAAACTGATGCTTTTTCTGAGCTAAACATTGAATTAACATGTTGCAACCAGCTACTCTGGAATAATGGAGATAAGTAGAATTAAATAGTGCATTCAGTTACCATTAAATACATGGCAGAAAAAATGTTTGGGGATGTTGTGACATCATATTATAAATACATTTTTGCCTAAGTGAACTTGCTGATGAAGTGAGACAATAATTATCTTTTTTTAATATGGGGTGAGGACACAAATCTATACACCATGGTTTGCTTCCCAAACTGAGAGTATACAATCCTTCATGAGGGACTTCAGAATGCTCCTAATCTACCCCTCGAGCTCCTCTCCACACACACACCCTCCCCAATACCTCCAGCGTGGAAACTTGCGAGAAAAATAGCTCGGTGAGTTATATCCTTAATAATATAAATAATAAATACCTCGAGCTTGGAAACTTGCGAGCAAAATAGCTCGGTGAGTTATATCCTTAATAATATAAATAATAAAGAAATTTATAAAGCGCCTGGTTACGCCATCTCGGCATGTCCCCGCGCTGGGTGAGAAGACCTACAGGAAGCACCATATCAGTCGAGCAGGGGGGACTAAACAGTGAACAGGTAGGTTTTTAGTCGCTTCCTGAAATTAGCTTCCGACCTTTCTAACCAAAGAGCAAGAGGAAGATCATTCCAGTTTTGTGCTGCTAGGAGGCGGAACGAGTGACCAGACATTCTAGCCTTCTTTGTCTTATGAATCACAAGTTGTCCTGTCCCGAAAGATCTAAGAGATCTTCCAGGTACATACCTAGTGACCAGATTCCCCAAGTATGCGAGAGCCACATTCTGCAGGATGCGGTGACAGGTGAGTAGTGTCTTAAATAGCACTCTTTTTTTGACCGGGAGCCAGTGCAGAAGCTCAAGGGCTGGCTTTGATGCCGCTCTTCTGGGCCGCATCAGTGCCAGCCTTGCAGTTGCATTCTGGAGAACCTGTAGCCTGCCCAGGTTCTTGGCAGAGGCTCCCAGATACAATAGATTTCCGTAATCAAGGCGGGATGTAATGAGCGCATGTATCAACATCTGCCTCGCCTCTAAAGGGAGAAGATCCAATGTTTTAGGTAAAGTTTTTAGAACTCCGAAACATTTCCCCACTAAACGACGGATATGTCAGTCATAGGAGAGGGAGGGACCTACCCAGATCCCCAGATTTTTTGCCTCAGAGCAAGGTGTGGGGGTGGGACCCAAGCTCGGCGGCCACCATACCGAGGTCCAGCTGGACCTGTCTCCCCCTACCACCAGCAACTCGGTCTTGCTACCATTCAACTTTAGGCAGTTCTTATCCATCCATGAGGCAAGCTCCTGCATGCATGCTCTAAAGTTGGTAGCCGTAGCTGTAGGCGTCTGGGATAGGGAGATCAGCAACTGGGTGTCATCCGCATAGGAGACCACCTCTACTCCATACGCCTGCACAAT
Source organism: Lissotriton vulgaris (assembly GCF_964263255.1). Classification (NCBI taxonomy): domain Eukaryota; kingdom Metazoa; phylum Chordata; class Amphibia; order Caudata; family Salamandridae; genus Lissotriton; species Lissotriton vulgaris. The sequence continues at coordinate 993,211,017 of NC_141699.1, forward strand.
CTCTGCCTGCGGAGACATGTATAGGTTGAACTTGGTGGGGTTCAGGGCCGAGCCCTGAGGTGCCCCTTGCTCCAATACAATATTCTCGGAATAGTGGTCTCCGCATCTGACCTCGAAACTACGCCCTACTAAGAAGGATTTTAGCCACCTCAGGGCTGGACCTGATACACCACTTCTGTTCAGACACTGTAGCAAGGTGTAATGTGAATAAGTTACTGGCAAGGTGTAATGTGCCACAGTGTCGAACGCTGCACTGAGATCTAACATTATCAGTGCCATGGTGTGTCCCGCATCTGCTCTCTGCCTGATGGTCTCAATGGCTCGTAGTAGAGCGGTCTCCATCGAGTAGCCTGCCCAAAAACTCAATTGCGAGGGGTGGAGGAGATTAGCATCTTCAAAGTGTTCCATGAGTTGTTTATTGACCCCTTTCTCTGCTACCTTAGCTAAGTATGGCAGCAACGAGATGGGTCGCAGATTTTCAAGAATATTGTGGCTAACATTTGGTTTCTTCCTAATGGGCAGGACTACTGCCCTTTTCCAATCCTTGCTGCTGACATGTATTGCATGTCATGACTGGACATCCTGGTAAAGCCAAATATTCTTTCCTCCTTCACTTGCTTCTAAAGGGAATTAGGTAAATGTAATATCCATTAGTTACAATGCCCAAAAACAGTAAAACGACAGTATTAAGCACTATATAGCTAGCAATTGTTACTAAAAACTCAGAAGCACAAAATTAGGCAAAGTAATTCTATTGAATATCTTTTATTCGAGTAGGTGCATAATTTTCTTTGATATTATTAAGGTGCGATTCGTAACAGTTTACTTTAGTCCATGAGTTTGCAAATATGACCATGTCTCTTAGAACATTCAATAATAAATGTTATTCGGTTACCATTTAATGCCTTTACATATTTCCAGTCCTTGCTATTTTGTGTAATCATTAATGTCTTGCATTCTTCCGTGGCATGCTGTATTTCTATGTCCCTAAGATATTAAACAGAAAGTCTGTTACTCCCTGGATAGTAGTTACACAGCAGCTGGAGCAAAGACAGTCTTTAAGCCAAAATGTGACAAACCCTGTTCAAGTACCATCTACTACTCTGAACATTTAAAAGACCTGAGCACAATTGGCCCAAATTAGGCCCCTAATTGATGTTTCTTTTTCATTAGGCTGTTATCCTGTGGAATGTTGATTCAATTCATTGTGTCATTTAATCATTTATTTATGATTTTGTTGGGCTACCAGTAAATAGTGGGGTGGTTGTATGGCGTTATAATAAGGCCAATAATATTGAACTACAAAAACATTGCATTTGCTACATCCTCTGGCACCACAAGGCAAAAGTAAGTGCTTTTTATAGCCTTATAGCCTGCCGTAGCAGGCTATACCGGCTATTAAAGGCCCGCTCAAGCGTTAAAGGCCCAAGCCAAAGGCAAGGGCCTTTAACAAGCAAGCGGAACTTTAATAGTCGGTATAGCCCAGCTACGAAGGGCTATAAGGCTATTAAAACAAAACATTCTGCCACTAGAGGGCAGAATGTTCCAACAGATAAAACAAAGGCCTCTCAGAGCCCGAGGGAGTTTAAATCCCCTCGGCCTCCAGAGGCCTTTGTGAAAACAAAATTGGAATGTTGCTTTGCGGGCCTTTACCAGCCCATAGAAGCACGGAGCACTCCAGTGTCTTCAATGGAGTGGTCCACATTCCAATGTTGTAATTATTGTTCTCATCTGCAGGTCAATATTTGGACCATGATATTGTAGCCTACAACCCCTGGTAAACATACACTTAGATTTGAGACTGTAATAGAGTCCTTGTTTTTATACTTACATGTAATGATTTTTCTCATTGTAAACACAAAACTCAATTTAACAGAATGTATTTGAATAGCACCAATTCATATTTTAGACTAAAACTGTGGAGAACCTTCCCTTAATCAATGAATTCATTTCTTTTGTTACTTCTAACACACGTTCCAAACATTCAGACTCTGGGCACACACATATTCTCCATGCTCTGTTAGGTGAAGTTACACAGAAATAGAATATGCATTGCTGTAATATTTTGTGGTCATCAGAGAGTGTATTTCAACATTGAGCACCAGTTAACTAAAACCTTGTATATAAAAACCCTGCTTTGACTAAACTTAGAAAAATCTCTTTCTTCCTGGGCACACTGGAAGATGCACTGCAGGAATGGGCTCCGCGACTAAGGATCTTTTAACGATAACATTGGTCACTGTAGGATCAGCTGGTGGTGCTGGAGGTGCGTCAACCGTTGGAGGAACCATCTCTGAAGAGGAGGATTCTCCTGAGGAGGAAGCCAAGTAGACAGGATGGAAATGGTGGTGGCTATGGCCCGCCTCAGCAGGAATAACATTTGGAGCTGGGTGAGCGCCTGAAGGATCGCTTGCTGCCACCTGGAGAAAAAAAAAGAACATTTCTCTTTGGTTGCTTTTTTAAAAATATTCACCTTTTACAACTTTCTAAGGCTTCTGTTTTTCCATCTCATTTTCTAATCAGGCTAGCCATCTCTGAAGATCTTTCCTTTTTCATTTTTAATTCAGTTAATTCATCCATCTATCTTGATCCATTCTCATTGATATATAAGCTCTTTTCTTTGTTCCATATATTCTGTCCCACCTTCCTCTTTATTTATGCCAGTCTTGTCTTATTCATCTCACTAGTAGAAGCCAAAGTATCACTGATGTGGCTAAAATTTGCACGCGGCTTTTGGTCTTTGAGTGTGGGTCATTAAGGTTAAAAGTGATATGAGGTGACGTGATGCTGCACCATCGATCTGATATGATATTTGAGACACCTGATTTGATCCAATAAAGAAGTGTGGGTTGAATACACCTGCTGTGTAAAGGAAATCATCATAGATCAAATTAGATGAGGAAAGTATAAAATTGTGTGCTCTAACCAGCCAATATTATGTTTTATTGTGTTGAATCTTGCTCAATCATAGTTCCATCAGTTTATATAAAGACTGACGTGATTGAGCACTTTAGCACCAAACCTTTGAACAAAAATAGACATTAAAAGAGGAAAATACAGCAGTGGTGAGTGTTGCATCTCCAGTGAATAATACTGAATCATTGGGGAGTTATGGTTGGGAAAAATAAAATTAATTAAAGTTGGATACAATATCCTCCACTGAGAAGGTATATTTACTATAAGGATTTCAGAGTATATATCTTTGGGGGTCTGTAGGTGGAAGTCAGATTTTAAGAATTCTCTTGTCTGAGTGTGTCAAATTGTATTACACCTTGCAGGAGATATATTGACCAATCAAAAACAGCTGATAGAACAAGGATCGTTTCATATACTCTGATGGGAAATCACCCATTATGTGGGAGGCACTAGATATTGAATGAAATAAACAAAATAACTAAGAAAAATATTTCCTCTGAACCATTACTGGTACAAAACTGGAGAGATTATACAGACATATCATGAGAAAGCAAGGTGTTAATCAAACTCTCAGAAGAAGTGGCAAAGTGAAACACTAAAGCATTGTAAGAACTTTGTGGTAGCCTTCTTAATTATTGTATTTGGTATTGCTGTGTACATTACTCTTTTCCGCTTTTTAGAAGCTTCAAGATTATTACAAAAGGTGAACAAACAGGGCTGCTGTACAAAGCTGTGTATGTAGGCAGAGAGTTAGAGAAGGTGTTTAGAGTATCAAATAATGCCTCAAGGACTATAAGGAATGCATTTCCAGAGGAGGTGCTTGAGGTGTTCAAAGTTCTTCCTTCATAATGCTTGTCCCTCAGCATAGATAGGGACAGTGTATTGCTAGCAGCTAGCATTAGGCAGCTGAGCCAGCTGTCAGTCAATATAGTTCTGGTTGTGTCCACATAAAGCCTCTCTAGTTACTCTAAGGATTTGGATCCTCCTGCAGTGCTCGAAGGGCCAATAATATATGACCTGAGGAGCTCATTACAAAGGTAAGATAAATGTTCAATAGCAGCGGGGGACCATTGGGGGTCCACAAAGACTACTCAGGAGCTCCATGAATGCTTAGAAAATGAATTTAATACTAGCAGATGAATCAAGTAGATATAAATAAAGAAACAGAATTGAAATCTAAAACTTTTAAACGTTCTGTAAATGTGAAGGAATGTGAAACGGGAGGCGAAAAATTGAGTTAGTATCCTCAGATTGATTCATAGGGCAGTGCAAATGCATCATACAGAATATTGTATGGACAATGGGTGGCTTCAATAGAATTTAGAAAAGCTTAAAGTTCCCATTGAAATTAACATTTAGATTTTTTTTTCCAATTGTTTGTGAATTAAATAAAATATTAATCATTTGTGTATTTTTTGATGAATGCTTGTTTCTGTATTTTTTTGTGTGTATTGGTTTGTCATTCAAATAATTGAAAATGCTGAGGTCCCCATCTACTAGTAATGACTCGGTGGGGGTGTGGGTGGGTTCCAGTAATGAATAACTGGGGTTCCATTGAAGTCATAAGGTTAAGAACCACTGTTCTACAGGGCTAACTTGTTGATATTGGCCAGAAACATGAGTATATGCATTTTCAGTACAAACAAGGGGGCATATTGCCAAGGGCCATTATCGCCGCTTTAGCTGGACTTTTTCCCGCTAATGCGGCGATAATTTTATCACCCTATTACCAAGCTGTTGCTAACACCAGTTAGCGACAGCTTGTAGGCGATAGCGGACATTTAGGGGCCCACTTTGCATGTCAGCGATAATTATAGCTAAAGGCATGCATAGTGGGAGTGCCAAAATGTCAGCGACTGAAAACAGTTGCTGCAATCGCTATCGCCTATGATCAACAAAGGCGTAGTTTTGGAAATATTCGCGCTAAGCGAGAATATCTCCAAAAGCTAACGCCTGCCCTGACCAGTTCTTATCCATGTTATCCAATGAGAGGTGGATAACATGGCTAAGAGCATTGTCACAGTAATGCCTGAATATCGCTGTATTGACAGCGATATTCACGCATTTCGCCTGTTTTTTAATCGCTCCTGAGATAAACCTTGCTAATAGCAAGGTATCTCAGCGATAAAAACAGCTGAAGGGCGGCGATAGAAATATTCCTGCTAAGCCAACACAGCGATAATTATCGCTAGTTGTTGGTAATATGCCCCAATGAGATACTACCCTGGGAATGAGCACAGCGTTCCTGGATGGTAGCAGCAGCAGGTGAATGAGTCCTTTCAAATAATTCAGTAGTCAGAAGACGGCTTGGGTGACTTCATTAATTTGAGTGTCCAATGAATAGCCTGGATCCAACAACTCCTAATTTGCTCAATTTGTGTGGTGCAAGTAATCCGCATGGAAGCAAGGTACAAGTGTGATGTGGAACTATCAAAAAGGTTCCTTGGTATCACATAATGGTTACATAAAAAGGTCAGAGGAGATGGGCCCATTGCTCTACAAAATGCAAATGTGGAAGGCACAATGGAAATGTGGAAGGCACAAGCAATGGAAGCCGCCTGGTGTATATTTGTGATGTGATGTGGAAAATATGCAGCATCATTAGTTAGGGGGTGTGGAGGGAAAACGTTCAAATAGCTGCATTGTGACATATTGAAAGGGCATAGAAGAGAAAAGCAAAAAGGGTATTTGATGATCTCTTATCTTCTCTTCTTTCAGGTCTCTCCATATGCATACATTCTTTTCTAAATGTGTGAGCTTAATCTCTTAATTATAACGTTAGTTCCCCAAATCTATGAGAAGAACTCTACGCATGATGAATTTGGAGCGTGTTTGCAATTCTTCGGTAGATTCACTGAGTGTACCATAGTTTACCCACATGCACTTTGGACTGAGCTTACTGAGCATAGGAACCATAAACTTACATCAACATATTAACATTACATTAACATGTATTAGTGTTGTCAATCCTTTAAAGTCAATACATATAAACATACATTTCCCAAATGTTGATAACACAGTACTAATCATTTTTTAATACTGCTTTTCACTGGGATTCCTTCCCAATAGTGGATGTGCCTCATTTCCAAATAATCGTTTTCTTTACTTTAAAGTATAAGCAATTAATGTAAAAATATATATTTTTTTAATTAAGTAACTCAAATCCCTCTTAATTTGACTTTGGCATGTACTTTGGCCTTAGTTTCTACTCACAAAAGTGATAAGAGGGCTTACATTCGAGGTCTGGTGCTTGCAAATGTGTTAAGTTACATTGCACATAATGTGTGTGTAAAACAAGACAAAATTACAGATTGGAAAATATTGGTTTCGAGTTGAGAGCAAATCTATGACATTTCAAAAGGATTTCCACAGAAGACCTCTGTTTCAAAGGTTGTGCCTTTAAATCAGAACACACGGTCAGCAGCCGTGACTAAGAACAATTTACCAGGCCATGATCTCTTGAACATGCATGAGCAGCCAGCTGGTTGGCAAACAGACATGGATCAAACCTGCATTTGTTCTACAGCATTGAACTTGGAATCTGTCCACAGCTCATCACTTAATCTTGCCTGGTGGAAGCATGAAATATCAAATCAGGAATATCTGCTTACCACAACACCATAACTCACTTATCAACATTTAAAATATCCACAGGTTTGTATATATGGGTAAGTACAGGTTTACAGTACTTACATCTACATATATGTAAATGGGCGTTATACATCTTCAAGGTGCTAGGAATAGTACATTTATACTTAAATATATGAATTCCTCCTCTGTGTTTTGGTTATGATATTCTGGTAAATTTGTATTCCCAACTAGATATTCCGGACCATAACTGGGTGGCCTGCATATTAATGGCTCTACTTTTGTACTTCTCAAAAATGTCATATGAATCCTAAGTGTCTGTGAAATATGCTGAACATGTTTGCAGAAAACTTTCAGAAACCTATCAAGGAAGGTCTCTTGAAAGCACAAGATGGACTTTTTGATTTACCATTTCAGCAAATCCGACTTGCCAAACAATATTTGTCTACGTTACTTGTTGGCCAAGAAATAGTTAGGGAATTAAAATGTATAGAGAAATCAAAAACAAACTACGAAGCAGACACATGTTATATCTATGGAATGCTAATTTGCTCCAAGTTATTTCATTCCACTTCAGAATGATAACAGGATTAATGCACACTGCAACTGAATTCCTGATGCTGTACTGTGTAGTAAACAAAACGCTTAGGCCCTGATTTCGATGTCGGTCGGAGTTGCCTCCGACCGACATCACTGTGGAATGGGAACTGACAGACCTAAGGTTGACGGTTCCGACCCCTCAATTAGGATGCGACCACAGATGGTGTGGGCACAACCTTCCATTTTTCAATGGGAGCTTATGTGGCAGGCCGAAACAGCATGCAGTACAAGCTCCTATTAAGAAATTTAAGTTTTGAAACATCCCTGCGCCATGTGGCAGGCAGCATGAGGTGCCTGCCACATGGTGCAGGAATGTTGGTGACTCCCAGGGCCAAATGCAGAGGGCCAGAGGCAAAGGGGGCCCTACTAGGGGCTCTCAAAGTAAATTTCCAACAGCCTTTTCCATGCCAGAAATGCCGATATGGAAATGCTGTCGGAAACTAACGTCATCATTCCGACAGTGGAAATGCCGCCCTTAATGGATTATGAAAAGCTTCTGACTGATGGACAGGGTCCATGAGCCTTTCAGATTGTGTTGGTTGGTCCTTCCGACTGCTGCCCCGGACCGCACGCATCCTAATGCATCGGTCGGACTGCAGCAGTAAATGCAGTTCGGACCACAAATGACTGCTTGTCGGTTGCAGTCTGAACCAAATCGTAATGAGGCCCTTAATGTTTAGACAAGTTGAAAAGTCTAAGATACTTACTCAAATCTATAGCAAATCAAGTTGCCATTTTATAATTTTGTGGGTAGGTTGTGTCAAAGACACAAGGACATTTCACAAAGCCCTTTGTACATCATAATCTTTGGAGGTTTTGAGTTGGATATTTCAATATCCTTTTCTAGTCACTAACTCTTTCTTTATACTCAGATCTGTACCTCAGAGAACTTACAAAATGTTAATCAGACATGCTTGAGAATGTTACCTTAGGTTTAGAGGCGGTGCAGTTTACATGATTGAGTTCAGGATCAGCCTTGACAGTTCCAACACAGAATCCATATTGCTGTAAACATGTATAGAACCAAAAGAATGTAAGACTCTGAATTATTTTGTATTACATATCAAAGATAATGGAGCATGGAACAATTTACTATAGTATAAAAGTGCAAAATGCATAAAAAGATAAAATAATACTGAAATTCCGGTCAAAAAATATATATATATTTATATACATATAATATATATAATCCACATATACACACTCCTAACATAGACACTCAGGAAGTGAAAAATAAATGTGTTCCAATCATAAATTATTTAAAGCAACTGTGCCACTAACACGCATTATTACTACAGTGCCAAAATCAGATTCAAATTTATTACCACAGTACAGCAAAACTGACATGAGAAAATCTCTTTTTACTGCCTCCCAGATTGCAATAAACAATAACTTTACAGGTACCACGGGTGGAAAACTCTGCTCCGCCAGAGGCGTGTGCGGAGGTTTCCCTACTCCGCTCTCCTCTGAGAACACAGAGTAGGGAAAAAACTCAGACTCCGCAGTGGAGCGGAGTTAGTCAGCCCCGGCTCCCCAGTACATTGGCACCCGCTTCCACCCCCCTACTAAAATAATAGTAACAAGTTAATTTTAAAGAAATAAGTCACTTACCTGAATTGCAGCGTCCCCAGGCTGCCCTTCTCCTCGTCACGTACATCTTGCACGAACTGCGTATGCACGCGCTCACCCATGCGCAGTTCGTGTAAAATGTACGCGACGAGGATGAGAGCAGCCCGGGGAAGCCACAATAGAGGTAGATGTCTTTTTATTTCTTTTAAATAAACTTGTTACTATTATTTTAATTGGGGGGTGGTGGAATGGAGCAGAGTTTCCCCCCAGCTCAGTGGACCTCCGAGTAGTTCCACTCTGCCAGCTCCGCTTGGGGTTACTTTACAGAAAGAGAAGAGGCATCATGACTCACTCGAGGCTTCACCTCTCGTGAGTCATGGCCTCTCCATTCCCTCAACAATAATAAAGAGCAAATTACATTCTTTGCAACTGTATATATTAACTACTGGTGGTCAGAAGTAGGTACTTATAGTTAGGACCTAGTTTTCATTGGAAAAGCGTTTTTTGATCTGTCTATAACTTTGGTGCCATTTGACTAATCTTCGCCAAATTTTCAAAACAAATAGGCTACTCACTTCAGCTGTTGCGTTTAATATTTCAAAGTGATCCATCAAGCGGGGGCGAGAAAAAGGGGGGAGGGCCCAAAACGCTTTTTGTCCATGTTAATTTTCCTAGGAAGCTTTAGACACGGCTCCAGCCCGAACTACTGAACAAAATTACACTACATTTGGCAAAAAGGTAGCTCTTGGTTCAGACAGCACTCTTTTTGTTAAATTATGTCAATCCGTTCAGTAGTTCCTGAGAAATTTAAAGATTTCTCATATATACAACTGTGGCCGCAGTGGATCCACAAACCCTCCCGATCTCGTGCCTGAGATCTGATTGGCTGCCAATACTTCAAACCAGGAAGTGTTGATAGCCATCTTGTGACTCGGTTGAAAAAATAAGAAAAGGGGGCAGGGTAGAAACACCCTGACCCCCTAGGCCGGTTCAGGGGATCCCACAGGGATACATAAATCTGGCAGACTTTTTTTAAAAAAAAGAAGCACTGGCTTCTGCCCTTCATTTACGTTAGGCCCAAGGTGGGCCAAGTCCTGTGGGTAGTTGTAACTAGTGATGTAGGGGTTCAACATGGCCCCTGGAGCTCGGGCACCACCACCTCCTTGGGACAATTTATTTTAATGCGGGGCCAAGCAGTCCCCTGCCGCCCCAGGGGCCCCACTTCCCTGGGGCTACATTTACAAAAATGCGTGGGGGGCTTCAGCCCCGCCACTCAGTCCCAGGGACCACCACCTCCCCGGGATGAATTATGTGAAATGCAGGGGGCCACATGGCCCCAGCGCAGCCTCAGGGACCGCCTCCTCTCCGTGGCTATATTTACAATAATGCTTGGGGGGCTTTAGCCCCCCAAACACAGCCCCTGGGTGGGACTACCACCTCCCTGGGCTGTTTTCCAAATGGGAAAGGGGCCGTGTGGCCCTCCTCCTGGAGCCATTAATGGCCCTGGGGACCCCCAAACCACAGGGCCTGATCTAACAATGTCCCGGGGTGCCCACGCCCGGAACGTTGCAGTTTGCTATGGGATGGCGATAGCACTGCTCTCGCCATCCCATATCAAACAAGTACTCCACTTTGAACAAACACGCATTTTGCTCTCGCTTGTTCAAAGTGGAGCACTTTGCTTTTGACCCGCACGGAGCTGCATGTTAACAACTCCCTGGGGGTAGAAAGCAATGCCGGCTCTCACAGGAGATGGGAGCCCGTTCGGGGCTGCAGGGGCCTACACGCTCCTCCCGTGGTCTCAGAGAAGATGTCCATGCCCTTGGGATGGGGTCCCTGGGGCTGAAAATGGCCTGGGGAGGGGGTCGCTTGGCCACCCTCCCTTAAAATAAAACGGAATAAAATAAAAAGAAATGGCCTGGCCCCGGGGGATGGGGTGCCTGGGCCGAAAATGCCCAGAGCAGCAGTGTGCTAGAAGGCATGTTTGCAAAGTGGTGTAGAAGGTGGGCTGGCCTGCGACCACCTCTCAGCAATCCTACTGTATGGGTTTACTGTAGGTAACAGGTAGGTTAGTTAGCCCCTAAGGACCCTCCGCAGTGAAGGGGACTTCATTCCCCAACCAAGAGTGCACCATGAGGCGCGTTTGCAGAGTGGTGGAGAAAGGGGGCATGGCCTGCTATCAGAACTCAGCAATCCTGCTGTGTGGGACTTACAGGAGGTAATAGAAGGGGTAGTTTGTCCCCAAGGACGTCTTTGGGGACCAACTACCCCTCCTGTTACCTCCAGTAAGTCCCACACAGTGGGATTGCTAAGTGGTCTTCGGAGGCCACAACACCCTTTCTCCACCATTCTGCAAATGTGCCTCCTGGCGCACTATTGGTTGGGGGATGAAGTCCACTTTGCTCATGAGAGACCTTGGAGGCGATGACCACCCTACTAGTACATCCTGTAAGTTCTACGCAGCAGAATTCCTGAGGGCTGTTTGGAGGCCCAGACTCCTTTCTCCACCACTCTGCAAATGTAACGGCTAGTTAAAAAACCTTAGAAAGTCACTAAAAAAACAAAGGTTACAGGGACGTTATAGTTAGCAAATATAATTTTAAAAACCTTAGAAATTCACAAAAAAACAATGGTTACGGGGACATTATAGTTAGCAAATAGAATTTAAAAACATTAGAAATTCACTAAGAAAACCACAGGTTACAGGGACGTTATAGTTAGGCTGACATTTCATTCGTACAAGATAAGACAAATGTAGCCGTTATAGTTACATCTCATATTTTACATCACTCATGACATGGTCAGTGGAATCAGTGATGACATCTCAAATGACACCACGATGATCAGTGATGACATCATCCACATCATCTCTGGCGCACCCACTCACACCCCTATCGAATCTTTTATACACCCACTGCCACTCCCACACAACCATTCACAAACTCATTGACAGAGCCATACCAGTACTTACACAGCCACTCACTAATTCATAGATCTTCACATATATCCACTTGCTCACCCATACTACCACTCATAAACCCGCCCAGTCACCAATTCAGCCATTGACATATCCACTCATATCATGCCCATACAGGCACAGACACAGACTGAATGAATCCTCCATGGAGCTATAACGTCTCAAGAAAATGTTACAGCATCTCTTACTGGACTAATTGACTCGGTCCCTGTGTCCTGAAAAGGTTTTTAAAAAAAGGCATAAGATTGCATGGTAGGGACACCCTAAAACACTTTTGTGGGGGGGTGATGATGCAGAGGGAGCAATTAAAAATAGCTTTGGGCTAAGGGCAGCGCTGTACTCTACTGGGACGCCGTGCAGCCCTCCTGTGGGTACCACTATACTGCAGAGTAGCCCCCATGCAAACTTCCACCCTGTGGAACCACAGCACCATATTACTCAGGGAAGCTTGCATGGTGCTGCGGTACCATATGGTTAAAGCTTGTGTGGCAGCTCTTGTAGTAGTACACAGTGCCCGAAAAAATGTAAAGAAAAATATAAAAGAGATGCGAATGCAGGTTCAGCGTGCACAGCCTAAGTCCATGCCCTGCAGGGATTGGCAGTCACGTAGGGTGTTGACCGCAGGGCTTGCTCATACATGCAGCAGAGGTTGGCTGTATGTGAAGGGTTGGTTGTTGGTCCAATTTAGAATAGGATCCAAAAACCTCTGAAATTCACTGAAACAAACGAAGGGTAAAGTGTCGTAATTATTAAGTTTTGGAATGAGACATGAAGTAATGTTGAAACAATAAAAAAATTACTGAAATACACCAATTATTGTTTAGTCACCTTTCTGAACCAGTTTTTCACAGCACTAGCTCAAGCTTCACTCCCATGCCCTGAGCTTAAACAAAGTGACTAGAGCCAAGCTGAATTTGCACCACTTGCTTCTCCAGTGATAACTAGACCTGAAACGCAATATTTAGTTTGGCGAAAACGTGCTTCCAGTTCAGTTTTGGAAGGTATATCAATGTCCAGCTTGCTCTCAAAAATATCCTTTGACATTTGAGCCACACTGGATCACAATAAATTCCTGAAACATGGCTCCAACAAGGGTGCCGCCTGCAGAAAGAGGTGTTTTAATCTAAATGATATAGGGTCTTTTGAAATTACATGAGTAAAAGTAGACGCAAGGGGCATGTGGAATCCTTAGTATGTAGAACATCAATACTCATATTTACATTTCTTCAGACCTTTATAATGATGGTAGTCTAGTCTTGGCCACCTGGTCCACCAAGGATTCAAAGAGACATTTATGTGACTCTTTTATGAACTATGTCACTTCCTCAAGCGCTGAGCCTTATTGGTGATTGTAACTTGCGTGTTGGTCAGGAGGCGGGCTGCGCTGACCCTGACTTCTATGAAGTGACATTATGATTGGACATTCTCTAGTGTCTAGGAGCATCTAACCCACAATGTGCTAGGTCACAGAAGGCTTAGTGTAAAAGGGCACAGCCACCACCAACGTTATCTGAGCAAGAATGTCATGCTCTGTAAATATGTAATATATAATTGTCTAACCCTAACCGCTTTTTAAAATGTAATCTTTAGTGATTTGCAACTTGTATATATGTAACTCTAACCACTAGTATCTGTAGTAGACGTATGTATTTACTACCATTCTTAAGTCAATTTAGAGTTTTTTCTGTTTGTATCGTTTCCTTGAGTGAATTTTCAACTTGTATATATGCAACTCTAACCATTAGTATCTGTAGTAGAAGTATGTACTTACTACCATTCTTTTGTGAATTTAGAGTTTTTTTCGTTTTTATCTTTCATGTAACTCATGTACTCCGAAGTCCTCATGTACTGTAACTGGTCCTTTTATAAAGCGCTCTGACACCTTTGGGTAAAGTTTGCTATATATAAAATCACATTAAATAAATAAAACACCACGGTGGGACCACTGCCGTTGTAGATCTTCCAAGTAGGAGTAAGGCTTCCCTCAAAACTGTTAAATATTCTTAATCTGCCAAACTTCCAAGCACCTAGAAAACAGCTTCTCAGCACTCAGTGCAGATGTCTGTCACTTAATATATGTGGAACTCTACTCAGCAAAGCTCCATGTTGTTGTGCAGTTACACTCAGTCATGCGGGTCTTAAACCTCAAGGCCGAACCAATCCCAGGCTTACTACAACTGACTAAATAACTACATCGTTCTGAAATCCTTGTCTTCCGGCCACAAGTCGGAGAAGCCAAAACACTGTGCAGAAAATGTTAACACCAGGACCACAGGACAAATCGAAGGGTGCAGTAAAAGCCACTCAAAAAGTCCCATCTTCCTGCCAAATCGACTTTGCTAAAGTCTGAGGGGCAGATTTACAAGCCCCTTGCGACACATTTATGCCGCTGTTGCGTCACTTCTGTGACGCAGCGTAAACCATGCGCCATGTTGCGCCTTATTTATAACGTGACGCATCTAGGGAGATGTGTCACGTTGTAAAGCCCTGCGCCATATTAAACCTGCGTCAAGTTTAATGTATGCAGGGTGGGCGTTCCGTTGGAAAAAGCCTCGGAAAAGGGACGCAGTGAAATCTACAAGATTTGACTGAGTCACTTTTCCGATGCCGCTGCGTCAAAACCCTGCGCCTGCTTGAAGCAGGCGTAAGGCGTGATGCACCATATTAGGTATGGACAGCCCCTGAGCATTGCTGAAGTTGCGTTGTGCTTGCGACACAACTCCAGCAATGAGCCGCCTTTACGCCATCAGATGTGTCACGCATCTGTTTATCCTTGCGCCACGATGCGCTGCATTGTTAATGCGGCGCATATGTGGTGACGCAAGGGTAAACTTGTGTGACGCATCTTACCTGGCCCATCCCTGCTGGTATGCAGGGATGCGCCAGTCCTTGTAAATCTGTCCCTTAGATTCTGCTCGTCCAGAAATTGAAGAGATTGTCCGTCTTCTTGGCGCACCGTAACTTCCAGCTTCTCTGTTGATCACACTGAACTCACTCACCTCGGATTTCTCACTCTTTATGATCATTTTCTTGCAGACTTTCAAACCCCTATCTGGTCCGTGGCATATTGTCAGTGTCCTCACTATTTGCTCTCTCGTCTCTCAAACCTCATAGTACATTTTCACTTCCTCACACAGCACTCTCACTGCTTCCACCCAGTGCAGTGAATTGTCTCTTCCTACGCTGTACTCACTCATCCCTAAGGCATACAATTAATTTCTCTCTCACTCACTGTCTGTGTAACATGAGAGTAACCATTGCTTGTGGATGGAAACAACTCATTAGAAATTAAATGAAATTTGCAAATGTGCCATTCTAATGCAAATAGCCACTAGATGGCGCAACAGGCCAACTATACATCAAATAAAGAAACGACTGTTAAGTGCTTGAAGCTCACAACACCCTTCCTCGCTGTTCTTGCCTGATAGCTTGGTGGTGATTTGACTCTCCTACTAAGTCTGCCTTTTTCCCAGTTGTAGTAACTGAAGAGAATTGCTGGGGTTGGATTGTAGCACCCAGTGGTTAGTTGTCAATCAAGAGAGAAACCCCAGTGATTGTTCGCCATGTTGATATAATTGATTTTTCAATGCGCCTTTCGCATGATAACGTACGTTTTTGCAACACAAATGATGGTGTAGTAGAACAGTGTGTTATAGCCAAATTAAACTTTATGGACATCAGGCATGACTTTACATTTTTTTGAGTCGATGTGGCACTTCTTCTTGCATCCGTGTTTTAATGTTCAAAGTTATGGACTTGAAATAACCAGCCGACACTTGTTTCGCTCTTCCACTGTTGAGCAATGGGCCTTATCAAGCCTTTTGGTAGTGGATCATTTATTCTTCAGTGGGATACTGTGCGGAATGGTTTTATTTTTGGGAATGTTCTACGGTCTGACCCCAGCCCTTTGTGGGGTGTGTGGACCACCGTGCAGTGTCGAACCATCATGGTGGATAAACGGCTGATGGGTTAGGATACTACCCCCGAGTGATTGCCAGTGGTTAGACTTATTGCAAGCATTCTCCCATCACCTTTTGTGTGTTTGATGTGTCACCCTATGTTGCCAAGGGTGTACCCAGATGTGGGTCCCTTGGTCACTGTGCCACTGGAACCAAGGTACTGAAGAGCCCCAGACAGGACGAAGCCGGTCTTGGGTTGCTTATGTTCCGGTTTAGAGAGGGCAGTTCAGGCTGGTGTTCCTATTGGAGCTGGGTCAAGACTGATTTGCATATAACTAGGTTTAATCTGAGGTGGAATGGTGGGTGAAAAAAATGATGGACTGGAATGCTACCCCGAGTGATTGCCAGTGGTTAGACTTATTGCAAGCATTCCTCCCATCACCTTTTGTGTGTTCTTTGATGAGCTTCTCCCACCCTAGGTGAGGCCAGAGCCACACCTGCTCAGCGCCAGGAAACCCGCCCAGTCTATAGTGCTCTTTACAGATAAGCTCAACGTAAGCACAGAATAACTGGTAGGCTATAAACCACACAGTACTACAATCCAACCCAGCAAATCTGTACATCAAACGGGAGTTGGGGGTAGTGGTACACCACAGGTGAACAAGGCTAATGTTTCAGATTTTAATACTTTGTATGATCTAAACCATTAACTTGAATATGGTGTCTTTGATGACATGGAGTCATCTGGTAATCCTCTCTTTCCATCGTTTTGCTTGACGCAAAAACTGTGCTAATGCGTCACGAAGCACCTGTGATACACCAGATTGAAAGAGTCTAATATCATAACATCCCCTATGCAGGCCCGGACTGGCCGTTGCGAGCACCGGGCAATCCCCCGGTGCGCCGCAAGGGTGGGGGCCGGTTTTGGGCCCCTGGGGGCCGTTTGTTGCTGCAAAAATGGCCCTGTAACAAAATCGGTCGAAAACCGACCCTGGCAAAGAGCGCGGTCGCACCCCCAACCCCCTGGGGGGGGGGGGGGAGCCGAGCACTTTGCCAGGGCAGTTTTTGGTTCCCAGTCCGGCCCTGCCCGTATGAAATCTTTCTTGTATTAACCCCTCACACTAAAGAAGCCACATTAATTTCAAGTAGAGGGTCACTTGACATTTAAGTATCTACTTAACGCTACATTTGTTTGCCAATGAAAAGGTAGAGTTGAATGGAAGACCTATAACTAGATTTTCCTGCCATCTTACACAGTTGGGTGTCAAGTTGCCTCTCAGCATTCACAAAGGGCTTGCGTTGCACTTTCATCACACAAGGTGACAGAAGGCAATGCAAGCCCTTTGGTGGGATTTACTAAGGCACGCAAAACAACCTTGTGTGGCTGTGCGTAGATTAGTAAATCCAGAGTAACACCAAGCAGCGTATATAGCTACCTTGCATTACTCTTTGTTAACCCCGTCACTGCGGTGGCTATTCTGCCGCAGTGCTAAGGGGGCGGGGCGGAAATGCGGCGGGCGCATGCTGGTGACGGAACCGCTCCGTCACCAGCGTCGGTTGCGCTGTGCTTACGACGGAGCGGTTCCATCATGGCCCCGCCCGCTCAATAGAACGCTCAGCGCAGGCGCGGAATTCGCACCGCGCCGGAGCTGTGGCGGGCCATGACGGAACTGCTCCGTCATCAGCACAGCGCCACCGCGGCTGATGACGGAGCGGTTCCGTCATCAGCAGGGGAGGGGTTAAGGGGACGTTCCATAGGTGGAGCATGGGCTTTTCTATATATCCACACATGGGTTTTGATGCAATGCCAGATTTATCAAGGGTAGTAAACCGGGGTTTTGCATCAAATTGGTACATGTTCCAAACAGAGGCTTAACGAGGATAAATATATTTATCTCTCCTTGTTATTTCCTCTTTCTAAGTGTGCTGCAGAACTCATAAAAGGAGGAAAATGTGTCAAAAGATTGTTTTCGTGCCGGAAAGTGCCACTTCCTGCACAAAAACAATCCTGTCTGTAAGGCTGGTACCCTTGCACCATGCACTCAGTGCGCCAGTGCTGGAAGAGAGCAGGAATGGGTCATGTCTTAGCAGATATCACCTAACATGGCCCAGGAAGTGTCTCGCTGCGTTGCATTGCATGACTTTTTCATAAATTTGACTCACACTTTTCACTAGTTAAAAAAACAACCATTGCCAACCATTTCCCCACATTTAAATTTCCAGGTAGCCTGAATACGGACAGATATCATCACACTTACTTCATCATCTCCGGAAAGTCTCACACAGCTATCTGAAGCATTCTTGGCATCTTGAGTGGTGCAGTTAGTAGCCACAACAACAAACTCAAGCTCCACAGCATCATCTGGAACAGTCTAATCACAAAGGAAATAATGCATTCAGTGTTTCTAACCAGAAATGACATGCCTTCGATCTTGACCTCTGTAAACAAGTCATATTTGCGTATGTAAAAAATACATTTTAGTGTAGACATGTTGATTGAGTCACCAGGTTCTCTTTTAGAATTCTGACAGACATGCACAACCCCTGAGATTATAGATGTCACCACCACTCTTTTAGAATGTTGAATTTCTGAAATGTTGTTTTTCGAAGACAAGTATATATGAACGAGATGCTGAAAAAGAGAATTGAATTCCGATACCTATACTTTTTCAAAGTGGCTTCGCGATGATACCCATGTTTATTCACATGGCTGTGTAAAATACATACATTGATCAATATTCAGATTCTATAAGCACAAGCTCAAAGGCACTGGCCCATTGGGGCCACTTAGGTCTCATGTTGTTGTAAGCCACTGATTGCTACTCTGGAAAAGATATTGTTTATGTTTTCTTTTCATTCCACATTTTCACAGGAGGTTGTCTGTCTGACTCTTACCTGAAAACAAGCATTGGCAAAGCCAACAAGTCTGGCCTTTGCAAGCTAACTATTATTATTGTTGTTATAATTCATTATTATTATTTTGATTTCTTTCTTGCAAATATATGCAGTAGAAATCAAAGTGTAAGGGGCCTGATTATGATGTTGGTGATGATGCGCCTGCTTTGCGCCGGAACAGCACCGCCAAAGCTGTGCATGGTCCGCCCACCAGATTACAAGTTCAACTCATGTCTGACGGGCTTTCCTTTTGCCGTTGCCATGGGGGTTCCTGAAAAACGGGCACTGCAATGAGAACGCAAAATCAGTTCCAGCATGGCATGGACTGTGAAGTCCATACCGTGCTGGAGCTTGAGGAGCATGCGAACAGTGGGGCACATGTTGTGCCCCTGTGAATGCATCCCCATGGCGGCGGGGGAATGGAGGCCCTGGTGGTTTACCACGGCCAGCCTTTTCATTGCAGGCTCACTGCCATTAAAAAGCTGGGGGTGGGGAGACTCATAATATGCTCGGCGGACCACGGGGTCCGACCTTGCCTATTGGATACCCCTGTCCACTGTGCCACCAACAGGGAATGGCAATTCCCTGGTGCAACTGGTGCAGCTGTGACAGTCTGAATGGCTGGATTGGAATAGGGCAACTGCAGCACCGCCACCACTGCACCACCGCAAGTCTGTAATTCGCCCCAAAGTAAAAATATCACAATGCATAAATACATTTAAAACAACTTGAACTCAAAACAGCAATGATGAAGAGATTAGCTCATGAGCCCAAGCACTTCAGTGGACACTTTTCCAAGCAGGTGTGCTTAAGTGCAAAAACAAAAACGCCATCACTTATAGTGAAGTGAGCCAACGGCTGAAGAGGGCTGACCCATTTTCCTCGTGCTGTAGTCTGTAATGGAATGAACCAAAATGTGAATGACCCTTAAGCGGAATAATTAACACCTTCAGCGCGGCGCAGATTCCTGCGCTGTGCTGAACGTTCTAATGAGCCAACGGGCTCATGACGGAACGGTTCCGTCATGAGCACAGGCCAACCGACCAGCGACGGCTCGTGGAGGGAGTTACGGAGGGGCAGGAGGGCGGGGAGGGGGAGGGGCAGGATGGAGGTTGCTAAAAACCGGCATATGGATAATTGCAGGTAAGTAAACAATTTAATTAATAAAACGAATTTCGTAGCTCGCACTGCATTGTATTTTGCGATGCAAGGCGCACTACGAAATTCGTTTTATTAATTAAATTGTTTACTTACCTGCAATTATCCATATGCCGGTTTTTAGCAACCTCCACCCTGCCCCTCCCCCTCCCCACCCTCCTGCCCCACCGTAACTCCCTCCACGAGCCGTCGCTGCAACCGACGCTCATGACGGAACCGTTCCATCAATAGCATCGAAGGGGTTAACAAGGCAAGAGGGTTGACTGTAAGCCTTTCTTTGTGTACATATGCATGTATTTTTCATTATGATTTTGTTTTTGTGGAAATCATGAGGCTGGCAAGACAGCTAAAGCAATCTCTCCACTCCATACTTCTACAATATGTAGAATTATGCACAGTGAGAATAGGAGCAGGGTGTTGAAGGTCATTACATTACTAGATGTACACTCACTAATCTGCTTCACATGCAGATTTCTAGCAGTAGTACTGGGAATGCATGTGATTTACAAAGCATAGTAAATCTGTAGCCTTACGTATATGTACTACAGAGTTACTACTTCTAATTGAAGCAGTGCACAATATGTTTTCAAAGTAGAAAATAAATATCGCTATTGCTTGGTTAGAGACAAAAATTTACCGCTGTGGTGCGGCGATTTTTATCGCAGATAAACCTTGGTATTACCAAGGTTTATCGCAAATGCGATAAAAATCGGCCGCAATGCGTGAATATCGCTGAAAAGTCAGCGATATTCATGCATTACCGAGCTAATGCACTTATCCATGTTATCCACCTCCCATTGGATAACATGGCTAAGAACTGCTCAGGGGCAGGTGTTAGCTGTTGGAGATATTCGCGATTAGCGCGAATATCTCCAAAAGTTGGTAATAGGAGATAGCGATGTTAGCGACTGTTTCCAGTCGCTAACATCTTGGCACACCCACTTTGCATGTCATTAGTGATAAATATCACTGACATGCAAAGCGGGGCCCAAGATGGTCGCTATCTCCTACTAGCTGTCGCTAACTGGTGTTAGCGACAGCTAGGTAACAGGGAGATAATTTTATCTCCGCTTTCTTGGCTTTTAAAGCCAAAAAAGCGGAGATAAACCCCCTTGATAATATGCCCCAAAGTTCTGAAAGACTAGGAGAATATAACCCATTATCCTATTCTATCCTTTCAAGAAGAGTAGTGATGGCTGTGCAATGGAATAAATTAAGCAAATATATGTTTGTACTGACCTGATGAGAGGGAGGCTATTGTCGGACGGTGTCCTGGGCCAAGGTTCTGCCTATTCCTCAGCCACAGGCCCAACTGGAACTATTCCAGTTAAGATTCTTATTCTTTATTGGATGCATGTCCCGGGTTCCCAAAGCAATAGCTCCGACTGTGTAATTTCTGCCCTGTCAGTTTGATTAGTTATTGGGTTAGGATTATTGTAAAGTTACGAGATAGGGCATGGTATGAGTCAACAGTAAAACCTGATAATACATGGACATTGTAAGGGCTGTGCAAATGCGAAAGTGTAGGGTTAGTTATATGGGTAGGAATAGGGGCTAAAAAGAGTGAGAAAATGAGTTAGGGCAAAGGCGAGGGTTAGAGGTAGTGTTAGTAAAGTGAGAATAGAAAAGCACCATGTTTATCATGTAGCTCCTTATTGTAGGGACCGTTTTGCAATAGACATTGACCTAAAACATGTGGTAGATTCAAGGGAATGGATTTATTGTCGTTGGGCCCGATTCACAGAACTAACTTAAGACAAAATCCTAAACTTACTACTTTTGGTATTCACAGAAGTTAGGATTTTGTCTTAAGTTTGTCTTAAGGCAGACTTAAGACAGACTTAAGTTAGGATGTTGTCTTAAGTTTGTCTTAAGTCTGTCTTAAGTTTGTCTTAAGACAAACTTAAGACAAAATCCTAACTTCTGTGAATACCAAAAGTAGTAAGTTTAGGATTTTGTCTTAAGTTAGTTCTGTGAATCGGCCCCGTAGTAATTATTTATCATGGCATTTTCTTTCATGATCTAGGATTAGGCTGGACTACATCATTTCTCATGTTTTATGTGGGTGGAATATCAAGCTTAGTCATTGGCTCTTCAAATGGTGAATGAATGGCGTTTGATACATACCCAAATTCTAGCACGTCCAATTTCATGAAATAGAAAATAGACATTGTCCTCAGGACCGTTGACTTGCTGGAGTAAAGCATCAACAGCTTGAGCTACCTGCGTGTCATTCATCCGTGCCAGCAGAGGGCAGGTTGGACAAACGCTTCTAATATCTTCTGCTGAATCTGAAAGATGAAGCACAATTATAGTGGGTTGTCAAATACAAGAGACAGATCATTTTACCACATGTATTACTTTTCTTTAAATTACATCTTTCAAGTCCTTATTTGTCCATTGCTTTTTGCTCCTTTGTGTTGTATGCAACATTTTGGGTTTTTTCGAGCTATTTTTTTAATCATATTGTCTCCTGTTTCTCCCATTTAACAAGGCAATCTGTGCTCTCTACTAGAATTTGTTTCTGTTAGGATATCACCCTGTACTTTCTTTGACCATACACCTTCTTACAATACCACATGCTTGCTTCCTGCACACCCTTTGTTTTTTTCCTCTCAATTGTTGAGAGAAAAAAATCCTTTGATTTATATTCATACCTTCTGTGATCAAATGAGAAAACTGATAGAAAATCGCTCTGACTTTCTGCGGATAACAAGTTGTTAAACTTAAGCCAGGGCCATCGCGACTTGTTGAGTTATACCACACTTAGTCGCTTAGTGGAGAAGTGTGGCTCAATGATTAGAGCGGCAGACCCTGATGCAGAGGGCTAGCCCGGGACCAGGGTTCAATTCCCCGCCTCGGCGGGTCTTGAACTCAAAAATTCCACGGACCTGAAAAATTCTCGCCTCGGTGCCTATTCCAATCATGGAGTCCCACTCTGCAACTCTGGGCAATAGCATGCTTAATCTCCACAACGGCCCCCACAACGCTAAGAATGCCTGGCCTCCACCTTGGGGGTGCCCAGGAGTGGACGCCTCACAGCGAAAGCCAGGATGGGTTCCACAGCGGTATTCG
Organism: Lissotriton vulgaris; assembly: GCF_964263255.1. NCBI lineage: Eukaryota > Metazoa > Chordata > Amphibia > Caudata > Salamandridae > Lissotriton > Lissotriton vulgaris. The sequence continues at coordinate 993,233,694 of NC_141699.1, forward strand.
TACAAGCGCCTTGAGACCCTTGCGGGTGAGTAGTGTGCTATACAAGTATCAATTTACATTTAGTGGTTGTGACAGGGAGTCAGAAGAGAAGGGTCATCATTATTGGAATTAGGGTTATGAATTGAAGATCATTCTGGCACAAGTAGTTAATCCTCTTGCTAAATGTGTAGAACTTATAGAGTTGAGGGTGCAGTTACATGATAGTCTCTGAATGCCAATCAGAAGAAACTGAAGTGCTAGTAATTCTATCAAAAGTTTTCAGAGTCCAAGAAGTTACGAGTAGATTATGTCCTATTTATAACAGAGAAAGAGAGAGAGGGATAAAATTCATTCACAATCTGTATTAATACTGTGGCAGATTCAATCATTGTGTTAAGCATTGTAGAAGAATACCTAGATTATTCAAGATTTAAGCACTGATGAAATTATCCACAGAAAGACAACAGCCAGCAGAAAGCTAGATTCCTTGACAATGAAGGAGGCTGGCTTGTCGAGTGAAAAAATTAAGTTAGTTCCAAAAATGGATAGTTAATACAATGCGTTCGGCAGTAGATCATTCCCTTGAAAATTATTTTGTTGCTTGGACAGGAAAACACATTTTCACAGTGTTTAGACTCTGGAGCTTTAGAGAATTGTATAGATATGCAGTTTGCCCAATCTTTACAAGCTCTAGTAATTAAGGAAATGGTTCTCGATTAGATGAAGACAAGTGATGGGTCTGTGTTATCCTCAGGTCTGGTGTGGTTTGGTATGCATATGATTTCTCTGATTTGTTTTGGAAGTGATCAAGAGAAGGGATGTACGTTGTTACAACGCATGCTTTTACCACGCATGCTGTAACAACGCAAGTTTTAAAGCGCATTCCATTACAACGCATTACACTGGGGGGGGTGCTGGATAGTGAATAGTTTAATTTACTATTCCAACACCAGTCCCCGTGGACACTAGGGAAGGTGTTGGATAGTAAATTAAAACTATTCCCTATCCTAGAGCACCCCCCAGTGTAATGCGTTGTAATGGTTTTCGTTTTAAAGTCTGCGTTGTAATAGCACTGCGTGCTAAAAGTTGCGTCATAAAGGTTGTTCCCCCAAGAGAAGATTTATTTTGATTCGATAGACACTGCTCAGTTCAAGGTTATTTTGCATATGCTTTGGTTGACTTTCGTAACGTCTTTATTGACTGGGCAGCAAGGAAAGTGCATTTAAATTCAGATTATTGTTAAATTACATTTTAAGGGAGTCCAAGAGGGTGACAAATGGTATACTGCACTTACACAAAGTTAGGCTGTTTGATTATCAGGTCATGCCTTTCGGACTATGCATTGCTCCTGAAGCAAATTGCTGCAAGGATTTCTGAAAGTACTCTGCAGTGTCTACTTGGATGATATTCTAATTTATTCAAACCTTAAGAGAAATACATACATGTTCATGGATTTTTACAGAAATTATGAGATCACCATCTCTTTACTTAGCTGGATAGATGTGTTTTCCAATATACAAAAGTAGAGTTTTTCAGATACATAATTCAAACAGAGGGCTTCAACTGTTCAATGGCCCGCACCCACCACAGACCACAGTCAAAGTTTTTCAAAGTGTTTTTGGCTTTGCCAATTTTTATAGACTGTGCATTCATCAGTCTTCTGAAATCCCATTAATAAGTTACTACATAAAGGAACCATCTTTGAGTGGTAAAAAGAGGCAGATCAGGCGTTTTTTTTTATTAAAGGAATGCTTTAAAGTGGTTATATTTTCCAACACCCAGGTAAACAATACTAATCTACAAATTTAATGCATTGATCCAAAGCCTCTGAATTAGTATTTGAGGTTCTTTGCTCTTAGTATAGCATGGACACACAATTCTGAATACCATTTAGACTCCCTCAGTCTGGATACATATCACTTCTATTGCTACGTCTCAGGTATACCCACCCTCGTAATCCACCTCTGGATAACATCCTGATTGGCTGATACTGAGCTCTTGACAATGGTCAAACTCATTCCTATATGGGCAAAGTATAGGCTTTATGCTCAGCACTGAAATTAGCAACATGAATGGCAAAGTACATTGGGAGCAGTGACAGATTAAGTACATATTTTTCTCACAACACAGTAAAGAGAAGGTAAATGGTTTGAAAGTGTGTGAGTAAAAAATCATACCGGGGATTAAAACAAAAGGAAAAGATGCGCTCAGGTTTTATGGCAAGAAATCCTACAAAAAGGAGACATGAAGACACAGGTCCAAGTTCCCATGGCATACATGGCAGATGACATCATGTATCACTTAAGGTTCGAAGCTAAAACATTAGCTCGCATCCCATTGTAACTAGAGGGCAGACATGCAATTCACCCTCCACACTTAACACATGTTCAAGAGGGACCAACTAGAATGTGCCCCAGTGAATGCACAGTGAGTTAAGCTACCAACAAATGTGTCCTGCATGGATCCCTTTCCTATGCATTCTCAAAGATATCCAATCTCAAGTTGACTGATTTAGTGATAGTGTCCGATAGACCGGACATTGTCAAAATATCACCTGATGATCACTGCCTTTGGGTTGTATGACGTTTCAACGCATGCTTTTACCACGCATGCCTTTACAAGGCAGGTATAACAACGCAAGTCGTTACAACTATTTGCGTTGGGGGGCGCTGGATAGTGGAATAATTTTCTATTCCAACTCCAGTCCCCGTGGATAGTAGGGAAGGTGTTGGATAGAAAATTAAACTATTCCCTATCCAACAGCGCCCTCCAGCGAAAGTCGTTGTAACGACTTTCGTTTTAATTCCTGCGTTGTAATGGTAGTGCGTGGTAAAAGTTTTGTTGTAAACGATGTTCCCCCTGTCTTTGGCATTTTTCTCTTTTGTACACAGCTCACAAAATCCAGCCTCAGTCTACCAAACAACTAAGAAAGAATCACTGTTTATACTCAAGCTGATGCATAATGTAAGATCACTGCCTAACTTTGGAATGGCCCTTTGTCAGATCCTTTTCAGGGAGCCATGGTGCAAGCATGAGCTATAGGGCCTCAGCAATGGGAGCTTTGGTAATTTGTCTCTGATCTTCCAGGTTTGCACAACTATGGCTCTGCAACTCGGCCAAGAATAATTCTCTCTGCACTTGACTGTCAGTGGTAGGTATGGCAAGATGTCCCTGGGTGGTAGATTGGGGTGCTTCAAGCTCAGAACTCAACAACAAGCGAATAACTGATTGTCTAACCTAGGGCTTTGTCTTTGTTAAAATTAAAGTACTTTAATACACAAAGAAAACTCAATACTGCAGACCACTGGTCATAGATACAGATCTTTCATTGGTGCAAGGAACCTGTACTTGGACCTTGTAATGCCTCCTGCCCTCCTCTCTTCACTCTCTGCCCTCTCCTGGGTTAAAGTTCTGTCTTGTTACCTCCAGTATGTCCCACGCAGTGGGATTACAGAGACCACGTTCCCTTTCTCCACTACTTGCTGGGGATGAAGTCCCCATGCCTGCTAAGGGTCCTTGAGGCGGTACAAAAGGGGGTGGTAATGGACGGAGCATCTAAACCAATCAAACACTCACACCCAGTCAAAAGATCTGGGTTAAATCCATCACCGTTTTTTATCCCACTCTGCCACCCCAGTTCAGACATGGCTATATGCAAATCAGTCTGACCCTGTGCCTCATGGGAGCACAATTGATTTGACAGAGTAGAAGCTGCATGTTCAGCAGCTCCCTCTCTGTCAAAGCGATGCCGTCTCCCACAGGAGGCAGGGAGCTAGCTGGGACCGAAGGGGCCTTGAGCCTCCCCCCAGGGTCCCCAACAGAGTGGGTACCCTGGGTGGAACCAGAGCTCCCCCAAGTGAGGCTGGACCCCAGGGGATGAAATTGACCCAGGGTAGGGGGACCAAGCAGTCCCCCTCCTGAATACATTTGTAACACTTTTTGTTTAAAGACCAGCAAGTCGCCGAAGGCCCCACCCCCTTTCTCCACCACTCTGAAAGCCTGCCTCCTGGTGCACTGCTGGTTCGGGAATACATTTCCCTTGGCTCCAGAGGGTCCTTGGGGGCCAACAAGACCTTTTGGTACCTCCAGTAAGTCCCACGCAGTGGGATTACAGAGAGACCACGTTCCCTTTCTCCACTACTTGCTGGGGGATGAAGTCCCCATGCCTGCTAAGGGTCCTTGAGGGGCAGGAATCCCTCCTGTTACCTCCAGTAAGTGTGACACAGTGGGATTGCGGAGAGGTGATCAGAGGCCACACACCCTTTTTCCATCACTCTGCAAATGCTCCTTCTGCCGCAATACCATTGGGGGATTAAGGCCCCTGAATGCTGAGAGTCCTCAGGGGCCAACAAGCCCTCCTGTTACCTCCAGTAAGTCCCAAACAGCGAGATTGCTGAGAGTTTGTTGGAGGCCACGCCCCCTTTCTCCACCAGTCTTCAAATGCACCTCCTGGTGCACTACTGGATGGGGGATGAAGTCTTCTTGGAAGCTGAGGGCCTTTAGGGCCAAGAAGCCCTCCTGTTACCTCTTGTAAGTGTAACAGAGCAGGATTCATGAGAGCTGGTCGGAGACTCTACCCCCTTTCTTCCGCACTCTACAAACGCGACTACTAATTGAAAAAAATCACAGAACTTCACTGAAAAAAAAACAAAGGTTACAGGGACATTATAGTTAGGAAATTGAATTTAAAAAACTTAGAAATTCAATGAAAAAACAAAGGTTAAAGAGACGTTATAGTTAGACTGACATTTGACTTGTACGAAACCAGAGAAATTCAGCAGTTATGCCCCGCAATGTACTTATTATGACCTCACACATTACATCACTCATGACATGGTCAGTGACATCACTCATGACATCTCAAATTACATCACTGATGACATCTCAATATATCACTGATGACATCACTGAAGACATCCCTGATGACATCATCCTCACACACCTACTCATCGCAACTCACATATCAACTCACCCATCCAGCCACTAATGTGACCACTTACTCACATATACAGCCACCCATGCACCTAAACACTGACCAATACAGCCACCGATACATCCAGTCATACAGATATACAGACACGTACACACCCACTCATACACCCATACAGTCATTCTCATATGCAATCAATCACCTGCCTACTCACTCACCCATACAGTCACTCACACATCTACTCACTTACTCATACATATACTAACACATCTATATACTCATCGGTACAGTCACTGGGAGGAGAACACTCTCCCATCTAACCTCTATCACACTCACTCACTCCCAGATACAGCAACTCACATACTCATTTAGTTACCCATACAGCTATATACACACCCAATCACTCACCCATACACCCACTTTAACACACATTAATACACCCATACAGTCACATATGTACCCTGTCACTCAGCCATACAACCGCACAATTGCATGGCGCCTGTCTGGCTCACATTTTCTTCATCTTGTTTCTTTTTGTCCATAATTTTACTTCTTCAACCATTTTGAATCTGTTTGTCTGCAATAGTCATCCAATAGTGCCATCCACACTCCAGGTATTAATGCCATTTTACAAGTTTCTAGTGAGAATGCTGTGCCCATCCGGACCTCTTGCAAAATCACGACAGATGCAGGGGTTCTTCAAAAACAGGTCGGGCTGACGAAGTAACGAAACCGCCAGAAGCAGGTTCACGGATGCATGAGATTAGATGTGGGACGCTGTTAGTTGTGAAATATGGGCATAGGAGGGAATGAAAGATCGTTCGTTTTTGCTTCTGAGTGATTAACGTGATATTTGAGAAATTAGTGTTGCGAGAATGAGAGAGGGAGGACCGTTTTGAATAAGTGAGGGAGAGCGTGTGTAATGAATGCACATGAGAGAGCATGGAAGGTGAGAGAATGATCGATGATGCATGTGTTTACGAGATGTGTAAAACAATTATGGAGTGAATGAAATAAGGAAGGTGGGGCGTTAAGACGGAACGGCATGTTAGAATATAGAGGGCGGTTACTTCGAGAGCAGCAGTTTAATAAAGACTCTTGGCAAGGGGGAGATCATATTTAGCTAAATGGGCTGTTGGAGTGGAATTAACCGTCATAATACAAGATCAGTTTCAAATGTCTTCAGAGACTATTCACTGCATGATATTAATGGACTGCAATGACAGTTAGTTTAGTCTTAGAGCAGATATTGAATTCTAAGTGTTGATAAAAGGTTGACCATGTTACTCACTGCGCACTTTAATGTAGTCAATAAATTTGTATTTTTTTGTATTATTTCCAGCGTACCCTGATGAAGAGCACTTGATGCTCGAAATGCATTGGTTTTTAATAAATGCTGTTTTTGAAGAACCCCTGCATCTGTCGTGATTTTGCAAGAGGTCCAGATGGGCACAGCATTCTCACTAGAAACTTGTAAAATGGCATTAATACCTGGAGTGTGGATGGCAGTATTGGATGACTATTGCGGACAAACAGATTCAAAATGGTTGAAGAAGTAAAATTATGGACAAAAAGAAACAAGATGAAGAAAATGTGAGCCAGACAGGCGCCATGCAATTGTGCAGTTGGTTGGGGCACTTCACTGCCCTCTCCAAGGACTTTATCACAGGTGCCATAGGGTTTTGGCACTAATCCGACCAGCACGCAGATGTGGAACTTAATAATTACCGGATGAAATAATGTTGAACATGTAAAGAAATGGAGTGCTCCCCATGCCCCCTATTTTTTGACTCAGCTATACAGACATGTATGTACCTTCCCAGTCACCCATTCAACCACTCATGCACTCTCTCATACACCATTTACAGCCACTGATACATCACACCTTAACCCATACAGCCACTCATTCATCCTCTAATTCACCATTACAGCCACTTACACACCAACTCACTCAACCATACAGATAACCATACAGCCACTTAATTACTCATACACCCACTGACACACCACCATGCTCACCCACACAAAATCTTGCACACCCACTCACTCTTGTATACAGTCTCTCACATACTCACTCACTCTTGTATACACCACTTGCACACCCACTCACTCACCCATATACAAACTCCAACAGCCACTTACCTTAGTATATATGTTTAACACTCTGTAACTTTTAGAAAACACTCACAGTCACTCGATGCTGTCATCAATTATGTAAATAGTAATGTATTTAGTGATGTCATTTGAGATGTCACCGGTGCTATCAGCAGTGATGTCACTGACCATGTCATGAGTGATGTAATATGTGAGGCCATAAGCAATGCATTGCAGGGGTGCACATTATAGTTAGCTAAGCTAATTAGAACTGCTGAATTTCTCAGTTTTTTTACAGGTCAAATGTCAGTCTAACTATACTGTCCCTGTAACCTTTGTTTTTTTCAGTGAATATATATGTGCTTCATTTCAATCAGATCTATTTCTGATTGTGCCCTTTTCATACCAATAAGTTAAACATCTTCAAGATTTTGTGCTCTCACCCTCCAGGGGTTTTCAACCAGCCGGAACAGAGAGGTGAGAGCTCTGAATTGAGAAAATCGCCTTTTGATCTCCCCAGAAATGTCCCCAAAACATGCACCAAGGTTTAACATTAACAGCATTTCTTTTGCATTTGAAAACCTTTGAGTCACAGCCAACAGTTTTGGAAAGTGGGTGAAGTCAGCATCATTCAGCTGTTCTTTGAATAGCACAAACTTACTTTCAAATGAGAAAATTCTATTCATTATGGAGAACATAAGCTGTTATTTGCCTTGCAGCATCAAATCGTGAGCGTTGAAGTGTGCGAATAGATCTGAATGAAAAAGGAGCATTAGAAGCAACTTCCCATCCTTTAGTGCTGTGAATGATTGACCACTACTGTTTACAAAGTTTTCAATTTGAGGAAGAAAGTGATGAACCACTCCAGAACTTTCCCTTTGCTTAGTCATCGCACTTCAGAGTGCATGGAGTGGTCTGTATATTCAGCTTCGGAATCCTGCAGAATTGGTTTAAAATGTCTATGGTTAAGGGCTTTGGCACGAATAAAATTAACAATTTTCACTGCAAGTTCTGGGACATTATTCAATTCTCCTTGCTTTAATTTTGCAGACAGAACTTCTGGTGAATAATGCAGTGGTAGTCTTTGACAGTCTGTCCTGTGAGGTTCTTTGTAAACAGAGATAAAAGCCTACCATGGCAGGGGCCTTATTTGTTGTGATGCTGACAAGATTGTTTAGTGGTATGTGATGTGTTCTCCTCTTGTGTGCCCTTGCAGTGGTAGAAGGCATAGGAGCTCTTCTTTTAGATGAATTTATTGGTCCAAAGACCTCACCCAAACTAGTAACCTGGCCACATCACCTATATATGTTGACCCATCCATGGCAATTTAAAAAAAAAATGTTAGAATCTTATATGGCGCGAATTAGACCCGAGATATTGGGTATCAGAGCATTTTACATAGCACCAGTTTCATTACAGAAGGACACATTCATTTTTTTGTTAGGCACCGGGAGATTATGTGATTTGCCCAGAATCACAGGATGTTTTAGCGTTGTTGCCGAGACTCGAACCCGGTTCCCCAGCTTCGACGTTGATCGCTCTAGCCGTAAGGCTACATACTCTCCCCAATGCTGAAGAAAAGTAACCCTCCAACTGCTTTGAGCACCTGCCCCTGTCTGATAGCTGTAATGGGATTATTTCCTTTAAAATGCTGGCTTTATTACTATAGTTTTCAAATAAAAATTTGAATGCCGAAAGGAAATATTTCTTCACCAACTCAGCCTCCATGAATGGTTTCTTATGTTTGGCCAGCAAGTAGCATATTTTGAATGATGCTTCTGTAACAGCCTCAAATTCCTTCATCTGACAAAGGAAGAGCCTCCTCATGGAAAAGAAGAGGTTGCTTCAATGATGCCGCTTTTGCAGATCACGCTTTTGAGTTCAATGGGAAGTTCTTGGTGTGTCAGGTTTTGCAGTGTCACTCCAGCTCATATTTTTAATGACATTTACTTTCTCTTTGTAAAGCAAAAAGGAGGCTTTGTCTTCTGGACATTCAGCAAAAAAGTATTCTTTTTCCCATGCTGCCTGTATTGCGCTGTGTTCACTCTGTATGGATCTGGGTTGTTTGCAGTGCTTGGTAACTGGACTGAAGGCCATCGCAGAGCTCTCCAGCTGGTGTATTATTGTCCAATAAGTAACAAGGGCCAGGAATCAAACTTTCTACCTCACGACCGATGGACTGATACCTCCTCATGACCGATGGACCGACAAGGCTCACGGCTGATGGACCATCACCACCTCACGACAGTTGGACCAACACCATCTCACGACCAATGGCCTGAGGTCATCTCGTGACCAATAGACTGAAACTGTCTCTTGACAACAGGACTGATACCTTGGCTCACAACAAATGGAGCAGAGCCATGACTCATTAAAAAAGGGCTGGCACCTCAGCTCACAACAAAAAAACGGGTACTTCGGCTCACGACAAAAGGACGGGCACCTCGTCTCACGACAAAAGGACGGGCGCCTCGGCTCACAGCAAAAGGACTGACAGAGAGTCTTGGCTACAGACCTTTCTGAGCAACACCAAAGCAATGTTATTCAATTAAACATGCAAAGTGGTGTGTAAAAAGTGAGGCATGCACATTGTGATTAAACATTGAATTTTTAACACACAAATTGGCCTTGGTCCATTCTCAGAGACCAGAGAAGCACATTAGGAAAAGTAATTTTTGCAATATGCTTGCAACTTGCCAGGTATCCTAGTTTGATGGGTGAAAGGTACCCCGCCTGAGCATATCTAGTTTTGTCTGCCTGCCCCAGAAGTGACAGCATCAAACACAGTGCAGAATTAAAAGGCAGCAAAGAAAAGTGATAATGATGCCAACGAATGGTAACTGATTGGCAGGCTAAAATCCCCTTTTTTGTAGCCTTTTTGTTAAGATGCATTAGGTTGCCAAGCAAAAGCACATGTGCCCTGCCTGCAATCTCGACCTAAACAAAAGGAAGGTTGCAAAACAGAAATCCACTCTGGAAGAAAATAATGCTAGAAAACCACACTAATACAGGACTGCTATATATTTTATGGATGATACATAAGGATTAAAGACAATAATTTTCTCTAATGTAACGGAAATAGGATTGTCACCTTCCACAGTTAACAACACTGGATATTTGCCCACCTCTAGAAGTGATTTTTAAGGGGATGGGGCACAATGGCTGGGCTTATAATGGCTGGTATAAGCCTGGAGCTCCAACATTCCAATGTTTCTTTGTTCACAGCTCAGGTTGTGAACAAAGGCTTCAGGGAGCCTGAGGGGATTCCAATCCCCTCACGCTCCCAAAAGGCTTTGTTTTTTTTGTTAGAACATTCTGTCCTCTAGTGACAGAATGTTCTAATATCCTTATAGCCCTTCGTAGATGGGCTACACCGCTATTAAAGTCCCTCTCCCTTGTCAAAGGCCCTCGCCTTCGGCTCGGGGCCTTTAACGCTGGAGAGGGCCTTTAATAGCTGGTATAACCCTCTATGGCAAGCTATAAGGCTATAATATAATTTTCTTGTCATTGCAATATGTAAGCAGTTCTATTCCTCATCTGCACACTTTCACATACAAGCACATTTATATTTGGCACACCTGACCATTGCTCTCTATGCGCTCTGCAGAGGCAGTCCAAGGATTGGATGAGCATGTATTCTGAACCCATTTTTGACCCACTGATGGGTACTGCTTTGCCTTAGGCTTGAAGTGCACAGTTCGCAGCTTTGCCCTTTCATAAACACCTGCAAACAACCTGAGCGCACACAGATATAGAGGCAGCTCTTTTCACAGTACATCACACAAAAGGAATATATTGCATGAAAATAACTACAGAAACACAACATCCTACCAAATAAAACTCAGGGAATTCAAAAGTAAATAAAGTGTGAAAAAAGAGCAATAACATGGTGTCCCAGGCTGGGTGGCCAATATCCTTTTTTTATTGACTACAGCTGGTGATGAGGCATGGAGTAGGGCTCATGGTAATTACTGGTAGTGCTCCACAGTGACACCCACCTCCCAGGGGGACACCACTAGTTTTAAGGCTCTGCAGAGGCTCAAACACTGGGCCCGATTCACAGAACTAACTTAAGACAAAATCCTAAACTTACTACCATTTTCGTATTCACAGAAGGCACTTACTCATTTCGGTATTCACAGAAGTGAGGAGTCCTAACTTTAGGACTCCTAAATGTCTTCTGTGAATACCGAAAGTCCTAAAGTTAGGATTTTTCTCAATTTAGTAGTAGTAAAGTTAGGACTCCTAACTTTAGGACTCCTAAATGCCTTTTGTGAATACCGAAAGTCTTAAAAATAGGATTTTTCTCAGTTTAGTAGTAGTAAAGTTGAGAAAAATCCTAATTTTAAGACTTTCGGTATTCACAGAAGGCATTTAGGAGTCCGAAAGTTAGGAGTCCTAACTTTACTACTACTAAATTGAGAAAAATCCTAACTTTAAGACTTTCGGTATTCACAGAAGGCATTTAAGAGTCCTAAAGTTAGGACTCCTAACTTCTTTGAATACCGAAATGAGTAAGTGCCTTCTGTGAATACCAAAATGAGTAAGTGCCTTCTGTGAATACCAAAATGGTAGTAAGTTTAGGATTTTGTCTTAAGTTAGTTCTGCGAATCGGGCCCAGAGTCATTAAGTCACCCTTATTATTTTCAGCAATCCTTTTTATTAGCAGTTTCAGACTGAGACAAAAAATAGAACGGGCACCAAATTAAAATTAGTCCCCATTTGTTACTACAGGTAACATTAAGTGGCCCATGTTTGCAAATTACAAACCAGAACAGCACTTTGACTGAAGAAACACTATAACATAATATATATATATATATAAACCATGTACTTACCTTTGGTAAAGAACTCTTTGATAGATGTTTATTTGCAATGATTAGTGACTAATGTTCACCCATAACACACACGCAGTTACAGGTGAGACAGCATTCACCTGTAAACAGACATGCAGAAACAAGAGGAATGCTGCTGTGTCCTGTAAAGAGAGACAAGGAGGCTGGTTTTAACCTGTAACAAGAGACGTGCAGTGACATGGTGGGCATGAGGGACACGGTCAAACTGGGACATAAAATATGCCCTGGTATCAAAATAAAATTGGCCTCTTTAGTAAATTAGATAACTAAAAATGTGGCCCATATCAACAAATGTGGACAGTTTTTATCTCTAAAGACATGCTGCATGAGTTTTTTGCAAGGTATGGAAGACTGCATGGATTTGAGCTTTGTGCACGCAATGTTACTTTTAATATCAAGGAATAGTAAAACCTGGCCCAGCAGACCCTAAAACAGGCCCACAAACAGTCAAAAAACAGTCCAATAACTGGCCTGAAAGGCAACCTGCAGGCAGATTTTACAGGGTAGACAGGCTTCCTGATGAGGAGGGCAGCTGGCTGGCTGCGAGCAGGCTGGGAAAGAAGGGAAACAAGCTGGTCGGCGAGGGGGGTTGCAGGCTGGCCATATTCACGGGAGGCCCCCTGCTGCATCTGTAGTCCTCTGGGAGGGCAGAGAGAGCAGTCTGCAAGCGGCCTGGACACTGCAGGCGGTGTGGACAGAGTAGGCTGCATCCAGCAACGTCCTCAGCAGAGGTAGCTGGAAGCTTGCTGAAAGGATCCTTAAAAGTCGGCTGTGAATGTGCAACAGCTTGACTTTTAACCCCTTGCATGTGGCCACGATTCTGCGCCTGTGCGGCAAAATCGCAAGTGGGCGGGTTTATGACGGCCCCCAGCCGTCATCAGCACACGAGCACCGTCGTGCATGATGGCTGGGGGCCGTCATCAGCATGCAAGGGGTTAAAGGGCCTTTGCTTCCCGCCAGTGCCTGGTGATTGACGTCCCTGAGGCTTTCAGTAAACACAAAAGAGGGCCACTGGAGCATATGGAGTGAAGTTGCTATCGCACATGCTACAGAGGCAGTCCTTTATGTTTACTAAAAAACTCAGCGGAGCCCGCTACGAAGCAACTGTCTCTGGCTTGCCCAAGCAAGAACGGGGCCATGAAAAGGTCTGTGGCCCAACAAGCAAGTACTGGTGGCCTCTGGTGTGGCCCGCGGGCTGTACTCTGAGTACCACAGCACTAAAAGATTCTGTTCCAAATATAGCACTTCCTCTAGAAACAGGAGGTCTTCCCATTACCACCCAACTTTAAATTAGACTCTGTGGATCTTTCTACAATTATTAGTTACATTGCAATTCCCAACAGCCATTAATTATGGGACAGCAATACAGTGAAAAAATAGTAAATATGTATTTTTTTATTTCACATTTCGAATTTCTGACTTCTCACCAATTCCCTTGGAACAGGAACTGCATTTCTCCTACTTTTCAGAGATGATCAGAGGGCAGCAGAGATTATGCATTTTTCCTTCCCACAGACCTTGATTGAAAAACCATATAGTAGCATGTCAGCCCCGGGTGGGAAATTAGCAAAGAGCATGTTAGGGTTTAGTCTTTCAAGGCCTATACGAGGATTCTGTAGACCTAAGTGCAGTGTTGGTCTATTAGAGGTTTATCCATGCCAGATATTAAAGATAACCATTGATTTTGTAAATTATTTCCATTAAGCATACTATGTATCCCATATGTAAAGTCTGGCATACCTTTGTCCTTCGTCGACTAATTTTGCATAGGCCCGGGGAAGCACGTCACAGACAAATCCTAATAGGCTTTTCATTAGAAAGATTCAATATTCAGCTAATAGCCTCTGTCAAGGACTGTCATTGACTCATTACTTGTCCTCCAAAGCCCTATTTATACCAATGATGTCAATAAAGCCCTCTGCTTAGTCTACCAATGCTGTGACATCACAGAAATTGCATCAGAAGACCTAAGGAAGTAGAATTTTCAACTTTACTTTTATGCCAATCTACCACTTTCCACGCTGATGAGGAGTTGAGTGGCATCATCTGAAATCAGACACTTATCTACACTTTCCTGTTTTGAAATCATTATTCAATGATATCTAACGCATATATGATGGGTAATATAGAATGTGAAACTGTAAATTAGCCCTTTAAGCGCTGCCGTCGGCCAATGGCCGACGGCAGCGCTACCTCGCCAGTGCTGCCGTCGGCCATTGGCCGACGGCATTCCACCCGCGATCAAAAACGGCCGCACCGCGGCGGGAATTACCGCCGCGGTAAACGGGTTAAATAAAACAACTTACCAGGCTCTGATTTGCAGTTGTAGCTCAGAACAGTAAAGTTGCCATCAAGTTTGAGCAGTTTGACATCGCAATCACCTTCAACTGTCTGTAGGTAAAACAGAAATCTGAAATTTAGACTTAAATTCAAGACAATTATAGATCATTCACTGCGAAGCTGTGGACATTTACTTTAACTACTATATCTAATCTGTTTTTGTAAAATGTTTTTAGGTGAAAAGCAGTTGTGTGATTGTGGTTGTAAATTCACACCATCATGTAATGTTGTCATATAGAATGATCAGCAGCTAAGAATCAGCCATTACAAGCCAACAACACATCAGCCACACTTAAGCCATTATAGATTCACAACTAGGTAGGATGTGACTATATGTAATTTAAGGAAGATGACATTCATGATATTTTCCAAGCTATTTTACCCCATGATTTGAACATGTTCTGCCTTGGAAAATTTAAATAAAGGATCGCACAAGTTTAGGCACTATATTTTCATACTGAAAACTGGGCCGGTGTTCCACAAAATAATCTGCACATTAATAGTTCTAGGGCGCCTTTTTCTGGATAGTGCTGTGTTGACAAAAATTAATACCACAGGACTAGAGTCAATGCTGCATATGCTTTGAAATTGTGAAATTGTTGAAGTAGGCAATTAGATGATCATAAAAATTTTGAAAAGCTAACTAGAATGATCTTTTGAATTCACTCCTTTCGAAGTGATATTTTGAGTATTACCTCAATAGCACTGCATCATGATCTAACTCACATATCCTCAATCTATACTGCTGAAGAAAGAGAAGGGGGTAGATTGACAGTCAGTCAAAAGCCTTATTCGGAACACATTATGTGAACCGTAAAAGCAACAGGTTAATACAATAAAATATATAACAATATATTTATAACATGCATCTCATAAAACCAAAATTCACACAGCGGCACAACAGTTAAAATAACATCTAAAATAGATTTAAGAAATACAATGGAAAACAAACATCTCACAAATTTGCATCAAATTCCTGCAATAGCCATTACGATTTAAAATTGGATTGATATGATACCATGTGAATATAGCCACTAAATCACAAAGGGCAGTGACAGCAAAACAAAGCCTGAGATGTGTAGTAAGGGCCCTGACCCAATTAAGTAATTTTATTCCCTGAGTCATCAAATAGAGCTCTAATACAGATCACTTTAGAAAGCAACAGGACGACCCTATGGCATACTGTCACGTCCCCTAGTTCATATAAACGTTTGCCTACCGCCTGTTAATGAATGGTTCTGTCTTGTAGAAAAAGAGGTTTAAGAAGGTATTTCCTGGGAATTAGGTAAAACTTACAAGAAAGTGCTAAGTGCTGAGTAGTCTGCTCTGACCAATCATCACAAGGGCATTTTCAGGTGATTTTACCACAACCTTCATTTTTTTGAGATACAGTCAAATAATGGAAAGTGAGAAGGTACATATACTGTGTATTATTAGTTATCTTGAGGTAAAATATACATCCAGGCTGATCATTCCATACTATATAACGCCCCGCTGATACCTTGGGGAAGTCTACTTGTACCCTATTCCCACGGCAGACCCCCAAACACAATTTCTGGTATATCTTTTTTGGAACACCTTAAAATTTCCTCTTGGTGAGACCATAAGTCGCTCTCTGTCTGGTCCAATCCAGACAGGGCCTGCTTTATATTTCATAGCCAGGGCATTCCATTCATCATATCTAGGTCTGCATATCGTTTCCTGTTTGGACCACACAGATCACCATAATAGGAGGGAATCACTTTCATGGTAGCCAAGAAGAAATCAACACCCAATTCAAATGAATAATGGATGCTGGAGTAGAGAGAGTACTGCCAGAAGCCTCTGTAGAAAGGCATCTTCTAACGTATGTAGAACACCCTTGTCCCTAGTAGCCCAGTAGGGTGAGCATTTTGAGCAGTTTCTTTGTTTCCTACTTTTGAGGCAAACCTCATCAACCCTTTATTGTTCATGATCATATTTGATGCACAGATCTCCCTATGGCACTTCAAGTCCAGTTTAGATGAAAACTGGATCTCCAGATAACTAAAAGTGTTTGTATTTAGTAATTTCATTTTTGGCACACTTGTGTGGCATCCAGGGTGAATTGACCGCACCTTTTGGTATAAGGAGAGGGGTATCCTGGGGACCTTCCTCTTCTCTTTATACATAAATGACGGGGAAAAAACACTGCAGGTGGTGGGTACAGTTACACCCAGGATTGGGAGGATACAGCAGCTGAAAAATAATATGAACTTTGTGTGAAAATCTAAACTACAACTACCAAGGCGCTATGAGGTAATGGCGCTGTTACATGCAAGCAGTACGCTCCTACCCACTTTCACTGATAAAAGGTTCTCGTGAGCCACCCCCAAGCTGACGAGCTTTGGAACACCTGCACGCTATGAGTGGAATTATACCTGAGAAAATTGGCAGCATATCCAGCAACCCATAAATATTCTATACTGATGAGGAAGGAATCCCGAAACACTGATGTTTAGAGATACAATTTCAAAAGATTGCATTAACTGAAAAATTATATGAACTTTGTGTGAAAAATTGAACTACATCTACCAAGAAGCTATAAGGTAATGGGGCTGTTACATGCAAGCAGTGCGCTCCTACCCCCTTTCACTATTAATACATCTGCTGATGGATCTGTTAGGAATTAGTAGAACTATGCCCGTTCGCATCTGCCTTCTACAGGTGTTTTCCAAATTGAAAGTTAACTCGAGAAATGATTGAGTGAGTGGCATCAGAAATGCTACTTCTTCATTGAAGACCGACTAAGGGAACATAATTTACAATGGCGCTCCCGCTTACGCACTTCAGCATCTCCAGCTGGTGCAGAACCAGGCTGCCCGCCTGGTACATGGCCTACCCAAATATCACCACTCTTCACCCCTTCTTATTGCCCTTCACTGGCTCCCCATCAAACAACGCGCTCTGTTCAAACTTGGCTGTCTTACTTTTCAAGCTCGAGCGGGCACTGCCCCTGTTTTTATCAACTCCTCCATTGCCAATTACTGCCCCTCTAGAGCGTTAAGCTCCTCTTCTAAATCTTTATTAGTTATTCCCCGATTTAAGAAAAAAGATCGGGAGGTCAGAAATTCTCGGTTCTGACACCTACCTTTTGGAACTCTCTCCCACCCCAGGTCAGACTTTCCCCTTCCTACCTTGAGTTCCGCAAAGCTCTCAAGACTTTTCTGTTCCAACAAGCTTTCAGCATATAGCCCCCAGTGTCCGCCTTAGCTCAAGAATCCTCTAGCGCCAAGAAACTGCACAGTGTACGCGCGCTTTATACATTTTTAAAAATTCAAATTCAAATTCAAATACGGTGGTGCCTCTCCTACAATAAGGAGGACTGGGCCACTGGAAGGGCTGGATAATGAGTGTTGGTTGGAAATTGCCTTTTGGAACGCAACCCGGTCTGCAGGCATGGTTTTAAAGATTTCTGCTAATAAGTGAGTTATTCAAATAAGATAATAGTGCAATGGGTTGAAAATGGTCGATCGCAGGCTTCTTTAACAGTTGTGTAATTCTTGATTTTCACATTGCAGTGTGAACAGTGTGAACTTGAAAGGAGTGTCGAGGGTGTTCAATCCTTTAATAATGGTAAGGTCTACTGTCTGAAGTCTGGCTTTGGTATGGTGTTTGATGTGTTGCTTCCATCTGTTATTTAGTAGAAAAGGCAGGAATGTAAGTTTTGCATTTTGTTGGTCTGGGTACTTGTGGGTAAGAGGGGGCTTTGTTTCTGAATGTGTGTATTTGTGATGAAAGTAGGTATACGTTTTTTAAATATACTATTAATGGAATACGGTTTGGAGAAAGATGTTGGGATTTTTTACATCTATTTGAGAAAGTAATGCACTTAAGTGGTTGGAGTTGGTGGGCTCATGAATTTTAGTGATGAAAATATTTGGTTATTGGCTTTGATTGCAGGTATATGTTACATAGTTTTGCTTAGTGTAAACGTGTTTTCGGTTGTGTCAGCACTGTCATGTTTAGAGCATCTAGAGATGATTTAATCCACTATGGTTGTTCGGCGTGCTTAATGTGAACTAGAACTAGAACTAGAAGACTTTTAATTGTTGTTGTGTTTAAATGGACAATAGTGCTGTGAGTGGTAACACATCTGTTAGCGTCATCCGCAGTGTAGGTCTTGGAAGTAAGTATACCCTTGAGTGCTGGGGCTTGCACTTTAAGGCCTGACTTTGGGCTGATAGTTTGGTTTTAGGATTTATACTTGGCTTAGATTGCACGGTGGGCAAGTGTGTTATCAGTGTTTTGAGGTTGTGATTGGTCCTGTGAAGGAGTTTTATTGTGAAGTTTGCAGTGCACAGTGATGAAGCTGAAGGTTATTTTGAGAATGTGGCATTTTTTGTGGGCTTTCCATTGTACAAGTGGGCGTGGAGTCTCTAAGTGATCAGTTAATAGAGAATTATGTGAGATCAATTTTTGGAGTTCATATCAGGTTTCTGCAACTTTAATACACATTTTCTGAGACCCAGTACATCAATCAACTGGCCTTGTAGGTAAGTAAAAATCGAATAAGATCACAGTGATTTATTTATTATATTACAAAATGAATCATCGATATTTTAATTTACCATTTACATATGTGTATTTCTCTTAAAGTAGGAATTAGGGTTTTCTTTTTGCAGAACTTTTGAGTATATTTTATTGCAACCTATTTCCATATTGTATTCAACATTAGGACCAGTGGTATCGTCAGTAATAGTAGGAATGTTAGGATAACAATGGGATCGATTTAGAGGTAATGACGTAGGTTAAGATGATGAGGATGGAGAGACGCGCGAGTGCACGAACTAAGATGGCCGCCATCAAGTTAACTCGCAAAATTTTCGGCGATTTTTTTCTTCAATACGCCGATTTTCCTGACAGAAAATTGATTTTTATGGGGTCGCTATAATTCTTAACCCTTTCCATGATATATACTGAGGTTTCAGCCTTTTTTACTCACAAGAAGTGGTGATTCCGGCTCCCTGGTTCCTGCTCCCAGCTCAGTCACAAGGTACAGCCTGATTTGTTTGTCAAAGCGGCGGAGAGCTCATCAGGAATGAGCCTGGCTTGGGGCGTAGCCACACCCACAGTTCAGTTTAGCTGCTGCACCATGAGGATTTGTTCTTACTTTTTCCTGTATTTATTCACAAGTTGCTCATATTTCTTCAACTTTGACTTTTTATTTTCAAAAATTGAAAAATAAAACTCTCCTCAGCAATAAAAGACAACAGCAGGTTTCACCTCCTCTGATAAAATCGTAAGTGGTTGTCATCTGAACCCTCACTTTCTTTAATTTTGGAATAAATTCAGGCATTTGGAGTTAATACTGATACCATTGCGACAGAAGTTAAAAATGTGCGTAAGGAAATGGCAAGTTTGTCCATGAAAATCTCAGATAACTCTATTAAAATACAAGATAATAAAGTCAAAGTAGATGCTTTTACTCCTCTTGTGGCGAAAATGTAACCAATGTGCTCACATCTTCTGGATTTGGAAAATCGTAATAGACAATACAACCTTTGCATATTTAATTTACCAGAAGAAGTGGAAGGTTCTAACTGTCGGTTATACTTGGAAAACTTAATTCCTGGTCTTTTGAATATCAAATTCCCAGAAACGTTTGAAGTTGATAAGGCCCACAGAATCCCTTCTCATCGCAATCCTCATCATAATAAACCTAGACAGATGATTTTCAAAATTCTTCGTCATCATCATTTGATCATGGTCAGAAAAGCAGCAAGAGAAATTCCTTCCTTGATGGTTAATGGTAGTAAAATCTTTATTCACCAGGACTTTGCTAAGGAAACTGTTGCAATCCGTAAGGAATTTCCTGATCTTCGCCCTCAATTAAAAAGCCTTGGATATAAATACGCCCTTTTTGATCCATCCACAATGCCCATTTGGAAGGATAATTTTCAACGTCTGGCTGAACTGCGCCATTGTTTGGATCAACAATTGCAGCATTCAATGGATACTCATGACCCTACTTCTTGACTTTTCTCTAACATGATTTTTCTGGCACTATTATAACTCATTTCATTCATATTTTGGGTTCCAACGGTTCCGGCCATGGTTGCAGAGTGTGTGTGCGTTTCACTATTCATATTTATGTCTTTTGTTTGTCTCCTTTTCTTCGTTTCACCTTTTTCTTTCCCTTTTGAAAGTTCTAGAGCTACTGTCATCTTAATTCTTATACTTTCTTTTTATGCTCCTCTTCTTATTCTTTCCTCTTGTTTCCCTCCATTCTGGCAAATATTAAAGTAGTTTCTCTCAATGTTAAAGGTTTACGCCATCCAGGTAAATGTACGAAAATTTTAGATTACTTAGGTAGGTGCAAAGCTGATTTTAGTTTTTTACAAGAAACCCATGTCGATGATAACATTTTAGATTTTATGAAGAAAAAATGTGTTGATAATATTGTTTCTTCTCCTGCTTGTGGCAAGAAAAATGGTGTTGCTATATTATTTGCAAAATAATCGCACTGCCAAATCGTAAGTAAAATTTAATATACGGATGGGAGATATTTAATTGTTAAAGTTAAAGTTTATGACTCGATTGTATTTCTATTAAATGTATATGGTCCTACTGCTGATGATCCAGTTTTTTTGAATAATCTTTCAACTGGAATTTAAAAAATTGGTAACATGCCTTTAATTGTTGCTGGTGATTTTAATATTATATCAGATTCTTTGTTAGATAGATTATCTTGCACTAAATTCCGTCCTCCTAAGGTTTATTTTGCTTTTAAATCATTTCTTCAAATAACCAAGTTAGTTGATATCTGGCGTTTACATTTTCCCACAAAAAAATATTTTACTTTTCTTTCTAACCCTCACAATTCTCATTCTAGGATTGATTATATATTAGTTTCAAGACAACTGATTAACATTGTTTCTACTCCAATGATCGGTAATATTGATATTTCTGATCATGCTATGGTTTCTTGTGTTTTAAATGTCAATTCTTCCTTTGCTAAACAGTCTAGATGGAGAATGAATTCTAATATAGCTCTCAATGAACGTAATAGGCTGAGACTTTTATCTGCTATTGATGACTTTTTTCAATTTAATCCTGAAGGCTCTACTTCTATGGTTAATAGATGGGATGTTTTTAACCCCTTCGATGCTTGTGACGGAACCATTCCGTCATCAGTCACGGCTGAGCTGTGCTGATGACGGAATGGTTCCGTCACGACCACACCCTGTTCTGGAATGTCTAGCACAGGGGAAAAATTCAAGTAGCAGCCAAGGTGTTAAAGCTTATATAAGAGGAGTTGCTATCTCCATTATGGCTCATGAAAACAAGACCTTTAATGCAAAAATTAAGCTGTTGGAAAAACAAATTGTGAAATATGAACGGCTTTATATTACGTCTAATGATTTTCAATATAGATCTAAACTGCAACATCTACGCTATGAGTTTAATTCAATTTTTAGTAAAAGAGCTGGCATTCAGATTACTAAGGCTAAAGCAAAATTTAGTTTCAACGCAAATAGATCCGGAAGACTGTTACCGAATTACCTGAGTATTAAAAAAGATAAATCCCAAATCAATTCTATTCATAGCCCACATGGTAAAATTGCATTGTCTCATAGATATATTGTTAATGAATTCTTGGATTGTTACTCTAAGTTATATAACAAACCTGATTTTCATGATGACTTATTAATTGATTCCTTTTTATCTTCACGTGGTTTGCCTAAGAATTCCGACTCTGATAAAATCTGACTGGATTCGCCCATTACCAAAGAGGAAATTATGGGCCAGATGTAGGAGGGCATTTACCGACCGGTAAATGGGTATTTGTGATGTAGGTGGCCAATTTTACCGATTCTGTAAATTTACCGAATCAGTAAATTTTCCGAATCGGTTAAATACAGAATCGGTATTTTTACCGATTCGGTAACTGCCAGATGTAGGTGGGACTCTTCTGAGTCCCAAAGGCCTTACAGATTCGATATTTTACCACCCAATCCAATTGGGTGGTAAAATACCGAATCCAGGTAAAATACCGAATCCAGGTAACATACCGAATCACATGGCATAGGTGTCACAGGCACACCTATGCCATGTGACAGACATACATGCCCTTAGGGCATGGCTGTGTGCCACATGGCACACATGCCTGTATTTGGGGTGCTAGAGGGTGTCAAAGTGACACCCCCTGCACCCTTGCAGGATTCGGTATTTACCGAATCGGTAAATACCGATTCGGTAATGCCCATTGATTCCTATGGGCTTCAAGGCCCATAGGAATCAATTAGCATTACCGAATCGGTATTTACCGATTCGGTAAATACCGATTTTTACAGATTCAGTAATTCAATTACCAAATTTACCGAAATCTCCCTCCTTCAATTTTACCGATTCATAAATACCGAATCGGTAAAATTCGGTATTTATGAGTCGGTAAAATATACTTACCTACATCTGGCCCCAGATCTGCTATTAAATCTCAAAAACCAAATAAATCTCCGGGCCCTGATTGTATCCCAGCTGAGTTTTATAAAGAATTTCAACCCCATCTCCTTCCTTTTTTATTTCAACTTTTTACATCATTTGGCTCTTCAGGAATTACTTCTGGATCTTTTACGGAGGTTTTAATTATTGTGCTTTCTAAACCAGATAAGGATCCCTCCCTAGTTTCTAACTATCGCCTTAATTCTTTCATTAATCAAGACTGTAAATTATATGCTAACATTTTGGCTACACGTCTATCCCCTGTTTTAGAATCTATTATACATCCTGATCAATCTGGATTTATGAAAAATAGGTACTCTGCCAATAATACCAGAACCTTATTACATGTCATTGAACAGGGTCACACTCTAACTATTCCTTCTGGAATTATGGCTTTAGATGCTGAAAAAGCCTTTGATAAACTTCATTGGCAATTTTTATTTCACACTTTATCTTCTTTTAATTTTGGTGACATTTTTATCCGTATGATTTCAGCTTTATATTTTTCTCCCACTGTCCGTCTGTTTATTAATGGACAAGTTTCAGATAAATTCTCACTTTTCATAGGTACAAGACAAGGATGCCCCCAATCCCCATTACTGTTTTAATTGGTATTTACCCTTTTCTAAACTCTATAAGAAAGTGTGATAATATTACTGGAATTAGTATTTAAGAAGTTGTTATTAAAACTTTAGCATATGCTGATGATGTCCTTTTATTTATCAACGATCCACTATCATCATTTCCCTCTTTATTAGACATTATAGCACAGTATTCTAAAGTTTCAGGTTACAAGTTAAACACTAATAAAACAGAATTTTTTCCTTTAAATATTTATTGTACTCCAGATATGATTTCCATGAATGAAATTATTTGGCAGAAGAATAGGTTAAAATACCTTGGTATTTTATTTTCCTCTTCTATTAAATCGACTATGACTCTTAACAGTAATTTTGTCATAGAATATATTAAAGATAAAATGGCTAAATGGTCGTTGCTTCATCTTTCATGGTGGGGTAGAATGGAATCTATTAAAATGAATATTGCTCCTAAAATCTTTTACACTCTTGCCATGATCCCTACTCAATTTCCATTAAAATTCTATGCTAGTGTTGATAAACTTCTTTCTAAATTTCTTTGGAACAACAAAGCACCACGTATTAGTTATAAAAAATTAAAAATACATAAATGTAATGCTGGATTTGGTATCCCAAATTTCTCTTTATATTATAAAGCTTTTATTTTAAAACAAAGTGCCATTTGGTTTAATCATTCTTTTATACAAAATCCACCTACTTGGTTCCATATTGAAAAATCTATTGTACAACCGTTCCCATTGCCATCTTTGTTAACTATGGCAAAAAAATTACTGTTTCTTCATAAATCTGTTATTATTAAATCTACTAAATTGATGTTCAACGATCTAGATTCAATTTTTCTAATCCCCATGAATAGTACTGATGAATTATCACTATGGTATAGCAATGCTATCAAATTGAATAGGAATATTAGTTTTTGGTCTTCATGGAATAAAGAGGGTATTTTTTATCTTAAAGATGTTTACTCCAATAATACTTTTATACCATTTGAAGAGTTACGATTAAAGTTTGGTTGATCTAAATCTGATTTTAATTAATATGAATATTTAAGTAATTCTATTTTAGATTCTTTTCACCAAGTTATTCCGTCTAATGTTAAACCCGACCTAGCTATGTATATCCAAACTATATCTTTGTCAACTCATGGGGTTTCTATTTTATATAAAAAAAACTATCAAATGCGTTAGGAAGTAACATCAATACTATCTCTACATTTTAGAATAATGAATTATCACTTTCTTTGTCTTTTAATACATGGGAAACTATATGGCTTAGTAATATATCTGGTTGGTTACCTGCGTCAATACATCAAACCAATTCCTATATTTTATTTTATTGTTTATGGACTCCACAACGTTTATTCCAAGCTAAACTAATTCAATCGGATTTATGTTGGCATTGTAATTTAAATCCTGGTTCATTACAACATATGCTTTTTGATTGGCCTGTAATTTCCACATTTTGGTCAGACGTTTGGGTCATTATTAAGAATATATTAAATGTACATGAAGACTTAGCTTATAAATTTTTAATATGCAAATCTGTTACCTTATCGCAAAATTTAAATGACCTTGAATGTAAACTTTTTGACTTCTTAATTTCAGCTGCGTTAAAATCTCTTACCTTTTTCTGGAAAGATGTTTCTAAGTTATCAGTTCATCCTTGGTGGTCTTGGGTTATTTTTACAAGAAGAGGTGCACAGTTATTATTATCTGGTGTTAATCATATTCCTATTTCTTTTCATTCCTTTCAGATTCCGGTTGATGTGCTGTCATGTAATTTGTTTAGTAGCTCTTTATAGTGATAAGCATTCGTATATTATTGATTGTCCCCTCCCTTCCCATACCTACTTTTATTTTATCCCTTTCTTTGATCTAACTGTTTTAATTTCTCTTGAAATGATTATAAGATATTTCTGATATGTATATTGTAAGGGTTATTATCAATCAAATCCATTTACTGTATGTCTTTATTGTTCTTCATGAAAATCTTAATAACATATTTTGAACACAAGATGATGTGTAGATGTAATGTGTATATACTTGTTGTGAGGGTAGGTTGTTGTGTTTGGGTCCATGCCATGCTGGGTAAAAGACATTTTTGTACAGGATGCTGAGAATATCTAAAATCAACAACACTCAAGAGTGGTACCTACATTTAGTTACATTTCTTTCAATGCAGAAAGTTAATTGTACCACTGTGTTTTGCCCCATTAAGCCAGGAGGAGACTGTGGATGATAACAAATAAATGTAGTAGTAGGAATGTAGGAATGCTGCCAGCATGGCAGTAAATGAAAAGAATAATTCAGGCATATGCTTGGGAATGATAAGTAATGATTATGTACCTTAATTCATTCTCAAACCAAATATTGAGCATGCAACAATATGGATTGGCAGTCGAGAACTGGGCCCAGATGTACAAAACACTGGTTGCAAAAAACTGGTCACAAATTGTGACAAGTATTTCTGTGACCAGTGTAGAAGCTTGTAGAACCAACCTATGTACAAATAGGCTGATTCACAAAGTCCAGAGTAGTGAGTCACAATTCGACAGACCTCCTCAATATTCATGAGGTACTCTGCAAATGAACTCACTAAAATTGGTGGCCATCACTGGGATGGTGACATCCTGGGATCAGCAGACCACCATGTTAGGGGTCACTTTTTAAATATATAAATAGTATTTTAAATGCAGCCTGATTTTTTGAAGCAAAATGAAATTGCATTTAAAATTTTAAGAAAATGTTTGACAATTTTAAAACTTTTGTTGAAGGTAGACAGTGGTTCCCTGGACCACTCCCTATTCCCCAACAAACATTTTTTTTTACATTCACAAAGTGTAGACTGTCCCAAGGGTGCCCCTACTCTTAAGCAGATGGCTTACCACCCTATTTTAAGATTCAGTAAAAATGATTTGAAAGCGCATGTTGGTCACAAAACATTGATATATACCATAACATTTCAATATTTGGAAGGGATGCCTTAAACTCATCCCTTCCAACTAGTGATTTGTTTTGCCCATATAAACTGATTTTGGGATTCAGTAACCCGTTACTGGATCACATAATAGATTTTGTACATTGTAAATTGCACTTTTTGGTCACAAACTAAATCAGAGCGTTTGTAACCCCAAAAATGCTTTATAATCTGACTTTCACGTACAGAGAAGCAGCCATACGACCATGTTTCCAAGCCAAACAAAACGTACGAGTCAGTGATCATTGACGGGAAGTCAATGCTAAAACAATCAAAGCTTTGAATTTCAATAGACTCTAACATGCTAAAACATAGATACGTATTGTTAAATTGAGGAATATTCCTGATTCAAGAGGTTTACACTAAGGCTGAGAAATGGTATAGGGCAGAGTGAAAAATCCAAAAGTCATTGGGGTTGAAGTAGTATGTTGTATAATACCAAACTCGCTGGCTCATATCATCATAACTGTAACTGCCATGTCATTCCTCTCTTCCTTTGTGTCAAACAGCCCCATGTTCATCTGGTGCAGGAAGTCCAGGATGAGTTCCTAAAAGTTCTGCTCCCCTGTCTGACAGCCATTGCAGGAGGGAGAGCATAGCCGCATACTGAATGAACTATGATTCATAGCATGGCCAACTAACACGTGTTTGATTTATAATAACTTAATGTAAATACTGCCCTAATTTGAATAAACATTTGGGCGAACACATTTATTAGAGAATGAAGTGCCTAGTCAAAATGTATTGAGACAACAGAGATACAACTATGCAAAGCAGGACTCATGCTAATGATTGGTATGCACTGAGAGAATTTCCTCATGCCAACTTCACATCAAAGCACACATGCCAACCAGCTGCGATACCTAGGCAGGCACAACTACAGTGGCAACTATAACCCTTGCAGGTGGCCGGTCTGGAATTCCTGTTTTTGAAGATTAGCCTACTATGACAGAAAAAATTAAATGTTGTACAAGTACATGATTTACCCCCTGGGGTCACTGTATAGTGAAGAATATTGGGAAGAAATCCATAAAGAAATTCACTCATCACTTCATGGACTACCCTCTCAAGTCAAATACTAAGAAAATGGGTCACTCAGATGGATCATCTCTTAGAAAAAAGCAGCGCCTGTCACTCTCAGTGCTGAATCACTTGGAAGACAGCCTGTTTAGTCCTCATGTTCAAAATAGTTGTTAACATTGTTTATAAATGTAGGCTGGCATGAAAAACCTGATCACAAAGCAAGAAGGTAATTCATGTACACAGAGGGGTAGGTTCTTCTGTCTGATGATATCCCTGCTATATTTCTTAAAAAGTGTCAAGGTAATCCCTTCTTGAGGTCTATCACTGTTCAGTAATACTTGTACTTTATCCATGCATTCATTTTATAATGTGGACAAAATTCTTATAATTTTGATTTAACTGAATTTTTCCAATATGTACTTTCTTTCCATGTAATGCATTTATTATTTTATATTTTCTGTTCAATTGGCTTAATGTACTTTTATTATGGGATTGCCATTGTCCACAACAAAAATGAGGAAGATGCTAACAAAAAGTGTGCAGCCTTTCATAATTAGGGCCTGATTTAGATCTCGGTGGACGGGTTACTCCATCACAATGGTGACCAATGCCCGTCCGTCGAAATATAAATCTCATTGTATCCTAGGGGATTTATATTTCGGTGGATGTGATATCCATTATGGTTATGATGGAGTAACACATCTGCCGAGATCTAGATCAGGCCCTTAGTGTTAGAGTCTGTTGGAAAGAGACTCTGTTGCAAATGTGTTTGACCAACCACCTCATTTAGAGATGGACCATTAGCTTTCCGTCTGTGATGCCCCCATTGATTACATCAATGGGAAGCTTCCTCCGAAGGGCCAATGGAGCAAGGGCCATTTGAAAGAGGACATTACATCGGCTGGCCTATTTACGGTGAATGGTATATTTTTTTGGACCATCAACCTCAGGTAAAACCTGCCGGTGAGTGACAGAAAAAAATAATAATGCCCACATGCAGGGGAAAAGTCCCTGGGTGTGGGGTCATTAGTTGTTTGTTTTTAATAACAAATTCTCACTTTGGGATTTTATTTTTAAAATCAAAAATCTTTCTCACTTAGCGAGTTTATTTTTAAAATCAAAAACCTTTTTAATGCTTGGACAACTAAGGTTAAAAATGATGGCAGCTGTCAACACAACTTTTTTTATCTTGAGATTAACCCTTTTTGAAGCTGTTGTCTATCAAGACACAGAGATCACCGCTGGGGTGTTGGTGCTCTCTGGATTACACAGACAGTAGTCCTTCAGGGGTGGTGTACGTGTTTTCTACCTCCCTGATGATTATGTTCCATCCAATCTGGGCATAGTTAATCCCAGATTCAGACTTACTAGCCCTCTCTGGTCTAAATCTCAACACCTTGGTCAGATTTTAGAGGAGAATGTCATCTAATCCCTCAACAGGATTTCAGCAGTTTAGCAAAATAAAGAAATGCTGAAACAGACCTGACAAGTTAGGGTAGTGGAAAGAGCAAGTACACACAAATATTTGAAAATACGCCCAGCAGGACAGCTCCCCATCCTTACATACTTTTATGGAATCAATGGGGAAATATCAGGTTTTAGAATATTTGATCTTCTCTATGGAAACAGAGATCTCACTCCTCTAGATGATTCTTTGGGGTGGCACAGAAACAATCACATCAAAAATGAGCCAGCTCATGATATGAAATATTATTTGAGGAGTAAGCCTCTTTTTTTGCAATATTAAACAGGAAAACACCTCAGGCAATATTGCTGTGGAGCACCGCCCAGACAGATGGATTTTAAAATATACCTTCCTCCAGCCCAAAACATCATTGAAAGAACAAGAATTGGCAAAGCCAATAGGTTTGAATTTCCTTTTGGGTCTGACTAAAACATGAAGATAAACTTGCTACAATGAAAAACAGAACAACAACAACAGTGCTTTCTGTATACAACGTGTCTTTAGGATACATAATTTAATGTCTGATATGTTAGTATACTTTTGAGATGCAAAATAGTCCTTTTTGCTTTGTAATACACCACTCAAAAGTAGGCTTAATTATATAAAAAGCTGTCATTAGCATGACATGAGGTGAAAGGGTCTTAATTCCTCTATGTGGAGCAAAAGCTCATCCATGAGATTATAATGAATTGTTAACAATAAGTCTTACAGATAACTGCACTGAGGACTAAGATAATTCCTGACAAAACAGACATTTTGCTGTCCACCGTTACAGCTGCCTAGAATTACGGTCGGCATATTAAGTGTTATTTCCTATGTTAACTTTTGAAACTTACATGTTCCACTAGTGGTCTTACTGGACAGTCCTCAAGAGGTGTGGGGGACAGAGCAGGGCATGTTGTTTCCAGAAAGTCAAGTTCTAGTTTGTAAACCTCCCCAGCAGGTCTCTGAAATGAAAAACATAATTCTAAACATTTGTAACACCATCACAAAATCATGAAAGACTGTAAAATGTATATAGTTTTAGATGGGCAACTGTGACAAAAGGGGATGTTTTTCATGAAGGGATTCCCAGGAACTAACTTAAGACAAAATCCTAAACTTACTACTTTTGGTATTCACAGAAGTTAGGATTTTGTCTTAAGTTTGTCTTAAGACAGACTTAAGACAGACTTAGTTAGGATTTTGTCTTAAGTCTGTCTTAAGTCTGTCTTAATACAAACTTAAGACAAAATCCCAACTTCTGTGAATACCAAAAGTAGTAAGTTTAGAATTTTGTCTTAAGTTAGTTCTGTGAATCGGGCCGATAGACACCAAAAAGAAAGCTTAAGTTGTTGATTCTGTAAATCAGAATCCTAAGGTGAAAAATATGACCTTACGCTCAGCTACCCATCTACAATTGTATATGGTATATAGGTTATTAAACACAGAAATGTATATGGATTGAAAGAGGTAAGGGCCATATCCAGGTCTGAGCAAAGTCACATCACAATAGTGGAAAACAAGCTTTATTTTTTCAATGCTGTGACATAATTGTAGTGAAGTATAATATGGGGCCTATATAACACATACAATTATATATGAGTTACTTTGTTTGCTAAGACTGTTTTTCCAAAAGGGTTTCTGAGGGATATCAGATAGACAACGAGAGTGAAGCTCTAGTTGTCTGCATTATTAAATATCTATATTTATGCCATTTCAATGAAAATATATGTGGCCCAATATCAAGTGTTATTTCGAGCAAATGTACTAATAAAGGCACATTCATGAATGTAATACTGGGGAGCAAAAGTCATATTTGAGATTATTACAACAGTACAGCAAAACTAACATGAGAAAAACACCTTTAACTGTCTTACAGTTTGCAAGGAGCAATTACTTCACACAGAGAAACATCTCTCCTAATAGCCATGAGGTCACTTCAATGTGACTTTAAGGGTCTACACAAATTTAATCCCTTGCATCCTCATTTGGTTAAAACCCTTTTGGTAAAACAAATACACATGATGAAATATCATGGAATAAACCATGTATGTAGATACGCTAAGTGCAATAAGCTATTTATGACCATTGTTCAGTGGCGTCATGACTCACTCAAGGCTCCACCTCTTGTGCCTCATGGGCCCTACCCACACTCAACACTAGTGATAAATATCATATTAAACTCTGGGGATTAATTCCTAAACCATTTTTGGTTTTTATTATTAATATGTTTCCTAATTTATATTCTTTTGCCATATTCCGATTTGTTTATTTTTCTTTACTTCTCTCTTTTTTATTTTACACCTATGGATTTTCTAATCTTTTTCCATAAAGAATTGTCCTGTTTATTTGAAGTTGACTTCCTTTTTTATCCTTAAACCTTTACCTGTGTTTTCTAAATCGCAAACCCCCCTGGCCATTGGTCTTCTATTGTATCATTCACATTTTTCTTCCATGCCCTACAGTGTGTCAATCACTTCAGTCACAAGCTAACTTCAGTGTGACTGACGGCATTCGGCTCTTTAACAATAAGCGGATCTACACACAACGTAGTTTCCTTAAGTGCCATATACTACAATAGCAATGTGGGCTTTTTGGTAACAAAACCCTTTTGCTATTAGCCCATTTTTCAGATGAGTGGGGGCTTGGCAGCTGCTTCCCCAAAAATAATGTTTTCATAAAAACATGACAGAACAATCATTGACAAAGCCAAAAGGGTTGCTCCAATCTCCAGACATATTGCCTTCGCCAATGCTTTTATTTTTTATTTTTAGGCCCTATTCCTGCAAATGCACATTTGAATTAAACATACCTGCCAATGTAAGTGTCATACGATGTAAATGCTGTGATGGCAGTGCCAATATACAAGGCAAAGGCACTCAAATGGAGTGATACAGTTACAGGGGCTGGGATATGGCTGCCTATACCAACCTTCCAATATGCAGGTTAGCCTCTGGTTACCACTTTGCTCAAAACTAGATCCAAACACTAATTACTGCTGTCTGAGCTGAGGAAGGAAATGAATGTAGATCAGAAAAAACTTGACTTACAAGAAAATAATTTCTTCTTGCTAGGTGCTTTAATATGAGAGGCCTGAGGCAAACAGACCCAGCTGCCCGCCCCCCACCCTCTCTTATAATGGCCCTGATGGCAAGGTTGCCTGTGCTAGGAGTAATAACAAGATCTGTTTGCCATACAACCAGTGGCGGCTGGCATTCACCAAGGGTTGTGGGTGGTGAAACTTAAGTTCCTTTCTTCGGTGGCAACGTCCTCCTCCTTTTGGCAACTTCTGTAAGCCCCAGAAGCAGGAAACTGCACTACCCAATCCTGGTACTGCTTTCACAGCATGAAAGCAGCACCATTATTGGATAGAGCGCCCTCTCCCGGCACTCTTAATAGCACTGTAGGTCTGTGCTTTCTCTAACCCAGGTGTCTAAGACAGCTGGGCTACAGAACTTTAAAACGCACATGTCTGACTGGCCATCCCAAGACTGCTGGTCAAAGAGTCATGCGCATTTTAAAGTGCATAGCTCTCTTATGCTGCCCCTAGGCAGCGCTGGCCCGGCCCCGCCCCGTCCCACCACTTAGTTCAGGACGGATTGCTGAAAAATAAAATAGTTAAAAAAAAACGTTATTACTTTTTTTTTCAGCTCTGGGTCTTGTGGGGCGCCGCCGCCCCTGCATACCGCACATATTTTCCCCCACTGCTCCGAACTCTGGCCATGGTTGGCTCAGTTTCAGTGGTGCAGCTACATACGCGAAAGTGAGGCTGACTTTGCTAAAAGAAAAATCCTGTGCTTATGGTAAGTGTTGAGCTTTGTCTATAGTGTGATTGTGGCCTTAAGAGAACCATGGGCTAGTTGAAAGAATGCATTGTTGTTCCATCTTTAAAGGGTAAACACAGAACCTGGGAAATTGCCCAATAGGCCTCCTTTATTTTGTTTCTAATATATTCTACCAAGTCATGCTCATGAACTGGACCGCTTCAGAGAAAAAAAAAGAATTTCTATTAAAAGAGCACAGGCGTGCTTTCAGTCAAGAAAATCAACGGCTGCTCAATCTATTGTGCAATACACTCTGCTCAAGAGGTATACTTCAATATAGAAGGTCTCAATTTTTTCCATTTCTTGATTTTTGGACAACGAATAGTGCCAGGTTTTTGGTGGCACTACATGAGGTCACAGTATGGCCAGGTGTGATGTCTGTAACATATAGAGTCTATTAAAATAAGACCACATGAATTTGCTATAGTACTTTTCTGCTCAAGTGAGGGTCAGGCAAGGATGTGCATTGATTCCTTCCCTTTCAGCATTCATATTAATGAACTGAAAAGACTGTTCTTAAACTCAGGGGTGAATTTTTCCAATATCAACGTTGTTTGTCATATGCTTACATTCTTGTTAAAATGTCTCATAAAAAATTATTTATCCTGTCTTGAGTCACGCTTAGTAGTAAACTCTTCAAAATCAAAAATAATTTGTAATACCAAGAGATGCACAAAGATTTATTTTTCTATTTTGGTTGAGAAACTAGAAACATTGCCATCCTTTCAACGCCTGTGGCTGTCCCGTACTTACAAAGTCAAGTGGGCAGACAAAATGACAAATTTTTAGAAAAGTAGGAGGCAAGCGATAAAGATTCCAGGTTGTCGCAGATATAGTGGTCTAGTTCAGTGCTGGGGAAGGTGGCATCCAACTAGAGGCGAGCTAAAACGATGATGACTGTAACAGATTGGATGCATGGAATAATTTCAAAAGAATTGAATGGTTCAAGTAAAATTTGATTATTCGTCTTGGGCTCCCTTATTATCTCAAAAGAGACAAGTAAACTACAGTCCTTCAATAACTTTTTTGCTGTTCAATGTTTTAGAGAGGATAATCTATTTCCCCCCTGGTAAGTAGCCTGTCGGTAAGGATTTACATTCATTTAATAATTGTGTATTTGTCTGACTACTGAGTTATTAATTTATTTATTTTCGTATTCTTTTTTAAAGGATTTTCTTTAAAAATGTCTGGTTTCTTGGTTGCTTTGTAGGAAGTGATCTAATGGTTCACACAGTTCCCATGAATATGTGGGTAAGATTATTTGTTTTATAGTTTCTCTATTAGGAGAATCATTGTACATCTTGGACATCTTTTATGTCTCAGTTTAGATTAGCCAACATGATTGCAGGGCTCCCTTCTTCTATTGCCCGGCCAAAGGGAGCAGCTGACCACCACCCATTGCCTACATTTCCTTTAACACCAGCAATCAATCTATTCTCAAAGACATGTGAACAATCACATTTGAATCCATTCTTGCAGTGGAAGTAGATTCTCAATCTGTACTTATTCTGCTCAAAGATGCCTAGGGCGTTATTTACAAGCTTCTTGCGCCGTCGGTGCGTCACTTTCTCCAATGTACAAAAATTACAAGATAAACCGCAGAGGAATAAAGCAAACTTTTTAACACTTTAGCATCGTAGATCAGTGTGGAGAAGCAAATCGCATCACATTGCCATTCACAGGAGTTGAAGCGGGTTCCAGTTGTATTAGAACTGTCAGGTAATGCTCAAAGTGCTTTTCAAAGAGTCTCTCAGTTCTTAGCAACAACTGGAACTTTCCAGGGGGAGGTGTATGAGGAAACTGTTGGACATTTAAAAACATTTTGGACTTTCTAATGAATTGTTTATTACTAATTTATTTTGGATTTTAAGCGCTTTTGTTATTGTTTTACTTAGTTTAGACTTGTGTGAAAGTTGATAAGGTTATTTTGGATGGAGCTTAAAAGAGCTGGGCAAAGCAGACTCTGGAAAAGAGAGCTGTAATATGCCACAATATCTTTTTTGATTATGTGTGTTATCCTGTTTTTATTTTTTATTTTTTATTTGTTTTAGTTTTATTTAGTGTGACTTGGAACTCAAGGCATCAGAGCGCTTTACATGAGCACCAGTCACATTACAGAAGGACACATTCATTGTGTTAGACATCGAGCGATTGAGTGATTTGCAAAGAATCAAGGATGTTGAGAATCTCACAGCACTTTTCATAATTGTTTAGCATATATGATACATATTTAGGGGCGGTATATGGAATGTGAGCTGGGGTTTAGAGACCAGCGAGTTCCTTGGGCGAAGGAGGGTCTCTTTTCAATATTAGTGGCAAAATAGATCTGCAGTAATTGGGATGTTTGTCGAGCATATAGTATCTTAATGGACTTTGGTATTTCAATTATTTAAAGAGTGGTTCAATCAATTAGTTTTGGGAATGTAGGTCCTATCATTGAATGCGGCTTTTCGGCACATCAGTTGACCAATGGACACACCAAAAGAAAACAGATAGCTCATTATAAATGCATTCAATAAGAAACAACCAATGACTGAGGAAAAGACAGAAGAACACTTCTGTTAGGGCAGAAAAACATTTGAAGTATTTAATCAGCAGATGCAGTGCAATGAAGTTAAAACCTTGTGCTTTGTGTACTGGAGAGAAGCATGGATAAAGGCCAGACACTGGGTAAATGATTTCAGATGTTGCTGGCAAAAATTTGGGAAGGGTTTGGAAAAAGTTATGACATGGAGAATGTAACGCACAGGGAAAGGGACAAAGAGCTACAAAATTAGAAATGGAGAGAGACCTGGATGAAAATAGTATAGTGATTTCTTTCTTATTCTTTTTTTAAAAAATTGAGTAATCCACAACTTTAGCATGTAAAGAAACATAGGGC
Organism: Lissotriton vulgaris; assembly: GCF_964263255.1. Lineage (NCBI taxonomy): Eukaryota > Metazoa > Chordata > Amphibia > Caudata > Salamandridae > Lissotriton > Lissotriton vulgaris. Next base: position 993,269,106 of record NC_141699.1, read on the forward strand.
CCGATTCACAGAATGAACTTAAGACTCAATCCTAAATTTACTACTATTTTGGTATTCACAGAATGAACTTACTACTTTTGGTATTCACAGAAGTTAGGATTTTGTCTTAAGTTTGTCTTAAGACAAACTTAAGACAGACTTAAGAGAGACTTAAGACAAACTTAAGACAGACTTAAGACAGACTTAAGACAAAATCCTAACTTAAGTCTGTCTTAAGTCTGTCTTAAGTTTGTCTTAAGACAAACTTAAGACAAAATCCTAACTTCTGTGAATACCAAAAGTAGTAAGTTCATTCTGTGAATGCCAAAAGTAGTAAGTGCATTCTATGAATGCCAAAATAGTAGTAAGTTTAGGTTTGAGTCTTAAGTTCATTCTGTGAATCGGGCCCATAAAGCGAACTTGAGGAGCATGGCTTTGAAGAATTGATCAGTGAACTCATGATCTACTAAGGGCCTGATTACGATCTTGGGATACTCCGTCACAAATTTGATAGATATCCCATCCGCCGTATTACAAGTTCCACAGGATATATGGAATTGTAATTTGGTGTATGGGATATCCATCACGTTTGTAACGGAGTAATTACGTCCACCAAACTTGTAATGAGGCCCGTAAGATATTTCACAGATATTCTTTTATCTACTATTCTATGTAAAATGCTCCACTGAGTATTATAAAGCTATATCTGTCATAAAACAATTTCTTTAGTTTTGCTGCATACTAGGTGACCAATCAAAAAGATAACTTTGTTGAATGTAGCATTGTCATCCTAACGAAGGACCAACCATGAAATCTAGAGCTATTAGTTTACTCCTGCATTCTTTCAGCAGTGGACAACAATCCTCATTTTAGATACAGACGACTGCTATTATGAGACAAAGGGGCAACATCTAAAGACCACAGAGTGGACTAGGGGCAAATGTGAAGCAAGAAGGGTGATGAGTTTGAGCATGGTGTGGTAGGGTAACATCACACTAGGTATTTGTGACTAAGAAGGAATGCTTGAGGTAGGAAAAATGGTGGTGGTGGGGGGTGCCATGAGAAACGTGGGTGAAAATAGCAGGACACAGAGACAATACATATAAGGCGCAGCAGGCTGGTGATGGCCAGAATCATGGCGGTGCTCCATACTGGTAACTAGTGCCTTACTAGCTGCCTTCCTTCTCATTCACTGCACACTGCTTTACCTCACTGAACACCTCTAATTCACATCAACACATCCATGCCTCACCGTGCCGCTCCCTCTTTATACAACTGCACTGGAAGTGCTAGCTGTCTTGGATCATGCAGATTTAAGCATTGGCTGTTTTGGCTCATATATATATGTGTGTGTGTGTGTGTGTGTGTGTGTGCATGTAGGTGTGTGTTTGTGTGTGTGTGTGTGTGTATAAATATATATATAGATATATTTATTTATTTATTTATTTATTTTATTGAGTTTTATATAGCGCTGGCTAGACCCGCAGGTATCAGACCACTTTACATGAGGAAGAAGTATTGTTTCAAAACATGGTTACAAAGTTACATCAGTTACTGGAGCTTAGTTACAGGAATTACATGAGTACAAAAGCATAGCATGAACATGAGGAAAAAAGAGGCAAAGGGAGAGAAGAATAGGGGAGAGAGGGAAGGGATAGGGGAAGTAGAGGATAATAATGGAGGGAAGAGGAGGGCGAGGGTATAGGAGGCAGAGCGGGGAGGCAAGGAAAAACAGTGTCCGACGTCCGGCTGGGTATATATATATATATATATATATATATATATATATATATATATATATATATATATATATACATAGTTGGTTGTTGTGGCTCTTGCAGATATCAGCGTTGGCTGATTTTGACCCTTGCAAAATGTAGCCTCTGCTGATGTGAGAGCTGGCTCCTTTGCCCCATGCAGGTATAGGAGTTGCCTTTTTGGCCCATGCGGATATAAATGTTGACTGCTTTGGCTCATACAGATAAAAGCGTTCGCTGTTTTGGCTCTTGCACAATGTGTAGCGTTGACTGTTTTGGCCCCTCCATGAGTAAATGTTGGCTGTTTTGCCCCCCGCAGTTGTAAGTGTGGGCTGGTTTGGCCCCTGTAGATCTGAGAGTTCACTGTTTTGGCCCTAGCTGTTATAAGGATTGGGTGGTTTGGCTCATGCAGATATAAGCGCTGGCTGCTTTGGTCCTTGCAGATTTATGATTTGAATGTTTTGGTCCCTGGTAATATAAGTGTTGGCCAGTTAGTCCCATGCAGGTATAAGTGTTGGCTATTTTGGCCCTTGCAGATGAAAGAGGTGACTGTTTTAGCCCTTCAAGCTTTAGAACCTTCAAACAGTCAAATCTTTCAATAAGCAGGTTAAATCACAATACTAGATATCATAACCTGAGCCCACCCACCTTTTATGAACAAAACTAACAGCATGAACCACATAACAGCATGTAAGCCCAACAGCACGGAATTGTGCATAGAGCCTCTTGCCAGAAAACAAGAACTATCCATTGCAAACATTAGTTTCTATTGCACCGGACTCTGCACCAGATTCTAAAGATTTAGCATCCATCGTTCTGCGCATGCGTCACGTCATGTTCACCTTACCCGCTGGAGGACTTTAACTGATTCGATACGGTTTAAGGTGTGCTTATATCCATGCTGTTGGATGGCGTTGATGTGAGTGACGGCGGCCCAGGCTGCAGCTTCGCTCTCGGGGTCATCACAGTCGAGTCGTCGTATGACAGGAGATGGGTGCCAGACTAAGGCTGTGCAGCTCAAGAGCTGAGCCATTAACACTACAGCTACAAATAATTTCATTTTATGGTCGATCTATAAGCACTTCAATGCCTTATCCGGAGTAGTAAGCACTATATAAATACAACTTACAATCTCAAGAAACCCCTTGAAAGGCTTCCAGTGCAGTGTATCAAAAAGGAACCCAGGTGGGCAGCCCTCACCCGGCATCTTTTATATCCTCATATAGTCTCACAAGGGGGGTAAACTATTTGTTTTGGCCACACTTTGTGTTCACAATGAAACAGAAAAGTAAATAGTTAAGAAATCAATGCGTCTGTTAATATTTGGATGGGGCGCTGTGCCATGAACTTTCGGACACAATTTGTAAAGTTTGAAGCATTGGATGTTCCTACAGAAAAACAACCCCAAAAAAAAGGCTCCCCATCATGAGAACTTCATCATGACATGCCAGAATTTTCTTCTTCTGGATCCTGTTTCTGTGTATGCATTTAACATGGACCAGACCAGGCATACACAGGAATATATCTGCTTAACATGTGTCTGCTTTTTCCAAATCTGTGTACATTTTATACCAGACCTAAGAGTGTGGGAAGACGGTTACTGGGGAAGGAAGCGGGATGTAGGACCTCCTAATTATATATTTTATTTATTTATTGAGTTTTATCTAGCCCGATCTATAGCTCTAGGTATCAGAGCACTTTATAGAGATATCACAGTAACATGAGATACATGTGGAGTAAAGAAAAATACATAGTGACACTATATAAAAAAAAGAATACAATATATGGTAGGCTATGTGGACAAATAGTTCGAAGGTAGTTAAGGTAGGGTGTAATAGCGCAACTGATGACAACTCTATACATACCTCCCAACTCACACGGTGCCAGAGAGTGACACAAGATATCGGATCCCATCACACGGTCCCCTGGTGAGGAGCTGATATCACACAGTGGCAGGGAAAAGGAACTGAAACCTACTGTATATAGTGGTTTTCCAGCTTGTTTTCTGAGACTTTGAACTTCTGACGTTCATTAAGGGGTGTGAAAACACCCCAGGACATCGGCACCAGCCTCAGCAAGCTTTTTTTTTTAAGGAGGAGCTTGGGGGCGGGGTGGGGTTTAAAAGTGCCCCTTCAAGGCTCCGCCCCTCCTCACACAGTGAGATTGTTCTCCAAGTTGGCAGGTAATTCTTTATATTGGATTGATGGAATTGTGTAGAATTTAGTTTGGGTGCGGGACCTAAAGTACTACCTTTTCCAGAAAAGATAAGAACTGGCCTGATCAATATATCATTGTGTCTGTGGTTTGATTGTTTCTTTCTGAGCTCTTGTTCACCACGCCACCTCCCTGAAAAGCCTGTGGCTGCTCGCCCTTGCAACCCTGCCAGTTAAGCACAGAAAGGAATATAGGAGGCCGTATCCCAGGAAACCAATGGCAACCGGTCTCAGCAGCAATTTTTTGGTCCCAGTAGTGCTGACCTGCCCTGTGGTCCACTGAATGGGGCTGACACTCGGTGTAAAAAAGAGTGCATGGAGTTCTACTAAGGTATCCAGGACTGTATCTCCAAAAAAGAAAGTGAAATGGTTTGACTCTTGTCCCATTATCTCCCTGTCGGTGCTGGATGTGGAGGCCCCAATGCCAGCAAAACGATCACCCAATACGTTTATAATTATACCAACCATTTATAGAGTCTTTAATGTAAAGTTTTTGTTTCTTTGAGTTGATTCATTTTATTCTATCCTTTGGAAACAATTTAAGGAAGCTTGATAGGAATTTTCTTTCAAAATCAAATCAATATTATTTGACCCGTTGTCGCGTGCCCCCTAAAAGGAGTGGGGCCCATTGGCCAGGGCCTACTTTGCCTATTTGGTAATCCGGAACTGCTCCCTGTGATCACATCGTATAAGGAGAACTGTAAAGCCCATAACATTGTGACATGGTGACATCAAGAGCACTTGCACTTGTGGAATTCTTCCAAATTAGATACAACTTGGGTGAGCTCAACTGGAATAGGGAAGCCATTTTGATTCTATAGAAACCTCCACAACAAATGGCTGGTTGAAGGAAAACTCATTTATAGTTGACTATAACAGACACTGGTTCTGGGAGATATATAAGAAAGAGGCAGCAGAGACAAGTCCTGAAAAAAGTAAATAAGCCCTTGTTTCCACAGGACACAGGAGGCTCTTTGTAGTTGGTTGGACTATGCTAAATTGACCAAGAAAATTGGTTAAAAAATAAGATACTGAACTGGTATTATTCAGATATTATTTATTTTATTGTTTTATAGATTTAGCAACGTATATGACAGCCCCAAAAAATGATGGGGCTGCTTAACAAAAGAATTTATGAGTACGGAAATTTGGGCGTTTTGGATCTCAATTTCGGAGCCATTTGAGAGGATGTGAAAGAGTACTACAGACGCAGCACTTAATGTCCTCCAAATTGCTTTGTGAATAGTCCCCTTTGTATACACATATTCTATATTCTATTTCTAGAATTAGAGACATCATTTTACAAAGTCTTAAAAAGTAAAACACACATACAGATTTCACGGCGGCCGGCACTGGTAAACGTGGTGGAGCGGTGTGGCGGGGTGGGGGCGGGCGGGAGAGGGAGGAAGTCGACATACAAGGGAATAGGTATCATTAAATAAATAAATAATGTCTATTCTGTTGCCCTTCAGCCTCCCCCCTGCTGCGCCCTGCTCACCCTACCATGCTTACCTGAGCCTGCCTCCACTGTAAACAGAAGTTGAATTAAAAGCTTTCCTATCTATTTGCTATCTTATCATGGGTGTGCATGTGTGTTGTGCCACATCGGCGTCATCTCGGCTTTCAGGGTTGGAGACAGGGGCATCCGCAAGGTGGGCCTCAGGGTTGGAGACATGGGCATCCGCAAGGTGGTCGTTGATTTGGCCTTTAAAATAATTTCAAGATTGCGATGCTGACATTTTTTTAACTATGCCCCCCCCCCCCCCCCCCTGAAAAAAATTCCGCGGACGCCCATGGTTGAAAGTGTGTATTCTCCCACTTGCAGATGAATGTAAGTTTCATTCCTTTATTGCCAGATGTGCTTCCGAAATGCTGACTTATTTTCTCCTATTAAGAGTGCACTGAGTACGCTTATTAGAAGCGCATGGCGGCTGCCCATTGACACCTAGGAACCAGGGCGACATGTAAAATAATAAAACATATGTACCAACCTATGGAAATGAATAAGAATATTTTCATTAAAGTTAGAATAACCTCTAATAGGCACCCCAAGGAGTAAATCAATAAAGGGGTACACATCATCAATTTTCCATTATGCCCTCCTCTGCTACCATAATCTGTCCCAGCTGAATTTTTTTTTTTTAATAATGTGATTCACGTATGTATTTGCAACAGGGAATAAAAGCAAGCACCATCATGCTGACGTCACTGTTTTGCCTGGCAATTCTAAGCAGTCACCAGGCAGAAGTTATACTTTGCGAACGGCGTCAACACTGGGAATCCCCAGAATTACCTCACCTACCATGCAGCATGCACATCAATATCGGTGGGAATCCTGGGGATTCCCCAAAACCTGGGATACCAAATGCACTGTGGCAATATTTAGGAATATCTTTTCTAAGCTGGGCAACCTCCTGGACAACAAAGGGGGTATCTAGGGGATTCCTTTCCTAGTAGAGTAAGATTGTGTGATTCTGCTAAGGGGCTGCCCAGAATTTCCCTTTTGTTGGGGGAGCCTACAGACTCCAAGGAAGGTAATCCTAAATTTGACTATGCTACTTTGGAGTGTGAAGATAACAGAAGCTGTTGCCTCATCCCTAGGGATCTCTACTGCTGGCAAAATTACCCTGGTGAAATATATGAAGAGCAGATAGTCTGGTGAGCTGGCCAAATTCAGCTTAATGTGTCATATTACTAAAGCTTATGCTGGGGAGAATTATAACTTCACAGTGCCCGAATGTCACCCTGTGGAATTTGCACAAGGAAAAGAGATGTTAGATAAGACTTTATCTGATCTTTATATAAACATCAAATAAAAGGTAAATACTGAGGCAGGAAGCCAACTTAGTTGCAGGAATGATAGATAGACGTGGGAGCATTGTCCAGTGGTTGAACTCTACATCTGCAAAACATTATCCAAAAATATCTTTCAGCTCCCTTTTGTAAATAAGTTAATAAGAAATTCGTGCACAGCAATGCTTAGTTCATCATTTAAATAGTCATACTGTAAGAATTAAGCTTTGTGTCTGGTCCTAAATGCTTTGCAACCCCTTTGCGTTTGTGTGGGGTGTTATGCACAGTAGTAAAATAAAAAAACATCACAAATAATTTGAAAAATCAAGCTACACATCCAGGATTGTAGCACAGCTCTCACAATTGCTGGGACTGGAAATAGTTGGAAATTTTTAAAGTTGGTTCAAATAGGTGAAAAATTATTAATGCTCTCACCAGATTGCACCAGAAAGTGTCCAGATGAAGGTCTGTTGGACGCCCTGGTAGAGTTCCAACCACCTAGTTAAACCTGTAAATGAGTGACAAATCAGAATACGATAGTATAATAACAAATAAATATATAGTCTACAGTTAGTTTGTGGATACACAATTCCTGCTATTCTAATGAAGGGGTCTTTAAGTAGGTAGATACAGGTGTAAACTTTCTTGACACCAGCCGGTGGGTGTTTCGCAGTGGCATAGCTAAACTCTAAGGGGTTTATTCACAAGAACGTGTGATAACTACCACAAGAGTAGCGTAATGCAACTTTCAACATTGCAGCCCATCGTGGGAAAATAACCTTGTGTCAAAGTGGAATTCACAACAAGGCGGAAGTATGCAATAGTCACTAGATAACACGTCAAATGTAAGCGTGAAAATCAACACCACGCAGCAAAAATGCGAAACGCGAACGCAAAAAGACATGCAATGAGGCCAATCGCAGAGAAAACCAGGCACAGGCCTGCAAATCCCACGCGTCTGGAAGGAAAATGCACTAGAAAAGAGAAAAAAAACAATTCAAACTGCGCTGCAACATGGATGCACCCGCACCGAGTGCCGAGAACAAAACGAACTCCACAAGCCCCACGGAGGTACTGCCAGGAACCCCGTGTTCGGAGAAGGACAAGGACAAGAGGAAGAGGGAGACGGGGTTCAGTCCGCAAGAAGACCGGATCATTGTCACGGAGGTGATAGAACACCATCAACAACTGTTCAGCACCTCCACTGCGGCACTGGCAACCAAAACGGAAATATGGCAGGCCATCATCACCAACGTCAATGCAGTTGGAGTGTCGAGGGGGTCACTGGAGGAGGTCAAGAGGCACTGGCATTAAGTGCACAGCCAAACCAAGGAGAAGCTCTCCGCCAACAGGAAGGCAGTAAGTGCAACTGGAGGTGGGAGTCCTGCGACACAGGAGAGATTGATGAGCTGGAGGAAATGGCGGCCACAGTCAGCAGTGTGGAGACGGTGGCAGGAATTGGGTGCCTGGACATAGCACAATACGACCGGACCCAACAGCAACAGGATGAGTAACGACTAGGGACGGGAGGTTGGGGAAGATGGCACAATGGCACACATGCACAATTATGTGTAGCACACTGCACACCCACAATGATTGTGGAACATGTCACTGATAGCCTTGGCACACTGCAGCACACATAGAAACAGCAAGTAGGCCCCCGTCCACAATGTGCACAAAGGGGCCCCCCTCCACATCACCAATATCACAACCGACCCATGCACATGTGCTGAATCCAGCAAAGCAGTGGCTCTGTGACCCACACTGACTATGCAAGTAACACTGCATGCCCGATAGCATGGAAGCAGCCCAAAAATATGAGATAGCCCATGAATCAACATGGAGGTAGCCCAGTGCGGATCACATCCGTAAAGGAGCAGATCACACAACCCATGCCATACATGCAGATGAACAATGCACCAGGCCACAAAATCTGTCCAAGAGTACAAATGACCCAAGTCAAAAACAAATCAAGCCCAGAAAAGCACACAATTCAAAGGCACCCCGCCTCAAAGGGAGAAGGCTACACGAAATCAGAGCTGCAGGGGCAACTCCCCCACCACGAAGCACACACACATAGCAATCACAGAACATCAGCAATTACGGCAATGAGGTACAAAGTGCAACACCATAGGACACGGCTCACAACAGGTCCAGCACGTGCGTAGTAACTGTCCACTCACATCTGGCATTGCCTGACACAGTGTGATGTTAATGCACGGGTACTACCACACATCCGTCATGTAGTCGAAAAACGCACTGACTGCCATCAAATAACCAGCTCCACCAAAACAGTGACAATGTACATTGGCATGCAGTCTGAATGTAAACATCTGCAAATCTTCAACATACATGTGCAACTCTGTTAACCTGCATCTCCCCATTCACATTGCAGAGGGACATACAAAACCTCCTGCAGGGGACATCACACTTCACATCATTGATGACGAAGAGGACAACATGCACATATGTGAAGACACCCTCCAACGGATAATGGACTGCCTCCACACCCTATCCCCAGGAGCAGGGCTGGCCAGCTGCCCTGAGGTGAGCCCATCCCCTGCACAGATCACACAGCAGGATTCACACACGACCACAACTGTCTCCCAGCACCCCCCTCCGACCAATACATGGAGCTCCAACAACGTGAGTGGGGTTTCCAGGTGGAGTTGGCTGAACAGCTGCGGGTTGGTTTCGAACTAGTGGCAGCCAAACTCAATCCCATACGTGGGTGTCCGAGTCCTATCAAGGACCACGTACAGTCCCTATTGGACACCCCCTGTACGCACCATGCTCCGCCACAGACCTTGGCTGACCTTGCTGAGGCCATGAATCGAATACAAGAATTGTCTGGTCACACAGGCACCAGCAATTACAGCACAGAGTTGGCACAGGTGCAGAGGTCAATGGAGACCATAGAGCGGATGCAGGCTGGAAGTATGTCTGCTACGACTGGACACCAGCGAGAAGTATCTGGGAACTTCAATGCCCTGCAGTACTTCATCTTGCTATTGCTGCCATTGAGCCGTTCTCATATGACTGCAGCGGGAACATCGACACACACACTTAGGACCCTTGATGTGTCCGTGGCACACAGTGATGCTGCCTCATCACCTTCGCAGTCTGTTGTGTCAGTGGCACACAGTGAAGCAGTCATCACCAAGCCACACACACCGGACACAGAACCCGTATCAGGGGAGGAAGAAGGGGATGGGAATTAATGTGTGAGGAAGGAGGCCTGGTTATGACCTATGCTTCATGCCCTGGGAAATACCTCCTATTGACCCCCGGAACACTCTGCGACATTCACCCAGACCCCGACACGGACTCCTATTTCATTACTGCTGGCCAATTACACTGCAATCTTGCTGCGGACTGCACTCTCCCACTTTCTACTCACTTCACAATCCCCAAAGGACTCTGATTGGCCCATCACTGGGCATCCATGTGATGTGGGCTTGGATGGCCATGTACAGCTCCAGCTCCGTCAATCACCTGAATGTGAATAAAACATTCTAAATCACACATATGTGTCATTACTATCTTTACTCACATATGGTAGTATGGCTGGATTCAGGGACAATGATTGCACATGAAGGTACACCATGGTAACTGACATCTATGCACATGTGTATCCCTGAGACACATAGCAAATTGGATGACTGTGAAGGTGAGTACTAGCTGTGTCCCCATTGCACATCAACAACAATCTGATGACCCCCCCAATGTAGGGACACGTCCATGTGTTGAATAGGGCTGTGTGTAGGAGTGACAAAATCGGTAGCAGGCCAGGAGTAGTGTACTACATCACATGTGACAACAGAACTTCACGACGCATACCTACTTACACACATCTGTGTGGACACATTCTGTCATGATATATGACATTGCTACACATGGTCAGAGGTTGGACATCCGACTCACATTGCTGAAGTCACGTAAGTGCACATGTCGGCCAGCACCTATCCCAAAACAATGTCTGGCTCATAGAGGTTGAGCTTGCAAAAGGGACACACCCCCATTGCACATGTGTCAGTCAGTTACTCCCTGTGTAGGGGCGATGCTCATGGTGGCACACAAGTGGACAATATAATCAACACACCTCACAGTTAGACACCAGTGGGATGGCACAGACTTTATTGGCATGTGCATGTCAGTACGGATGAGGCAACGGCCACAACAGGGAGGGACATACTTAAGACACTTACACGCAGAATGGGTACATGTCGAGGTTCAGAAAATGTTGATGCAAAAATGGACAATCACCATGGATGGCAATGCCCCACCCCACCTTGCCTTGCTGGATGAGTCATGTGTTGTTTGCTGTCTTCCCATTGCCCCGTGTGAGGGGGCACGACTCACTGCCCATGGTTTTGCATAGTACTCTGCCACCGGAGTGCACCGATTGTCTTCTCTGCTGACAGTGATCAGGTGAAAGGGTCCGACAGGTTCACCTGTTGTGCTACATTGCCATGTGTGTGCTCTCTCCCAGCAGTGTGTCAAAATTGGCAACGTTGCAAAACGACGCTGTGTTTCTCCGACCATGGACCTGCATCACCTTGCACAGGTGTGTGTGCACACGCGTTGTTCAACGCACATGTATCCGGAGTGCGGACGATGGCAGGCGTATCCACTGTTGTAGTGGGATATGTGAGCAATCCCCATGATGCAACAAGTTGTTTGGGACCTGTGCTGTGGGTAACAATCAGATGTGGCTGCAGGAACGTAGTTACTCGTCCATGAATGCTTCATGTGCAATGTGTTCCAAAAGTACGTCGTTGTCGTGTTTAAGGAACACCAGGGTGAACCAATCCATTAACTGGTTCGGGAAGGTGTGCTCAGCCCACGCCGTTTCTCCAATCCGCAACACAGCCCAATAGGGGAGCGCCTCGATGTGGTCACTGCACACGAGGAATTGTGCAATCTCCCATGCATAACTGCTAATACATACGCAGTATGTCAAGGCATCCCATGCACGGCTGTCTCGGTTACACTCCTGTTCATGATCCAACAGGGGGTGCAGACACAAGTCATAGTCCAATTTATCTACGGTTGTGTTGGATAGGCAGACATCCATGGGACACTCGAATGTGCATGTTCGGCAGTGGAACCAGGGCTGGATGCAGGTTATGTAGGCAATGCGGAAGCTGAGCCGGTAACTGATCCGCAGCACTGCCGGTGACACTGCGCCCAGTAAACGCAGCATATGAGCACGGTAGTGTTCCACATGACGGGGGTTGTACATGTGCCCGGTATGGCCTGCCATTGCCCTGGTGCATCTCATGGAAACAGCACTCTTCTGAACTGTGCCAATTGTGTGGAGGATGTGCCACAGCTCTGAGCAATGATTTGAATGTGTGTGCAATGTTGGACTGAAAGGGTTGCTGTTTCCATGAGTGTCAAGGTCATCCCATGCGGGGGTACCTCAGGCAGGGGCTTCTATGTGTGGGGTGTAGATAAGTCAGATAGTTCATTTGCGCAGTGCAGGGTATGGGGGTCATCCAGATCTGCCATGTCATCTCATCAATTTTCCTGCTTGTACGACATCAGGCAAAATATTTGTTTTGGGATTCGTGGTGTTGGTATGCAGTTTCTTGGTCTGGGGTTGGGGGTGCGCTGGGGCGGGTGTTGCAGGCTGGGTGTGGTGTCGATGGGTGTTGTGGCCCTTTTGGTTGTCCGTGCTGCATGTTCAGTTGCTCGGGGGCATCTGTTGTTCTTTGTGTGTGGCTCTGAACTGTGCTCCCTTTTGTGGTGCAGACTGTGGTCTGACTTTACACCAGCTCAGAGCAGGTGTTAATTTCCTGCTGCTAACGCGCCTTATTGCCTGTTTTGTGTTCTTATTGCGGTTCGGTCTGATCGTTGTGAATGTTGTGGTATGGTGTTATCGCGGCTTTTGGCACGGGAACGCCTACTATGCATCTCATTAGCGATAGTTGCGGGGGCCTCTGTGGCGATGTTTTTTGCGGCTGCTATCGAGGGTAAACTGGTGCTGTGGGCTGTTAGCACCAGCTTGTGAATGGGGGGGGGGGGTACATTTATCACAACTATGTCTGCGCTAAAGTGCCGTTATTTTGGCGATAGCTCCTTGTGAATATGCCCCCAAGTTTTATCAAGGCTGTAACTTTGTGATATTTTGGGCACACAATGTAGCAGAGAATATTACAATTAGTTTAATAAACTAAATGACTCTATAACTTCGATGTGTTCATGTGTAGTGCCACATATTACATGCAAAACATGCAGGAAGAATACACCTGAAGAATTACCCTATTTTGCCTGTACTTTTTGACTCTAGTTTAGTAAATTTTTATCTAAACAATAAGAATTACAGAATCATTTACAAAAATTAAAATGATGTCTAACTCTGTTACCTCACTACTTTTTAAGGAGTAAATGCTATTGTTATTAAATTACTACAGTCTCAGTTGAGTAATAAAGTGGAGTGAATTAAAAAAAAAAGTATCTTATGCTCAATGTGGTCAAAGATTTTCACCCTAGCAAAGCCTGCAATATACAGCGTTTTAAAATGTCTCAGTTAGCTTCAAATGTAGGGCAGCACGCTCAAATGGGTGGTAGGGCTCTGCCCTTCTTTCTAGTAGTGAATAATAAATAAAACATTACTCACTATTAATATATTAGAAAAACATGCCAGTTGGGTCAAGCAGCTAATGAGGCATGTAGTGACGTGTGATGGCTGGCGCAGGCACAAGAAGGCACATGCATAGGTCATCGGACAGACTTCCAAAACCTGGCCTTAGGACCCTGCCACCCCTATGTGCCTTTGGAATAGGTATGACTACCGGACGACGTCCCACTCTCACCCTGAGTTGTGAACTGAATATATGAAACTCTGGAATTTCCTGGAGTGTTACTACAACTGGCAAGTATAGTAAGCAAGTATAGTAAGCACCCAAAAAAAACACTTAGAGAATATTCTTGGGAGGCTAGACAACGGGATCTATATCCTGAGGAATGCCAATGACCCTTAGGGGGCACATAAACTTGGCAGAAACATGTTGATAAAAGCAGAGAGGATGACAGGGATGTTACTTCCCTTAGTTCACACAAAACATTTTTTAAGCCTATCAGGAAGGACCCAGGAATAGAGGGGGTACCCTCCTAGATAGTTTTAAACCTATTACTGCCTCTGCAAAGTGGATCCCTAGTGTTTTTTCACAAAATAAAAACAAATTGCACTCCAGCCTGTATGTTGGCCTACAGCAGGGTGTAGTAGCAGCCCGATGATGAAGCATGACACTATCTAGTGGGTGAGAGCAGTATTAACAAACCCTGAAGGTTTCCCACGCTTAGATTGTGATAAACAGAATTATATGGAATATTCCCCTTTCATGTATGAATAGATGTATGACATAGGGAGGATTAGGGAAAGCTTTAGCCTCTTGTCCCTTGGGTCTAAGTGTGATACAAGACCCCTATGTGTCTCCCTATTTGTGATGTGCTGCAGCTTAAATTGTAAAGGCAACCCTGGATACTTTCAGCTTCAGACCTCCAACACTCAGAGCTACACATCAATGAGCTTGTCACACCCTTTCCCAACTGGACTCAGTGTTCGGAGAGGATTGGGTGAAAAATCAGGAGGCTGAAAGCTGGAACTTGCAAAGTGCATCACCATGGACCATGTGGCGCCAGGTCCATGCAGACGCAGTGCACTCCAGTTTCTTGCTTGAGTGTTGGGAGTTGGCACTCCTAATGGAGAACCAAATGGAGAACCAGCAGCTGAGAAGTTGAAGCAGAACCCACCCAAGAAGCTGAGGGTAAGTAAAAATGAAATGCTGGTAAATGCAATGTGTGCCTGCATGTGGGTGAGAATGATTGCGTGAGAGTGAAAATGAGTGTGAGCGAGGATAGTGAGAGTGAGTGTGAGATTGACCCAGTGAGTGAAAATGTCAGCATGTGAGACACTCTGTGAGCATGGGAGTGGGAAAGAGTGTGAGCATGTCAGTGAGGCAGGGGGTGAGCTTACGGGTGAGACAGTGTGTGAGCTTTTGAGTGAGACACTGTGAGACAGTGTGAACATGGGGGTGAGATAGTGAGTGACAGCGAGTTTTAGTGAGACAAATAGGGCAACAGTGAGTGAGAAAGTGTGCGGTAGTGAATGAGATAGTGAGTGAAACACTGTAAGATAATAAGAGCATGTGAATGAGAAAGGGAGGGAGAGTTGAGTGACATTTAGTGAGAGAGTGAGAATGTGTGTGAAACAGTGAGTGAGATAAAGTGATAAAGAGTATTTGAGACTGAGAGCAGTACAGTGAGTGAAACAGTGTGTGAGCATGTGGGATTGTCTGAGCATGTATGAGTGTATGTGTAATACCGTATTAAATCTGTCCCTTGCCCTGGCAATTTAGAGTTAATCTTTGAGTTAGGAGGCACCGTTGGCAACATGCTGGTACTGGCCTATTGGTAGGGGTCACTAATGGCTGGATGGATGTAATTTTTGATATATGGGACACTGGTGGTAAAAAGCAGGTGCTGGCATATTGGAAATAATCATAGGCATAAGGGAAAACAGCCATGGCATGTGGAATGGATAGAAAACTATGACAAAATGCTCATCCTGACAAACTGCAAGTAATTGTTGATGTTGTACTGACATGTTCTAGGTATTTGTTCCCATAAAACTGGAACCAATGACATTTAGATGGCACTTTTGACAAAACACTAGCTCTGACACATTCAAGATAGTTTCTGACATATAGGGGTACCCATAACACATGTTCATAGGTTAATTAGTCTGGAGCATCAGGCTTTATTGGTACATCATTTGTATTGCTGTTTGAATATTTAACGAATGCCCTTTCAGAAACTATGCCTTTTTAGCGAATATATGTGAAAAGTGAGCTTAAAAATGCATCATTTTACCTCATTTTTTCCCAAAGATTTTTGAGATGAAAATCCCCTTGAATCTTTCTAGAGGAAATTTGGCTTCTTTGCTTGTCCAATGCCCGGTATTTGGGCGAGGATTATATCCTACCTCTTTCAAAGATCAGCAGCAGTCGTGAGGTTGTAAAGCATTGGTAAGTATAACAACTGGCTCTTACTATTACTGGTAGACCTGGGAATGTGTCAAAATGCCATGCCTCCCCAGGTGAGGTGTAACAAAGAGAAATATCTTTATTTCTTCCTCTTTCTATGTGACCTGCATCCTGCACAAAACAAGAGGAAAATGCCTCAGGTGATTGGGTGTCCCTTTCTATACAAAAACAATCCTGTCTGCACCACAGACACACTTGCACCATGGTGCAAGGGTGCCTGCATTGGCGCAATGCAGCACATTGTGTGCCAGCATAAGGAAAGGACAGGAATTGGCTGTATAATATTAAATACAGAGCAACCCTGCCCTTTCCTTTCATGCAGCACAGTAAGGTGGCTTACTGCGTTGCATGAAAGTTTGATAAATATGCTCCTCAATCAATTAATCAGGATTTATAGAGTTCAGCTAATCACCTGTGAGGGTGTCCAGGCATAGAGGTTTGCTTCTTTAGGGGGGGGTTCAGTTGAACAACCAGGTCTTGAGTGATTTTCTAGAGCATGCAAAGAGTGCGGAAGCAGGCAGAAGGGACTGCGTTGATGTGGGTTTTCATGGTGAGTTTGCAGTCTAGAATGATGTTGAGATTACAAGAAGCATGGTCTGTAGATGTAGGTGAGGGTCCCAGTTTTGAGGTCCACTGTGAGTCGTTCCACGGGGAGGTGTTGTTGCCGCAGATCAGCACTTCAATTTTTTCTCTGTTGAGTTTCAGGCAGTTGTTTTTCTGCGTAGGATGTGATGTTTAATCCATGGGCTCTGACCATGGTGGCCAGGGGGGTCATGCAGGTGGTGAACAGAGTGGGGCTGAGGGATGAGCCTTGAGGAACGCCACAGATGATGTTGTTAGGTCCCTGGCTCAAAGCAGTTTCTAATTAGGGTACCAAGTATAATTGAAAAGCTTTTTCTGCAATGTGAACATTTAACTTAGACATATAAGTGAGAACATGAATTCACTGAGGGTTATGACATGTTGATTTTATAAAACACATAGAATAAAAATTTGAAAACATTTTGTAAGAGGCAGGTGTTCTCACAATAAACTACTTACAGAGGCCAGATTCATATTTATCATAGAAATAATAATAATAATAAATAATAATAATAATTGCATGCATAATCATCATAATAATGCTAATCTCGTGAGCCTTCATTGCCCTTAAACAGTTTCACCATGTATCAGACAAATTACCTACCTTTTTATGACACCCAATTTCCAACACAATTACTTTAAAAATTCTTTGCATAATGACTTTTCTATTGAATCTGCCTTGAAACCAAAAATATTTCAGAGTATAGTGGCTCTATATTTAGCTGACATCAAACACTTCAATTATCGAGATCAGTGTGGTGTGTAATGACACACAGGAATCTACCTAATGATTCTGTTGTAAATAGCTTCTTTGGATTCAGTCTGTTTTCACTGTTTCTTATGTGGATCTTTAGTGTGTTCCTAATGTTATGATTCCAGCTAAGAATTCCAGCTTGGTCAGTTGGTGTTTGGCCAGATGGTGTTCTGCTGTTTTACTCTGTGCTGCGAATAAACTTGATCCTGACAAGTTTCTACCTGCTTAAATCGTCATTAATACTTTGCTACATTTTGGCGACAAGGACTTGTATCTGGACAGATGATTAACGGCGCAGCGGGACAAAATTTTACAGAGTAAATGCGGCTTTCACTACAAAAGAACTCCGTGTGCAACAATTGAGACATCTTTATTTTCAATGATCGGAAAACTCATTGTGCTTCTGTGTCCTTGAAAGGTGAGCGTTTTTGACAATACTTGGATGCTTTTCTAATCCGATAAGCTTACTTGAATCGGTTACCCCAGTTGCTTGGTTACCTCTTCACAAGGCTTCGTGACCTGCATTCTTCTTTGTTGCCATTGTCAACGCTCCTCGCGCAAGCTGTCTCCTAGCGCGATCCTTCAACACGGACTGTACTGATTACGTCATTCCGCCCTTGACGCTGCTCGTCACACTACGCATTCAGCCGTCAGTTTCTTTCCGACGCTGCTTGTCATACGCATGCAGCCATCGATCATTACCGATCCAACGAGTTTCAGTACGACTTCTTTAAGGGTTTTCTTTGACATTTGAACACGTTCCTGTAGAAATTCAACGTTGAAAGTCAGTAAGACAAACATATTTAAAATATAACATTGTAGATGTGGAGATTCATCGCTGGAAATATTGACAAGACTGTTAGTCTTAATTAATATTTTCATTTATTTATTACCTTTGATTTCTGTACGTTTCATTTAATATTTTATTTCGTTATACATTTTTCTTACAAAGGTAACTATGTCACAACAAGTTAATGTGGCACTCCCACCCAATTTCTTAGTGAACCGGGAAATCCTTCTACTTCCTGGGAGGATTGGATTGTTATGTTTTATAATTACATTGAAGCATTGGGCGGGGAGGATTTTTCTCGTAACAGGGAAAAGGCACTTTTAATGACAACGTTTGGTAAGGAAGGTCAGCAAATTTTCAAGTATTTACCCCAAGTTTTGCCTTCTGGATCTCAGTCTTCTCTTGATGAATTTAAAGAGGCCGTCGCTAGACTTGAGACTAGATTTGCTAAAGAGGAGAATCTTGTTTTGCAAAGATTTAAATTTTACAAAAACAAACAGCGTGAAGATGAATCCATTGATGACTTTGTCGCACGTTTGCGAGAACTCTCCGTGAAATGTAGTTTTGGCCAGATGACAGATGAACTAATTCGCGATCAGCTAATTGTTCAATGTAACAATCGAAAAATACAGGAACGTTTATGGGCAGCAAAAAAAACAACTTTAAAAGTTGCTATTGAACTTGCGAAAATTGTAGAGGAAAGTGAAAAATGTATGAAAGAATTACAAAAAAGTGGTCTTGATCTCAAAGTTGCTGAGATTTCCAACAAAGCGATTGTCTCTAGCGACAATAGTGATACTGAAAGTTGTGCTGTTGCTCTTGTTAAGAAAAAAGGGTATGCTTTTCAGAAAAGAAATACTACTCACCAGTATTCTAAGTCTCAATTTAAAGTGTGTTCTAGATGTGGTAGCAATACACATTCTTCAGATGCGAAATTTAGCTTCGCCAATAATAAGGAATGTTTAAAATGCGGCAAACAGGGTCACTTTGCTAAAATGTGTAAAAATAGAGGCAATGCTAGAGTGAGTGTTGTGAATGATTATTGTGAACTGAATCGGGATGTCAACAAATTACTTGTTCTACATGATTCTGTATGTTCTTGTCAAGACAGAAGAGAAAGAATTCTCAAGGCCGATTTTATAATTGACAAAAAATCTATCAGTTTTATGGTAGACACTGGTTCTAAATGGACCATCATTCCTATGTCATTAGTTAAACAACTATGGGGTCAAAGGACTTTACTAGACTGTGATATTTTTCCTTCTGGTTATCAGGGAGAAAAAATTGACCTTCTTGGGTACTTTATAACTGAAATTCTTTTCAAGAACAGATCTACACATGGTAAAGTTTATGTCTCTGTCGATGGACCGGCTATTTTAGGTCGTATTAATCAATTTGATCTTCACATAGTTGTTACATTCTGTATAGTACAATTTAATATGTTTTATCACCATGTATCTTTAAGTGCATGAGCCATGTTATGTTTCCTAAGATGTTCCATGTTCTTAACAGAGTTTTCCTCATGCAGCATTCTGCTGCTATTGTCAGTTGTAACCTGGACATCTATGTGCCTAGACCAGATGCTGTGCTGTTAATAAACCTACTTCAAAGATCAACTTCTCCTTGGATTATTACAAAATTTGGCGACGAGGATAACCTACTCCAGCCATCTTCAGCACAGGAGCGGAGTTTGAACCCATTTTATTCAATTTTCGAAATATTGGTAACTATTTGCATTTTTTTTTTATTTCAAGAGAACTCTGAACACTCTCCATCTTATCTATCATTTTGGAATTACTTCTGCCTTTATTCCGCTTTTCTGGAAACATTTGGAACTATTGCTTTTGTGTACTTTCATCATTTGCATCTTTTGGATTTGCTCTACCTTCGTTGATGAACTTGCTCGCGCGTTGGCACTGGCGTTGTTCCCTAGCAACCTCCTGTTGTTGTTCTTCTTCGCCTGTCATCGCTGTTACGAGTCGTCCTACGTGTTGCTTCTGCTTCGTGTTCTTCCAACATGTCACTGCCTCTGTTTCCTTTCCGCGCACTACGTGGACAGACACTGCTACGTTACTTCCACTACGTAGACAGACACTGCCACGTTAACGCCCGGAACCAAAAATAAACACTGCAGAAGCCATTGGACGTCACCACGCAACGTATTGCGTCATCGCGCAACTGTAAAAACGTCGTTGCGCAACTCACGCAACGTGACTCCATTTTGAATATTATTGTTACCAGTTACCTAGCAACCATCATACGCGAAGCCGTCTTTATGCTCCGTTTGGAAATACTTTACAACGCTTCGTTTTATTAACAAAATTACTCGTTTATGGCAAAATCTTCACAGCGCTTGGATTATTTACAATTTTCTACATCCTGAGGATTTATTCATCGCCTAACCAACAGTTTTCAACCGCTTTCCTGCTACTTCAGATGTACATTTTCAGCTCTTTGTCCTCTCTATTTCAAGTACTGTGTTATTTAATTTTCATTTATTAGCATTTTTTTATTTTTTATTTATTATTCTTTCATTTTATTGTGTATTTTACATTTTTTTTAACATGCAGTTTGATCCTCCAGCTAAATTTTTACAGGTCAAGGGTGACCCTCCTATTCCCTGGTCAAGGTGGAAGGAGGAATTCTTTAACTACATGCGTGCCATTGATGGAGAGCGTATGGGTTCTGAGAGGAAGAAGAGTATTTTATTACATTGTTTAGGATCTGAAGGTCAAGAAATCTTTAGAACTTTACATCACGTACCTGTTGCTTCTGGTAGTGGTGATACTATGAATGTTTACACAGAAGCTCTTACTCGATTAGAGAAAAGGTTTAAACCTACGGCCAACATTGCTTTAAATCGTTTTAAATTTTATACTAGGGCACAAAAGCAAGAAGAATCATTTGATGATTTTCTAACTTCCTTGAGAGCATTAAGCATTCATTGTAATTTTGGAGCCATGTGTGACGAAATGATTCGTGACCAAATCATAGTACATGTTA
This sequence comes from Lissotriton vulgaris, assembly GCF_964263255.1. Taxonomy (NCBI): domain Eukaryota; kingdom Metazoa; phylum Chordata; class Amphibia; order Caudata; family Salamandridae; genus Lissotriton; species Lissotriton vulgaris. Next base: position 993,290,030 of record NC_141699.1, read on the forward strand.
AGAACAAAAAGGTACAGGACAAATTGTGGTGTATAGGTGATCCTAATTTAGAAGAAACCATAGCTATTGCCAAATCAACTGAAATGTCAGAGAAGTGGATGGACATAGTTGATAAACAGGGTTCTCATCCCAGTAAAAATAATACTGATGAAGAAGTGTGCATAGTTAAACCTAAGTTTGATACTAAGAATTCGATATCTACTCAATTTAGAAATAAACATTTTAGGAGAACTGATACCCCCAATTCTAATACCTCTCCTTCATGTTACAGATGTGGCAGCAAGTTACACATTGCATCTTTCCAAGGTTGCCCTGCTATAGGAAAAACTTGTAATATCTGTAATAAAGTAGGACACTTTAGTAATGTCTGTAGGGAAAGACGTTTTAATTCTCAGTCTCGTTCAGGGCAACAAATGTTTCCTAACAATAGTACTGCCACTAAAATATCTGCACTCAATGTGGTTAATGAGAATATGCAAGATTTGGATCGTGGATATGTTGTTTCCATTATTCAAACTGGTTTTATACTATTTACGTGCAAAAAATCTCCAAAATGTTTATTTCAAGTCTTTACTACTGATATTGAGCTTATGGTAGACTCTGGGTCCCCATGGACTATTATCACCAAAGCATATTTTGATGAAAAACTACAGTCTGTATGTGATATTACTACTCTACAACCTTCAGATATTTTTGCGGAAGGTTTCAATGGAAATAAGATTGATATTGAGGGATTTTTGAATGTTCCATTGAATTTTAGAGGAAGATCTGCTTTCATTAAGTTATATATTGCTATTAAAGGAGTTAATGTACTAGGCTGGCATGATCAATGGGAGCTTGGGATCACTTTAAATCCTAGAGCCAAAGATCCCATTTCCCTATGCAGCGAACAGGATATGATTAACTCTATTTGTTCCAATGATGGAAAGGAAGATGTTGTTTCCTTTTGGAGCAATAAATTTAATAATGTCTTTTGTGAACGTTTAGGGAAATTAGAAGTTTTTTCACATAAGATCGTTTTAAAAGAAGGTGCTGTACCTGTTAAGCAAAAGTTAAGAGGAGTTCCCCTAAATGTGAGAGAAGAATTGAAAGAAATGTTAAATGATTTACTAAAGGACAATATCATAGAGCCCATTGAATCATCTGAATGGGTTTCGCCCATTGTTTTGGTGCGCAAACCCGACCAAAAATTGAGAGTTTGCATTGATTTAAGAGCACTCAATTCCAACATTATCATTGATTGCCATCCTTTACCTAATATCAATGAACTTGTGTCTCTTTTTGATGGTGCGCAGATTTTTTCCACTTTAGACCTGAGATCTGCGTACCATCAAATTGAACTTACTGAGGACTCTAAAAAGTATACTGCATTTATCACTCCCATGGGCCTGTTTCAATACAGAAGAATGCCTTTTGGCTTAGCATCGGCTGCTTCTGTTTTTCAACGTGTCATGTTTCAAATTTTCAGGGATCTTGACGTGTTCGTTAAGTGTTTTCAAGATGATATATTAATTTTTTCCAAAAATGAAGTTGAACATTCTACACATTTGAACGAAGTGTGTTGCAGGTTAGAAAAATATGGTCTTACACTAAAGGCACACAAATGCAAACTTTTCAGAAAATCTGTAGAATACTTGGGACATACATTATCTGGGGAAGGTTTAGTTCCTAATAAGTCAAACGTTGAAGCCATTCTCAATGCCCCTGCCCCGAGCAATAAGGAACAATTATTATCATTCTCGGGCATGTGTGAGTACTACAGTAAGTTTGTAGTTAATTTTGCCACCAAAATGGAACCTTTGAGGAGGTTATTGAGACAGAGTAATGAGTTTGTTTGGGAATCTGAACAAGAAAAAGCATTTTCTGACATTAAGTGTGATATTGTTAATTCACCTACTCTTAAACCCTTTAGAATAGGTAAAAAATGCATCATTACCACGGATGCTAGCTTGTATGGTCTTGGTTGTGTATTATCTCAAACTGATGGTGCAATAGAATGGAATGTGGCTTTCTCATCCAGGACATTAAATGAGACAGAACGTAGATATGCTGTGATTGAACGGGAACTACTTTCCTGTGTGTGGGCAATTGAGCACTACAGAATTTACATTTGGGGCAGTGAGTTTGTATTGAGAACCGACCACAAGCCTTTAGTACACATCTTATCGGTTGGTGGAGGTTGGAACTCTACTGCTTGGATTGCACGTTTGGCATCCAAGTTACAAGAATATCATTTTACTGTGGAGTACATTCCGGGGAAAAAAATGTCACGGCTGACTGTCTTTCACGTCTTCCTTGCAAAGATCAGGAAGACAAAGTTAATAAGGTCAGTGAGGTTGATTTTGTTTTAAATTTGTCTGATGTTGTTACTTCCCAATATCAGGATATTACAGAACAGTTGTGGTTAAAGTGTCAAGAGGAAGATGAGAAATTTGGCATTCTTAAGAATTATATTTTCAAGGGCTGGCCTAATAAGACGAAAGTCAGAGATGATTTGCTTCCGTTCTATAATGTTTCTGAGGAGCTATTTTGTGAAGGGGACTTAGTTTTCAAATCTGGAAAGTGCATTCCACCTGTAGGTATACAGGAGATCATTCTCAAACTGGCACATAAAACACATCCTGGAATTTCGGCTATGAAGCGTTTAATAAGGTTAAATTTTTGGTGGCCAGGGATGGACAGGTATATTGATCGTACTGTCAGGGAATGTAGTGAATGTTGTACTAAGGACAAAATGTTAAAGTTGCATGTTCCCCCTCTTAAACCTGTCAAGTGGCCTGAACTTCCTTGGAGTAAAATAGCTTTTGACATCTCAGGTCTGTTTCAGATATTACCTGAAGCCTCACGTTATGCGCTGGTCATGATTGACTACCACTCTAAATGGCCTGAAGTGAAATTTGTAGCCAGGGTTACTTCTGAGGTTGTTATTACGTTTTTTAAGGACGTTTTTGCAAGAGAAGGTTGCCCATCTGTATTAGTGTCTGATAACGGTGTACAGTTAGTATCGTCGGAGATGCAATCTTTCTTGCAAAGTTGTAACATCAAGCACTTACGTACATCTCTTTATGAACCACATGAGAATGGGCAGGTTGAACGCTTCAACCGAGTTTTGAAGAGTTTTGTTGTTGATGCAATTAAAGAAAGGAGTAATTGGTTGAATGTGATTAGGGAAAAACTGTGGACCTATCGCATAACTCCTCATACCACGACAGAAGTTAGTCCTTGTAAACTACTCAAAGGCAGGAATCCTGTGTCCAACATTTGTCCTTGGTGGTTTAAGGAGAAATGTAAAGAGTTAGGAGAAGATGAGGTGGATATCCAGAGTGTGGCTAATAGAGTTGATTGTAAACAGAGTAAGTCTGCTCTGTGGTACAAAAAAAATGGAAGGCAATGAAATCTAATTTTTGTTTTGGGGATTGGGTTAGGATTCTGAAACCTTTTATGGTCAACAAAGGTTCCAGCAAGTATAGTAGACCCATTCAAATTAAAAGAGTTTTTGATAATTCAGTAATCACTCAAGATGGCAAAGTTTGGAACTTAAGTAAAGTTGCTAAATGCCCTACACATTCTGTTTTCCAACCAGACCAACGTGACAATTCTGACAGCAGTTTCCTTCCAGGTCCTTCTCCTGATTCTGTGGCTTTTAGAGTCAAGGATGATGTGCGTATCAGAAGAAAACCAACTTCCTTACATGATTTCGTTTAAATATACTTTTCTTCTTTCTTTTAATAAGGGAGATGTGTTACATTCTGTATAGTACAATTTAATATGTTTTATCACCATGTATCTTTAAGTGCATGAGCCATGTTATGTTTCCTAAGATGTTCCATGTTCTTAACAGAGTTTTCCTCATGCAGCATTCTGCTGCTATTGTCAGTTGTAACCTGGACATCTATGTGCCTAGACCAGATGCTGTGCTGTTAATAAACCTACTTCAAAGATCAACTTCTCCTTGGATTATTACAATAGTGATAAATCCCAGAGCAGAGGAACCTGTGATGGTTGTGAATGATTCTAGTGTGAATGATATACTCTTAAAGTTCAACAATGTCTTTAGAGAACAATTGGGAGAGTTACAAGGCTATTGTCATAGAATTTTGTTAAAAGAAGGTAGTATCCCCATTCAGCATAAGGCAAGAAGAGTTCCATTTGCTGTAAGGAAGGAACTGAAGGCTGTTCTGGAAGAAATGCTGCAGGGTGGGATTATTGAGCCTGTGGAGGCATCTCCGTGGATTTCTCCTGTGGTTATTTCCCAGAAACCTGATAACAAAATCAGATTTTGTGTGGACCTTAGGTCACTAAGTAAATGTGTTGTTGCAGATGTTTTTCCATTGCCAAATATTGGGGAGCTGGTCTCTACCTTAAAAGGGGCTAAATTTTTCAGCAAACTTGATCTCAAACATGCCTACCACCAGATTCGACTTGATGAAGAATCTAAACATCTCACTGCATTTATCACTGGGAAAGGTACCTTTCAGATCACAAGGTTACCCTTCGGTCTGATTTCAGCCGCGAGCGTCTTTCAGAGAATGGTTTCTGAAGTATTTAAAGGGTTGGCGAAGGTCATCTACTTTCAAGATGATATTTTAATCTTTGGTGACTCGATTGAAGAACATAATAATGTTCTTCAAAGTGTTTTGCATAGAATAGATGAAGCTGGTCTTACTTTGAGGAAGGAGAAGTGTGCATTTTTAGTTTCTGAAATTGAGTACTTGGGTTTTTCTCTTTCAGCTGAAGGTGTCAAACCTAAAAGGAATTTGTTAGAAGCAATTGAGCTTGCTCCTTCTTCTGTTGACAAAGACCAGTTGCTGTCCTTTATGGGCTTAATTGAATTTTATTCCAAATTTGTGAAGGACTTTTCTAGTAAGACTGCTCCATTGAGGGGTTTACTGAAAAAAGGGGTTACATTTTCATGGGCTAATGAACAGGAAGTTTGTTTCAATTCAAATAAAGCTGAACTCTCTTCTGCAAATGTTCTCACTCCATTTGATATCAAACGCTCGTCAATTTTAATGGTAGACGCTAGTGGAGTTGGTTTGGGTGCTGTACTTTTTCAACGGCATGGGAACGAAGAAAAGACCATTGCTTTTGCCTCCAGACCTTTAACTGTGTCGGAATGCAATTATTCTGTAATTGAACGTGAAGCTCTTGCTGCTGTGTGGGGCGCCTATTATTTCAGGACGTACTTATGGGGTACTAGATTTGTGTTGCGTTCTGATCACAAACCTTTAGTATATATTTTGGCTCCTGGTGGTACTGACAAGGGCTCACCCAGATTAGCAAGGTTGGCATCGCGTCTACAAGATTTTCAGTTTGATGTGCAATTTGTTCAGGGATGGAAAAACATTCAAGCTGACTGTTTGTCACGTTTGCCCATTCAGCCCACAGCTGGAAAGAATCCTTTGATGGAGATTCAGGATGATTGTGCTATTGCTTTTACCCAAGATGTTATGTTTCTTTGTGCTGAGTCGTTTTCGTTTGATGAATGGTCTAAGGGAATGGAGACTGATGATGTTTTGAAACAGGTTGTGGATCTTATTGTTAAGGGGTCTAGAAGAGAGAGCACTGTTGAGCCCTCTGTTAGGCCCTATATTAGAGTCTTGGATGAGCTGTCTATTTCTGACAACAATGTGTTAATGTGAGGTGATAGGTTTATTCCTCCTTCTTCACTTAGAAAGAAAATACTTGATCTAGCTCATGAGGGACATCTAGGCCAGTCTCTCACCCAACGTAGGGTAAAAGAAAATTTCTGGTGGCCTTCCATTGATGCTGACGCTGTGGACTGTGTGGTGCGTTGTGGTTTTTGTAAGAAGGGCGAAAAACGTTTGCAGGTTATTGGTTCTCAGAATGAGTGTAATATTTCTTTTGAGAATTTTCCTTGGCACACCATCTGTCTAGATTTTATTGGGCCTATAAATGAGTTGCCTTTCAACTAGCGTTTTGCCATTGTAGTCATTGATTGTTTTTCGAAGTGGCTCACTGTTCGCTTTGTCAAAGAAATCACTACTGACTCTACAATCACCTTTTTAAAAAGTGTTTTTTTGGATGAGGGTTTTCCTTCTGTGTTAATACCTGACAATGGCACACAATTAACTTCTGGAAAAAGAGTGTGGGATTCGTCATCATCGGACCAGTTTATACAACCCACAAAGTAATGGTATGTGTGAGAGGGTCAACAGGTTAATTAAGGGGATCATACAGATGTCTGTTGAATTTGGTTGCTTTTCTAATGATAAGGTTCAAGAACTTGTTTGGGCCTATCATTCAACTCCCCACAAACATGAGTGTAAGTCCCCTTTTGAGTTGATGCGTGGTCGTCCTCCTGTAACTAAGTTAACACCTTCTTGGTTAAGAAATCAGGGCAATGTTTCTCCTCTGAAGTCTTCTTTGGATGGCTCTTCTTCACCAATTTCTGTCAAGGTAAAGCCTGGGAGGTTCTCTAAGGGTCTCTCGAAATTTAGAGGTCCTTTTGCTGTAAAGCGTGTCTTTCCTCATTGTGTTCTTCTTGTCAATGGGGAGGGGTGGAATTTCAGAAGGGTAGCTTTGTATAAGCGTCATTCTGATGTGGATGTTAAGGCTACTCTACCTTTTTCTGTTTCCTCCAGTAATGGTTACATGTTATCTGCTCAGTGTGACTCCAATTCTTGTTCCCAATCCAGAGTAAGGGGGGAGGTGGGTAGTGGTGATACTTCTTCTTCCTTCTCTGGGCGTGATGTTTCTATTCCCACACCTTCTTGATCTGGTGATACTGTCTCCTCTTCTACACCTTTATTTCCCAGTAAAGCAATCTCTACAGGTGGTATTACTTCAAGAAGTGCACATGCTCGTCGTCCGCCTGTCTATCTCAGTGATTATGTTCATTAGTTGTTCTTTTGTTTTTCACTTTGCTTTATGGGTTTAAGGGAGGGAGATATGTTGTAAATAGCTTCTTTGGGTTCAGTCTGTTTTCACTGTTTCTTATGTGGAACTTTAGTGTGTTCCTAATGTTATGATTCCAGCTAAGAATTCCAGCTTGGTCAGTTGGTGTTTGGCCAGATGGTGTTCTGCTGTTTTACTCTGTGCTGCGAATAAACTTGATCCTGACAAGTTTCTACCTGCTTAAATCATCATTAGTACTTTGCTACAGATTCAATTTGCAAAATTGAACTACCTGCGACCGCAAAATGGCCTTTTAGTATGTACCAAACCTGAATTGAGATTTGGTAGAACTGCAATTTGTGTTTGCGAATACATACTGTGTTTAGGGCGTCCCTTGCAAATAGTGATTCAAAATGGGATGTATTAATGTTTTTCAACCAAAATCCGGTTCCAAACATAAAGATTTTACAGACTACTGAAAGGTAGTAGTAAACCATTCACAGATGGGAATGGGTCACCAAGGAACCTCTCCTCCTTTGTGAATGTTAACAAAAATAAATGTTAGGTAGGCATTGGGCCCATAAGCCAATTCTTAGCCTTAAAAAGTGTTCCTTACACTTTTTAAAAGTTTTTAAATGCTTCACATTTTCCTTTAAGGAAAACTGGCTGCATAAAAAAGGATTATTTAATTTAAAAGCAAGCACAGGCATGGTGGTCTACTGACCCCAGCAGGCCACCATCCCTGTCAGGATAGCAAAACATAGTGGGTTGCAATTTGGGACCTATTTCATTAATATTCATGAAATAGATCGAGTTGCGAGCCACTTCAATTCAGTATTTTGGGAATAGCCCTAATAGTACATAGGTCATTTTTAAAAATACCATACTTGTCACAAAAATATTTGTTGCAAATTGTGACCAGTGTTATCGGCTAGTGTTTAGTACATCTGGCCTTTAGACCCTTCTGCATCACTGAAGTGAATTAAACAGAAGCATGTTGTCACCTGTCTGTATGATACTTTGATTTCTGACTTATGCTCCTGTCAAAACTCTCAAACCAGTTAGTAATATAAACTTACGCACTAACCTGACGACTCGCTGGCAGGGGCGATGGCGTAAAGGTAGTCCGACCACTTCCAATGCTGTTCGACAGGAGGCCAGTTATGCACAGATCTCCCAACCACGCACCCATGGGAACGGGGTAGTGAATAAAACAATAAATGACGGACTGGAAGCCTTCTGCCCTTGCTGAATCATCACAGTTCTGTCATATGTTTAACGTCTGATAGGTGTTTTTTATAAACAAGGGGACCCCATAAACATCCAGTGGAACTATGCCGTCAGAAGTGCTTACCTTCGAACACCTAGTGCTACGTGATCTAGGCAAGCTGAAAGATAACTATAAATTTACACCCTACAATATCAGCAAAGAGGAGAAAAACAGCTTGATTAGACTAAAACAAAACAGTGACATTGTCATAAAACCATGCGACAAGGGTGGCGGGATAGCCATCCAAGACCGCATCACTTATGAGAATGAAATCATGCGCCAGATCAACAATAAAGATCACTATGAACAACTAAGGGGCAATCCCATAAAAAATATAAGTGAAACAATTCTTCGTATCACCCAAGAAGCACTTGATCAAGGATTCCTAAGTAAGAATGAATTCTTATTCCTGAACAACAAAAACCCACGTACCCCAGTACTCTACACACTTCCGAAAGTTCATAAAGATATAGAACGACCCCCTGGAAGACCAATACTCTCAGGCTGTGGGTCAGTTGTAGAACCCCTGGGTAAATATATTGATTTTTTCATCAGAGACTTGGTCCAAGACACTGCCACACATGTTAAGGATACCACACACCTTATTAATCTCATTGAGTCACAGCCATTCCATCCTAACAGTGAAATTTTGGTGACTCTAGACATAGAGTCACTTTACGCAAACATCCCCCAGGACAAGGGAATCAATGTAATCAAAAAACATTTAAACAATCGTCCAGCACCACACCAAGTACCTACAGATTTTCTAATCAGTCTTCTTGAAATAGCTCTAACCAAGAACTACTTCCTATTTAAAGACACCTATTACAGGCAGTGCAAGGGTACCTCCATGGGGGCAATTTTTGCCCCCAATTTTGCGATTCTTTTCGTGGATGACCTAGAAACAAATGTCATCCTCAATGTAACAAACCCATTTCGTGACCAGATTAAATCATGGCACAGGTATATCGATGATGTCCTTATGATCTGGAGTGGTGACGAAGAAGCATTACACAACTTCTGTATATGGTTAAACACCAACCAAACAGACCTGAGATTCACCTACTCACACAACAGACATCAAATCGACTATTTAGATGTAACTATTAAATGTGAGGATGAACAATTGTATACCACATTGTTCCGAAAACCCACGGAACGTAACACCCTCCTGCAATACCATAGTGCACACCCCAGGGCTCTGAGGGATGGCCTGCCCTATGGTCAATTTCTGAGAATCAGAAGAAATTGTAAATACAAAAATGATTTTTTCACCGAGGCAGAAGTTCTCTGCAAAAAATTAACTGCTAGAGGCTACCCCAGAAAACTTGTAAGAAGGGCTATGAAAAGGGCTTGGTATACACACAGGGAATACTTGCTTGAACCTCACCCTAAAAAAACCTTATCAAAAATTACCTGTGTTACTACCTTCAATACGGCCAGCAATAAACTCACTAAAATGATTAAAAAACACTGGAATGTACTAGACCCCTTAGAGTTGAACACCGGTCTTCCCCTCTTCTCATTTAAAAGAGGTTGTAATCTAAAAGACCACCTTGTGAGAGCAGCCAGCCACCCAATCAAACACAACACAATTGAAACAAGACTGAATATGCCACGAGTCTTAGGGCATTTTAAATGTAATAAGTGCATGGCATGCGAATTCACTACGAACACCAAAGTATTTGAGTATGGAAGTTGCAAGCACACCCTTAATTTTTTCACCAATTGTAATTCAAAAAATGTTATTTACAGTATTGAGTGTCCCTGCAAATTGCTCTACATCGGACAAACAACTCAACAGATAAAAACAAGAATATCACAACACAGGAGCAGGATCCGCTGCAAAGTGACAACAGCTCCTTTGGTTGAACACTTCCTCGAGCTGGGACACTCCGAAAATGACCTGAAGTGGCAGGTTATTGACAAACTTGTGCCAAATGCAAGAGGTGGTAATCAACAGACAATTCTGAATCGGCTGGAATGCAAATGGATTTTTTATTGCAAAACCATTGAGAAAGGACTCAATTCACTTGACGAATGGAATATGTGCACCTGAACTAAAACAAGTGGTGGTTTACTGTAAAACCCTTTAGCAAGGACTCTTTCCATTTATCGATTGGAACATGTGCACCTGAACTTTCATAAAAAGCTGCACACTAATGTTCATCTCAACAAACTGTACATTACACTGTTTGCATAATGTTGTGCTTAATATTTTGTTAAAAGGATAGGAATTGAGAATCAAATTGTAGCGTTCTATTTCCTTTGCTTGAATGTCCACAATTGCACCGATCATTAGTATTAATAACCGATCGTTAATATCATTCCGTAAAAAGATTTGGTAAAATTGACAGCCAGCTCCTTAAACAGTCCCGCGCATGTGCAAGTGCAAGTGTAATACACTAATGTGTCCGTGTGCGCACCTGCGAGACATTGCCACGCATGCGCCGCTCTAACACACTACTGTGTCTGCGCGCGCATCCCCAAAACACGCTATTAATGGAGTCTTTGGCGTTACCTTAGTTGTGAGCAGCTGATAGCGAGGCACTCGGACCCCCCGTTTCCTGCTACGCCTACACGCCAGGATTAAGTAAGTGAACCCCCAGCACGGACGTCTCGCTTGCAATTTCATTTAATTAATTTAGTATTACCTACGTACTGACAACTTGCCTTTGCAGTTCCAGGCTTCAATATCTAAATATCGCCATAGCGACGAACGCGCTAGCGGAACCCCCTACACCGCCATTACTTTTAACTATACAAGTAAATTTTTTGCCTTCCTCCCGCCTTCTTATTGAAGCCTTGTGAAGTAGTATCCTTAATGTTCTAATCCCAATTTCCCATTTCACAAGTTCAAGTAGGAAACTCGTCCAAAGTAACAGTGTCAGAACGCTACTTGGATCATCCCATTGAAAGATTATGCTTGACTAGACCAATGTAAGTCTTCACCTGTGAGCACTCACTTACAAAAATGGTTGTCCCTAACCTTAAAACAACCACTGAAATTTAAAAAAATTTCTTTAAATTGCATGTTTCTTAAACTAGGCTACAAGTACCATATAACTACGCATCTGAGCAATCCCTGGGCCAATTTAGTGGCATCTACCATTGGAAATAATAAATAAAAAACTGAAACTTGTTAGCAAATGACTACCGCCACAATTTCTGCATTGCTTGTTTTTTTAAACTATTTTATATTGCCCTCAGATTCTCTCTGAAAAGCGACAACAAATTCTGTTACCATGTCCAAATAAGTCTTCCTTGCCTGATAACGCACTGGCAAGGTAATGTAAAAAATTCAGTCATTCATCTGATTATTAAATTAGTGCATGGTTTTACAAATAGCTGTATCCCCTTCTGGTTAATTATGCGCAGCACACTATAGGTGAGGTAACTATGTGCCCCCTATGTACCTTGATTAAATATGCATGAGAAGTACATAAACATGTGCATGATAATTCATTATTCCCACAATTTCTGAAAGTTTAAATATACATGAAGGCAAACAATTTTTTAACTCAAATCCATAATCTTGCAGTTTCAGGAGGCTCATCAGTCCTGATGATGATCTAAAGTTATATAGATCGAAACGCCGTCGACCCACCCAAGGAATTTCACTCGTTCCATTGTATATAATTGTTGTGTTTTTAACCTTGTTGTTGTTGTGTGACAGTCCGTTCACTTTGATCACTTATGTCACGTCCTGCACCGTATTATTCACTTGAGCACCTGAAATACAGTATGAAGATTTGTATATATATAAAAAAGAAAGAGTAAATAAAAGTTCCTACCTGTACCTACATCTTTCGCTCCCTAGCATTTATTAAATACTCGCTACTTTCACCTTTCTCCTTAGGACCTTATTAGGCCTACCTTGAACCATTGTTTCTTAAAAAGCATAACGTCTGATAGGAGCCTCCACCACATGTAAAACCTGTAGTGAACAGAGAGAAGGAGAGGGCGAATTAACTAAGTGTTTTTTTCCGCTGACCACACATATATAATCACTCAACTGTAAGGAATCACTCACATGCACTGTAGAGACTTTGAGTCTTATGGTACAGATGTAACAGGAGTTAACAATTGGCACTCCTAAATCACAGAGTAACCAATAGCAATGATTCTTCACAAGAATTAAACTGTTTTTGCTAGGATTAATAGCTTCTGTGAATCTTGTCATATTGCATCACAGGAAACGTCAGACAAGAGTTTAAACATCAGTACTAACGAGACAAGTCATCTAGCAAAGTCATGGAAAACAGAACAGGATCACACATGGCATCCTAGCAGCCGGTATACTTACCTGCATTGTAGGAAGCAGTCCATGCCTCGTAACGCAGTCCTGGCACTGAAGGCTTTCGCTCCCAGCAACAGAGAGAGGTTTCCCGAGAGAGTCTTCCAGAGTGCAAACCGGGTTCAGGAGGGGCCGCTGTGATCCTAGCGGCTCTAGATAGCTTAAACAGGAGCAAATCTCCCAAAGTCAAGTGACGAGGAGTGAAGAGAATCCGGAAACCAAGCAGTGCAGCCGCGCTTCGAACTCCTCCTTCTACAAAGGGACAGTATGTAAACTGCGGAGCGGAAACATAATAGCAAGTACAACTGCTCTCTGGGAATTGCATTTTATATGCACTCATCCAAGATGGCTCCCACAGGATGGACAAGCAACAACCAGCCCCATTTCTATAGCATATACGTGTTATCTGCACCTTATAGTCCAGGCAGAGGTGAATGACTTTACAATTAAATCTTATGTAATGGGGGACCGTAGCCATACTACTCTCAGAGAGAGTTATACACCTGGTGGCCCTCTGCCTCCGCAAGTCCACCCACCCCTACAGACCACGCAAGGTACCTCGGCATCATCCTGGACTCCTCCCTCACCATGACCCACCAGATCCACTCCATTACCTCCACCAGCTTCAACTGCCTTCGCATCCTCCGAAAGACCTTCAAATGGATACCCCCTCCGGAATGCAGAAAGACCATCGCCCACACACTCATAACCATCAGACTGGACTATGGCACCACCCTCTACGCCGGAATCAACAGAACTCTGCTGCACAAGCTCCAAACCATCCAGAACGCAGCAGCAAGACTCGTCGCAGGGACACCACAAAATGAACACATGACCCAACACCTACGAGACCTCCACTGGCTCCCCGTTGAGAAGAGAGTGACCTTCAAACTTCTCACCCATGCCTACAAATCCCACAACAACATCGGACTCAAATACCTCAACGTGAGAGTCTCCTTCCACGTACCCAAAAGGAACCTCCGCTACGCCGACCTTGCCCTGGTAGGCACCCCGCATCCGCCGAAACAGAGCTGGCGGATGAGCCTTCTCCTACATCGCAGAACGGGCTCCCAGCAAACATCAGATGCTCCCCGTACCTGCACACCCTTTCTACTGGCATGTTATAGAATCCTAAAAGAGGCCAGACACAAATGTAACTCTTATTTGATCCTACATAATTGATACTGAACCCATATAAACTGAAGAAGGCAGTTCTCCTCCCTAGTGTTTCTTGCTGGAGAAGTCAACACCTGTCTTTTCACCTGCATGTTCCGTGGTATTGTTGAGCTCTGAGCTATTAATTGGACACCATGTGGGAGACAAGGGCAGCCATTAAAGAACTGAATTTCTGACTGTCACCTAAACTGGCCATCTTTGATAATACTTGGGACATTCCCAGGTTCACTTTGCATCTGTGTAGATGGATTGTGACCTCACTTGCAATTGCACTTGCATTGGAGGTCCAATTCCATCACCGGATCTATCAGTTTCTTTCAGGGGAAGGAGAAGAGTAAAAGAGTGGGTCCTTTATATGCCACTGCCTAGTGTGCCTCAGAGTTACTGCCTTGTCGCTTTATGGCATATTTATTGCCTTGTTCGTAACCTTGCTTTTTGTTTACTTTTTGTTTACTTAAGCAGTCACATTGTGCTACATCTTTGGTGTTTTTTACCACTTTACTTTCCTGGTTTGATAGCGCCGACTCTTTGTTTCCACTACCACTATGATTCCACATACCGCCATTACCTCCTCTCCGTATTTTCCCTCCTCTTTAGAAGGGAACTCTTTTCTCTGTATTTGGGACTTACAGCCTTATTCATGAAGGCTAAATCGGCTCGCAAAGGGCCGGATTCTGAGAATCCGGCCCTTTGCAAGTGCGATTTTTGCATTTGGGATTCAGCATCCCAAATGCAAAAATCGGTAATTGCTAAATCGCTAAATTGCGAGGAATTACATTTAAGGAATCTCTATTTGAGATTCCTTAAATGCAATTCATGAAGCATTTGAAAATTGCGAAAATGCAATTTTGGGCCGCTATTTACCGAGAGGTCAGACCTCTCGGTAAATAGCAAAAACTTAGAAAAATGCTTTTAAAAGCATTTTTCTAAGTTGCATGTTGCACACACACATGTCCTTTGGACATGTGTGTGCGCAACACCTGTTTCAATTTGCATTTAAGGGGTGCTACAGGGTGTCCTTTGGACACCCCTGGCACCCTTTAAATCGCTATCTTATTTGCGAGTAGCAAATTGCTAATCGCAAATAAGGAATACTCCCCATGCATTCCTATGGGCCTTTTGGCCCATAGGAATGCATGGGGAGTTATTCCTTATTTGCGATTAGCAATTAGCTAATCGCAAATAAGGAATCAGTGGGAATCGCAATTAATATTGCGATTCCTACATGATTACCGTTTTGCGAGTCTCAAATAGCGATTCCTTATGATTCGCTATTTGAGCCTCGCAAAACGGCCCGATCATGAATCAGGCTGCTAGCCCTTTGGATCACTGATGAATGTGTCCTGTTGTCAGAACGAGCGAGGCTTATGGACTCGGTTCACTCAGTCTCCCATTGAACTGAGTGTGTGCTGCACTTCTGCTTTACACATTGCCTTCAAGTGCCTTCTTGCCTCGCGCCAAGCTACCGTGGTGGAATTGGTGACCCCAGTTCTAACATTGGTGGCAGCGGTGGGATAAGGACCTGTGGTGGTGCAGCACCCTCCAGTGATTCAGTGTGCGCCGCAATTGGACACCTCTTGTATTCAAGCCTAACAAGTTGACCTCCACTGTCTAATTGATTGAGCAGACTCCTGTTTTAGACCTGTTACCTACGTCCTAGTGTTCTTTCCTTTAAATTGTCTGGGTCCCCACCTGTCAAGATGGAGTTTGAGATGGCCAACCTAGAAGTGTATACAGTGGCACAGCTGAGGGACTTCTGTCAGGGGATGGGGGTGTCCGTCGGGCGAGGTGCCAAGAGAGAAAAGCTTCGGAAAGCCTTGAGGGAATGGGTAATGGCCCACCCGGAGGGGAGAGGGGATGAGGGACAGGAGGAGGCGGGCGCTCAGGGAGAGTTAGACCTTCTGCACATTGACATTAGTGAGAATGAGTTGCCAGGAAGACGTTCCAGGGCAGGCAGTATGGTGCACCAGAGGAGTATGAGGACAGGAGGGAGGAGAGGCAATTGAGATTGGAGCTTGCTAAGATGGAGAAGGTGAGAGAGGAAAAGAGGCTAGCCATGGAGGAGAGGAAGCTTGCGCACAAGCTTAGCCTAAAAGAATTGGAGCTGCGAGCAATGCAGATAGGTGCGCAAGGCAATATGAATGGTGGCAGCGTACCAGAGGTTCCACGAGAGCCTAAGTTCTATCTACCGAAGGAGGTGATAGCCAGTTTCAGTGTGGGGGATGACATTGACAAGTGGTTGGCGGCCTATGAGGTGTCTTTGGTAGCCCATGGGGTGCCCAAGAGTCACTGGGGGGGTGGCCTGTATTGGTACATACCTCCCGTGGTAAGGAACACACTCCTGACTTTAGAGAAAGCGGACCGAACCAACTACCCTGTCATGAAGGAGGCTCTGCTTAGGAAGTTTGGCCTCACCCCAGAGAAGTATTGCCAGAGGTTCCGCAACAGCCATAAGCTGCATACCCAAAACTGGGTGGATTTCTTTGATTATGCACGGAAGTCCTTAGATGGTTGGGTGCGTGGCAGCGAGGTGAGCTATATATTTTGTTTTTAAGAGAGCACCTTCTAGATAAATGTTTTCCGGAGCTGTGCCAACACCTGGCGGACCGTAAGTTGACCAACCCTCTGAAACTTGCGGAGGAGGCGGATACCTGGGTTAGCACTTGGGTGTCCCACAAGGGACCCGGGGGATACACTGTGGACAGGGTTTTCCCCAGAAGAGTGAGGGGGAGATAAAAGGAAGGAGTTCTCTAGAGGCCCACACCCCAATCTGGATTCCAGAAACCCACTTACCCTGACAAGAGTCAGCAGCCCAGAACTGTCCGGTGCTACGAGTGTGGAGAGGTTGGACACTACACGGGGGATCCCCAGTGTTGTAAGAGGTCCCCAGCCCCCACAGGAGGTAAGAGCTAGTGTAGCGAGGGGGTGGAGTTGTCCCTAGATGAGGGAGGGGAGTGGACAGGCTTGACCCTGGTTTCACTCGGGGATAGAGAGATGGTCCCAGTGACGCAGTTACTCTCGAACACTTCCAAATACAGGCAGAGGGTGCGGGTTAACGAGGAGGAGGTGGAGGCTCTGAGGGACACGGGTACCAGCATGACGATGGTGCTGAGACGGCTGGTATCCCCGGAGCAAGTGATCCCTGACGTATTCCATCCGGCTGTATTGGCTGACGGCAGTGTTAGTCACTACTCTGTGGCTCAGGTTCCCTTTGAGTGGGGAGGGGGTCGCGAGCCAGCTGAGAGTTGCTGCAAGCCCTGCCTTGTAAGCATGGGCGGAAAATCCGTTCCGCTAGCGGATTTTGCGGATTTTCGGTAAATTCGCAATCCGCGAACTCTCACGAATTTACCGAAAATCCGCAAATTCGCACGCAGCGGATTATTTTTCTTGGTGATGCAATATTGCGGCGTGCGGCGTTCACTTACGGTCATTCAGCATTTGCTGAGTTGTTTTTCTCGATATTTTGCGAGTGCTGCGCCATTTTGGATCTTGCTGCGGGATCCCACGGGAGTTTGGCGACGCATCGCGAGAGTTCACAATTGCGAACATGTAGGTGCGGCGGGCAGCAACAATCTCGCGAAATTACAAAATTTGCAATTCTGCACAGGAAATCCACTAGCAAGCAGCATAGACCTTCTGAAAATTATGATTTTTATCAGAATAACTCCTCAGGTTGACATTTGCCTGCACTTTTTTGGATTTGAGGCCTTTTGACTTTCTTTGGATCACTTTTGGATTAGAAATCAACTTTCACAAGTAAGTTTGTTTGGGGCATTACAGTTGCTGTTCTGCAGAAAAACGAGTTTTGCAAAACTGAAAGCACTCAGCAGGTGCAAAAGTTCACTCATCATTAGTAACCATTCCCTGTAGTACTTCCTGAGGGGCCCCTCCAGAGTTCAGTTGCCTATGTTTGTTTGGGGCATTACAGTTTCTGTTCTGCAGAAAAACGAGTTTTGCAAAACTGAAAGCACTCAGCAGGTGCAAAAGTTCAAACTCATCATTAGTAATAGTAACCATTCCCTGTAGTGCTTCCTGACTGGGGCCCCTCCAGAGTTCAGTTGCTAGTTGCAACAATTCTATGACCCTGCTCTGACCCTGAAAGCAGGCTCATAGAATAGCTACAAGTAGGCCACAAAGGTCCTGGAAAAAATATTTCACTGCAACGGAAAGCAGATTACAGATAAGGAAGCAGGTGCCAGACTGGAATTTTAAAACAGTGACACAGTAATAAATCAACCCCAAATTAATTCATGTCAGTTGAAGCAGGGCAGGTGTGCTTGCTTTCCCCCCCCCCATAATCTACAGTGATGATGAACCAGAGGGTGGCATTGATGTACCAGAGGGTGGCATGGGTGAAACAGAGGGTGGCAGTGGTGAAACAGAGGGTGCTGGGAACCTGTGATGATGAACCAGACGTAGAAACAACATAGTCGCGACCGTTGCGAGCTGACAAGTAAGTTCGCAATTGCGAACTGGTACAAAACCCTCGCGAACTGGCAGAAACCCTTGCGAAAACACACAAAAAAATCTGCAAATTCGCGAGAATTCGCGGATTTTGCGGATTGCGAGTTCACAAATACGCAAATTCTCGAACGCCAGATTCGCAAAATTCGCCCATGCTTACTGCCTTGCTAGTTGAGTGTCTGCTTGGAAACGATCTGGAGTATACCGCCTGAAAGGAGGTGGAGTTCTAAGCCCACACAGAAATGCTGGGGTTACCAGTGTAGTGTATTTCTTATTTTCCCTATAGGCCCTGCGCATTGGAATAACATAAACAGCAGTGTAGACGTATGACTGCGGTCTTCTAGGTCTCTACTGACTATGTTAGACTTAATTTAGGTTTGCGCCAGCTAGCTCAGAGGTCACTGGAAACTTTCTTGACTGAATAGGAAGTGATCAGCTTCCCTGTCTCAGACAAGAAGGGATTCAGCTTCCGATAACCGCATAAACATGACAACTTTGCTCCTCAGAATAAGAGTCAATCTCTAGAGTCGTGTGAAACAATAGACAGCTATTTCACTCAGTCAGTTGTGCAGATTTACTTTCACCAGGATGCAGAGAATAGAGAGACGGGTGTTTTCAATAAAAGGTATTATTTATTGAGCAGTCTTCCTTCTCATGCAAGAGAAATGAATTGCCACAATTGCAAGACTCGTTATTATGAAAAGTGCGTACAGTAAAATGAGTATTACTAAATAATACTGTAAAAGCATTGGTATGGTTTCTTAGCCATAAGATAGTTGAAATGAATAAAATATATACATTCATATATACATTAGCTAACGACCTCAACTGGTGCTTCTAACTACGCCTACCCCGGTGTACCTGACCTAAGCCTAATACATGGGAGGGAGTAAGTAGCAGTTTAAGTTAAGTTGGTTTTGCCAAGAGTTTGTTTCAAGAATTCTCTCTAAGGGTTTAGTCAGCACCGTACCTCTGGAATAGAATGCGGGAGGTCTGGTATCTCCTCTCAGGACCCGATATCCCAGTCACCCGCAAGGGTAGGCTGGAAACGCCGGAGCTGGATTTTCTCGGCAGGAAAAAAGACAGCGTCTTTCTCAGCACGTCAAGGAGGAGGGGCAGCGTCCGTGGGCTTCTCGCATCTGCTGGGCTCTGCAAGGGGACAGCTGTTCTGCTCCTGTATTCACCACCACTGTGTGCTTGCTTAAGGCAACGTTGGTATATTTATACCTGAAAGGTGTCGAGTTTGACGTAAGTTTTTGGACATAAGACGTCAATAAAGATGTCACTAAGAACTGGTCGTTCTTACAGTGCTCGCAGGAGTTCTATTACTAATCAAAACAAAGCAAGCGGGGCTTTCCCAGGTTGCTGGGGGTTTGATATGTCGAAAGAACTCGGTGTGCTATCTAGGAATCTAAGGAAGTGGCTTCTGCTGTGTCATGGACTGTCATGGACTGCAGAGGCGAGTTACTGAAATATGGCTCTGATTGTTATGCCATTATAGGGATATGTATTGATTATAGCCGTATAGGGGCATGAGGTCACAATATTGATCGGGGTCCTAGATAAAACACAACACCCACTCCACGAATTTATGTCCATCAATTACTAAAAACTTAAGCAATAAGATGCACGTGTATTCCTACCCACCCCAAAATACATTTTGCATTTGAAATGGTGTACATGAAATACATGAAAATGATAATAGGTACTGTACGTTTTTAAGCAGAGTAATCATTCAAAAATGTTTTGCATATATATTCAGTTGAACGATTTTGCGAAGAATTAGACATGAAATTTCTCTAAATACAGGAAAGAAGGGCGAGACTATTTCATCACATATAAATGCAATTGCTATAAAATGTGCTAGAGGCTGAGGTAATATTTTGTCTCTAGATCTACTAAAAATAGAAGCTCTGTTCTTTATGAATAGTTCTACTTTAAGCAAAGGACGTGTGCCAAAAAAAGGTAAATATTTTGGAAAAAATAATTTCATGGTGAGCGGGGAAAAATAGTTCAAAACGCTTTTCAGTAGCTTTTTGTTTATCAAAGCTGAAGGCCGAATTCAGAGTTCATGGGAACGCTGTGTGCCGGAATGTTTTTCCAAAAAGTTATTGTTTCTGTTCAGGGGAGAACATAATTTCAGACAGACTCGCAAAGAATTGGTCTACATATTCAGGTGACAGTTCAACCAAGTTCGATAATGCTGTAACTTAGCAGTTGTGAGAATGATTGCTATCATCGATTTCAGGATCAGCAATGCTCACAGAAGGTCGTACCTGGGTGATGTTGCTTTCACTTTCTGCTTCACTGCCACCACCTAGTCGTAGTGCAGGAGTCTCAACGAATGCCGTCATCAGGATTGGTAACCGCTGGGGATGCGTGAGCCGTTACTGGACTTAGCAAAGTATCGACGTCCATTGGTATAGCTGATGGTAGTGCAAGACAGGTGTCTAACACACATTCCTCTCCGCATAGCATACATCGAAGCACAGGTAAGATGCAGGTCTGCCATATAGGTCTGAATGAAAGAAACCAGGTCATATTCAGATCTCGTAGCCGGGCTATCCCAAGGACTTTAGTTATGCGGTCCCGGTAGCGTATTGCTAGGATCGTTTCTTCCATCCGTGCCGGAGTCATGTCTGTGGTTTGGTTTGCCATGTCGGAGCAGGACAGTCAAAAATAAAATACCTGCTACGAGTCCCAAAAGTAGTGGTACGCCGCCAAAGATCGAATGTACAAAATTTGGAAAGATACCCAGGACTGCTTCAAATGGTGTTAACAGTCCCGAAAAAATTGTCTTAAATACATTCGAGATACCACTGGCATTCGACATATTTAGGATTTGGCTGAGCATTTCTGTGAAATGCACCGGGCAATTTGCTGATAAAAGTGTATGTATCTCTGCCGCCGTCCTTGCAACTTGGAAATCATACGTCTCTTTTGATGACGAGATTGGCACTGTTGTCTGCAAAAGCATAGACTT
Source organism: Lissotriton vulgaris (assembly GCF_964263255.1). Classification (NCBI taxonomy): domain Eukaryota; kingdom Metazoa; phylum Chordata; class Amphibia; order Caudata; family Salamandridae; genus Lissotriton; species Lissotriton vulgaris. Next base: position 993,311,078 of record NC_141699.1, read on the forward strand.
CATTCTGCTTAAAGTATCAATTCGTATAGAAGACATATTCAAACTAGGCCAAATCAGAGCCACGGAGTCTCCAGGGCCGTTCGGATACAATGCTTGCATACAGCAAGTGACCATGGAACTCACGCTTAAGAGATATGCTTTCACTGGCACCAAGCCACAACAGCTGTGATCCGTTATTAGAATGTAACTCCCGTTAGAAAGTTGCCTAAAGAATGGCTCTATTTGTGCTGCAGGTGTGCCATGCTGGTGGCATGAAAGGTTGTTTGAAGTACCTTCACAGGCCCCATGTAAGTTAATACCTTGTCACAAAAGTATACCGCTTAGTGAATGTTTACACTCATTACCACTAAGAAATACATTTTTGCTGTTGTCACTATAACATGTGTGTGTATAAGGTAATTTCCATGATGACTTAATGTATCCTTTACCCAACTTTTCATACTGGCCTGCCGGTATGTACTCAAGGCAATTTTTAAATTGGAAAGTTGTTATCGGAATTGTGATAATCCCGTGCATTATCCATTCAATGACAGGTCTTTCTGACATTGTCAATGGTAATCTCTCAAGTTTTTCGATGCTCAGGATTGTATAGTCTGCTCCTTTCTGTGCCAAACTAATTTGTTTATCAGTAAGGTTAAAGATAGAAAACAATGACGTTGTGTTGATTAAACGCCATGGCACATAGCCCGAACTGAGATTTTGCAACGTCCAGCCTAGCTGTACAATAGAACGCCATTGGGACTGGCCATGTTGTAACATTAGCAAGTCCTGGTCTATTATATCAATTGCAGATGATACAACACTGTCCAGTGAATATATTCTGGAGGACAGAGTCCTTAACCGCTTGTCCACAACAGAAAGTGATTTTTCCAAATTAATACGATCAATTTCTCGTATTTTCTCGGCTGTTTCAATTTGAGTTTCTTTCTAAGCCTCGTTGTATGCCGCATATATGCTGGCCGCTATGAAACGCTTTTGACGCTGTTTGCGTGTTCCCATAATGAAATCGCTCAAGTCAGCACCATCTTTAAGTAAAGACAAGTGCTGCTTAATTTGTGCCAGTGTGGATGTTTGTAGCCATTCAAGGCATAGTTTCCCTACACTGTATGTTGTTACTATCCCTGGATGTTGTCTCTGGGAGTATCTAGGGTCTGGTCTGGAAATTTTTAAACCCTGCATTTTTTCAGGAATCTATCTTGACAGTTATTCGTGTTGGTAGGCCAGATTAACCACTTTTTCCAATCAGGATGTGTTCTGTTTTCATTTAAAATTTTGGATACGTCTATTTCAATATCTGTGGTTGCATTATCAGGTATTGGCTTTGGAATAGATGGTTTGTTAAGGTCTTTAACATTGGCTAGTCCAAGACAGGTTGTTTGTTGAATTGTGTCATTCAAGAACATTATTTGCTCTGGGATCATGCAGGCTCGAAATAATGCTTATAGGACTTGTACCTGCCAATCTTTTGTACCCCAGATGGTTTTTGTTTCAATGTTATTTTTCCAGAAATCGAAACCAAATGTGATCATTTTTTCATAAAATGCTTCTGAATATATCAATTTAGTATTAGTCAGCATGGTTTTCGTCCCTGTTTTATCCAACAGTTTATAATAAAATGTTTCTGCATTACTCGTGTTAAACCCTGAGAAGTATTGGAATTTCTCATAGAACGTTTTTGAACTGCTTTTCGGTGGAGTAGCACAATGTTCCCATTGGCAATATTTAAAAACATTTCTAGGTTGAGCAGATTTATGTAAATAGTGGTCTGCGTAATGTGAAAAACAGTACATCTGTTCATAATTAGATGAACCTTGTAAATAATCATGTTCTGTAAATTTTGCTGACAACACTAAATCCGACATCATATCATTTATACTTTTAAAGTCCCAATCATCAGAGAATGTACTTGGTTTTACAAAGTCACTTAAAGAAACCTTAAACTGGTGAGGATATTTCAAGATCTCGACCGGGCCATATATTTCATAGTCTGTCTAGTCCCAAACTACCCCGCCGGGTATTGGAATGGCTGTGACATTTACTGATGATAGTTCTCTGTTCTCGATGTTAGATGATTTGTGAGGCTTCAGAACTAAGTTGATGGTCTGACTTGCTGTGTCCATTGAACTGTATTTTCCCTCAATGAATTTTCCCAAACAAAGTACCATGATGAGCCAAAGCAGGAGGAAAAATACACCTAGCCCTATCAAAGATTCTAACCATGGAGAAATAAGATAGGTTTCTTTGAGTTGATGAAAGAGTTCTGTTGCTTTTTCTTTAAAAGTCTTTGTTTCTGGCGTCACTTCAGGGTCGCTTTGATCTTCAGAAAAGTTGTCGAAATTGATGAAGTAGCCAGATGCAGTTCTGTCGATTGTTGGAATTGTTTCTCCCATTTGGCTTTCGTTAGCACATTCTGATGCCACATCATTGTAGACTGGTGTTTCATGACAAACTGTTTCAATTTGTGTTTCAAGAGGCACAAGTTCCATGGCATTTCTGCATAGTCCTTTTTTATTCACTGCAGGTTTATCAAATGTGATTAGTCTTTCAGTTTGAACCTCTTGGATACTAGCAAATTTGGGTATTCTGTTACTTCTTGGGAGTCCACTGGGCCTACTATTTATTATAGGCCACATGATTGTGGTTTTACCAGGTCGATTGATACAACTCTGTTCTCCTTTTTACCAGCAAGGGGCGGTAGTACTACTGATCTTGTTCCGTTGATTCCTAAGACAGGTACTGCTTTTCTGTAAGAAGGCCCAAATTCCTTCTTCACCGCTATTTTCTCTCTGACCAGATACCCAATCTTTGGAATCCAGACAGGTCTTGCTGGGACAGGTGGTGTTTCTTCAGTGGTGGTTGGCTGTTGTTTTAACTTTATGTTGCTCAGGGCTTTTCTTGTTTCATTTAAGTCCTGTAAAACAGCCAAACGATCTTTGATGTCAAAGTCTTTATTCTTATCTTCTACCACTGAAGCAAGACTATCTAAGTCCTGAACATGCATTCTAGTTCCGAACAATAGTTCGTACGGGCTGAAAGCTTTTAGAGAATTTCTTGGCAAGTTGTTAAGACTACGTTGGACACTTATTAAATGCTTGACCCACCCATCACCCGAACCTATACCTTTGCCATTATAGATTGCTTTATGTCTCGGTTTTTTCTTTCCACTACCCCGTTTCCCTCAGGATGGAAGGGACAAGAGAATCTCAATCCAATGCCCATGCTGGTCATGGCCTCCTTATAAGCTCGAGAGCTAAAAGCAGGACCCTGGTCAGAATGAAGCATGGCAGTTGCGTATGTGCCGATAAAGACTAGCAAATCTTTTATAACAGTTCTGGCGTCAGCCGAGCGCTGGGGCCACATTTTTAAGTGAATGTAGTCTTAAATAATTAATAGGACGCTGGTTTGCATGTGTAGATAGCTCTATGCTACCTTCATAAATTAAATGGCCATGGCATTACTCCGCTTGACTCGTTACTGAGGTCTCTGTCGCAGTCTGGGCAGTTCTTTACAAATTTATAATGGTGCAGGCTCATCCCCGGCCACCAGTATGCTGATTGTAATTCAGTCAGAGATTCCTTCATCTGTTTGTGCCTTGGTCCTTCACCCATGTGTGCGTCTGCTATTAATAACTTTCTCCGATTCGTGTTTGGAATTACCCTATCCCCCACTCCAGGGATTCGAGCAAAAGGAATGGAGTTTGCATCAATTACGTACGTATAATTGAGTGGATAGTTCACAGGTAGTGCTGCACAGTTGCCTTTTGAAGACGTTTTTACCGCCAGCATGGTTTCCCCGTCTATGTATTTTTCTGAACGCTTTTTTGTGGCTACGGAAGCCGATTTAGTTGCTTCCGCTGTGGCTGAATTAACCAATGAATTCCCTGCAACGTGAACGCCATCACGTTGATGACTCAGAGTGTGTATCACGTGAGTCTTTTGTAGTTCCTTCTGTAAAAGAACTACTTGTTTCCAAAGCATTTTATGCTTGATTGTGGCAGCCCGTTCACCGCACCCCTCTGTCCTTCATGCCTTCGTCTCTTTGGTCCTCTTCCTGCTCACAGGGTTTAAAAGAGCACGCACGTGGGATCGCGACCACGCCCGGCACCCCCAAGCGGCCCACCTCTCCATCTGGTGGGTGTTCTCACTTGTGGACTTTCCGCCCCAGCACAACAGTCTCCAGCCCCAGCTTCGTTGAAGCAGTAGCCGCAGGCACCCCTACAGGTTCTTTATTCTGGCGCTGGGCAGAGACACAGCCTGGTCAGTATTGGCGCACGAGCAGGCCCACATTGCAGGCCAGCACCCATCTCCTGTGTGTGTGGCCAGTGCCTGGAGTCTGCTTCGGGGCCTCCCATCGGGGTAGGCTCACAGTCGGCGCCTCCCGCCAGGCTTCTTTACAGACACGCCTTCATTCTGTTTCACAAACTCCCCATCCTCTTCTTCCATCTCGACTAACCTCTGACATCCTTAGGCCCCTTCCAATCACTACCCTGATCGTCTCGCAGCCATCCACCCAATCACCCTGGAGGCAATCAATGTCAGTCTGCGGGCCAATCGGAATCTCAGCAGGATGCTTAAGCATCCTGTGCAAACCACTTAATCTCTCCGTGCCTACAAATGAATGTGTCAGGCAGTCAGTCTGTAATGCAACTGGTGCTCATGAAAGAAAAGCACCCTGATACCTTCGGGTCGAGTTCACGCTATTAAAACTGCAGCAACAACAAAAATCCAGAGTGGTAGGGTAGGGTCAGCCCAGTGTGTGTGAGACTAGTAGGAGGGCAGAGTGACTTTACAGAGTGCATGTGGGGAGCAGGGAGGTTTACAAACAGCATGGACCTCGCAGGCAAGGGGTTGGTAACTGGAGTGCAGCGACAGGAAAGCAGTGAAGTAAGGCCATATAGGTGTTTTCAAAGCTTGTTCTTTTAACAGGAGAAAGACATTGGGAGGAGGCAGGCCGGGTGGATCGCGAGGCGCTGGGGACGGCGGGGGAGAGGGAGCGGGATGAGGATTTTTTAATGTTCTTCCTCATTACAAAGGCGCTGCGAGGTGTGACACCCTCCTTCCTTCCTGTGTTTTTTCCGAGGAGATAAAATCATCAACCAGAGAGCAGGTCCGCAAGTGCAGCAGTCTATTGATAGGGATATTATATTTTAGATTAAGGTAGAACGACTAACCCGGTAAGATATTGATACCCTGTCAGGAAACATTATCCCCGGCAGAGAACAGCTTGGCATGATTGAGGCAGGCTTCGGGCAGCTCTCAGCTTCCCGCGAGTTTGGATGCGAAAAACTGCATTTGGAAACTCGGATCTCCTTTCTGTATCCATTACTGACCTGTCGGTAGTCTGGCGACCAGTCCACAGATAATGGCCAGTGCCCTGTCCTTAGTTACTATGCCTCCCATCCCAATTACTGCAGACCAAGATGTCTGAGACAGTGGAATAGTGCTCAGTGACTGAGAGAGCGGAAATGGTGGGGCAGGCGGCAGACAACAGGACTGACTGCGTGTCCCATTAGAACTCTCTTGTGTGACCTTGAGATCTCATGACTCTTTACTTCTCCATGTTCCACCCAAAAGCAGACATGCTTACTATTCATATGTCCATGGACTGGCAAGTACAACATGCAGTACTCTAAAAGGGCCACACCCATCCACCCGCCTCTCCAGTTATGCATCAAAGCTCCCACCTCCCTACTCCACAATCGAGTCTTTACACCAACCTGGTGATCTTTTAAAGTGTTAGTATGCAAATAATCAACCTCAAATTGGGCCAATCGAGTGAGCAAGTCTGGCTTCCTTCAGAGGATTTCAGGGGTCTCCACTCTCCACCAATAACATTCCCCCCAAAAAATTAGGCCAAGTTGTGCATCTATTGCACTGTTAGTGTAAATATTAGGGCCCATATTTATCATAGTGTTGCATTGCCCTTGCGCCCTAGGTGGCTCAAGGGCGGTGCAACACTAAAGTCAAATTTATCAAGCCACACAAGGTCACCATGCATGGCTTGATACATCCGGAGGAACGCAGTGCAGTGCAAGCCGCTGCTTTGCGTTACTCTGACCCAGGAAGGCATTCCTTGGGTGGAGTGTGGGAGTTCGCACACATCCACCCATGGATTTTGGCGCATCCCAGATTTACCATTAGTGGTAGACCTAGGAATGCGTAAAAATGCTACCCCTCCCCAGGTAAGGCATAACAGGGAGAAAGTCTTTGTTTAGGTAGAGCCTGGGCACCGCATGTGCTGCTCAGTGAGGCATGCAGCATTCAAGTAGGGAATTGAAGCTTCGCCCACTCTCCGCCCATATTTTTTATTGGCTTGTGTAATTGCACACTATAAACTCTGGCTGTTCATTGGTCAAAAGGCTTAGTAGTCCCTCCTTAGTACTGCCTTGTCTCATTTTGTAACCACCCAGTGGTAACACCCCCTGTTACGTCTGTTGTTTCTCGGCAGGCTTTAATTTCAGCCTCCAAGCACTTTTTTCTAAAATATCATTGTCCTGCCTGTTGTTGCAGACAGGACACACTCTCTCCTTAGGCATTTAAAAAAAATATTATGGCACATATTTGCAATGCAATAGGTCTCGCATTTGCAAGAGTTTGACCTATTGGCATTGTAAATGACAATGCCTTTTCTTTATCTGTTTTAAAAAGAAGACGTAAATAAAAGGCAGTCATTTACAATGCCAGTAGCTCAAACTCTCGTAAATGCGAGACCCAGGGCTCAAGTCCTAAAAAAAGAAGTGGGGGGATGCTCCAAGTTAGGTGGTGTCACCAGAAGTGACGTCATTCAGCTCAGGAGGTCGAAGACAGACTCACCTTGGTGATGAATGGCTGGAGGAGAGAGAGGCGACGTTGCTTTGAGAGGTGAGAACGGTGCACCTCTCTGGGAATTCGCTTCACATTTATACTCAGCTCAGGAACTTTGCTCAGCATTAACTGACTCCCCAGCCACAGCCACAACCCGAATGTACATTTTCCGCTGGCGAGACAGAGCGAGATCCCCGAATAGAGTCAATGGGTTATGGGGCAAATGGACAGCAGACAGCTTATTTCCATGTCATTTAACCACCAATCCGAAGAAGACCAAGCAGGTTGCGTTTCACACAGGTACCTTTTAGCTTGAGATAATGCTCCTATTGGAGCGCCGACATCGCACTTCCCAGCTGGATGTCCCCAGAGCAGAGAGGCATGACGGCCAGCCCTGTACTTGGGAGATCGCAGGGGGGACGGCGTGCAGCCGGTAAAATAAGTGGGGGGACGCCGTCCACCCGCATGGTATCCCGACTCGAGCCCTGGCGAGACCTATTGCATTGCAAATGCTTGTTTCCAGTCTAATTGGGCACCACGAGGGGAAAAACCTTTGCTATGTAGCGCGTTATTTTATTAGTTTGCTATTGGTTTTGATACCACTATAAAATAGTAAATGCAAGATGGCCCAATCAACATCAGACTGATTATGTATCAGCAATAGAATAGGTCTAAGATTCTGTAAAACTACCTTTAAAACTGTTAAAATGAACGCAAAAGCGCACAAATCAGGGCTGGACTGGCTGTACCGGGCATCAGGCATTTCCCCAGGAGGTGTGGAGACTGGTTTTGCAGCTGTGGGGGCCGGTTTTGTTACTGGGGCCGGTTTTGCATGGGTGCTGCAATATCGGCCTCCAGTAAGAAAAAAAGCAGTGATTCACACTCGTGCCCCCCCTCCACTTCCCATGGGGCTGGTCCGACAACATTGTCAGGGCTGCTTTCAGTAGCCAGTCCTGCCCTGGCCCAAATGTACGAAAATCTGAAAACAGGTTGGTAATTTCAAACATATATGAATGGTTTTGATTCAGAAGTATTTAGGGCCCGATGTAGGTCGTCAATTACCGGTCGGTAATGGCCGATTTCGGCCGTTACCGACCGGTATTTGAGATCTGACATGTAGGTAGGCTTAATTTACAGAATCGGTATATTTACCCATCCGGTAAATTTACTGATTCTGTAAAATACTGAATTGGTAAGTTTACCGAATCGGTAAATACAGATGTAGGTGGCACTGAAAACAGTGCCACAGGCCATTACCGATTCGTTATTTACCATGTAATACTATTACATGGTAAATAACGAATTCCAGTGTACATGTACATCTGTGCATGTACACCTGTGCCATGTGGCACAAAGACATGCCCTAAGGGCATGTATGTGTGTCACATGGCACACAAGGCAAAATCAGGGGTGCAACAAGGTGTCAAAGTGACACCCTGTCACCCTTGCAAAATCGGTAATTTTACCGAATCGGTATTTACCGATTAGGTAATTGACATTGATTTCTATGGGCCTATAGGCCCATAGGAATCAATGGCAATTACCGAATCGGTAAATACCGATTTGGGAATTACCGAATCTAAAAATTACCAAATTTTTACCTACATCTGATTTACCGAATCTAGAATACCGAATTGGTAAAATTCGGTATTCTAGAGTCGGTAAATCAGATTTACCTACATCTGGGCCCAAGTCTAGTGGCAGCTAGCAAGTATCGGGGGTGGCGGGCGGGGGTTGGAGGGGGGAGGGGAAAAAAAAACGTATCTCCCCGCTGCATCTCTCTTCTGTCATCTCTTGGTATTTTCCTTCTGCTCGGCCGTAACAGGAAGCACCCAGCCTCCTCTGACCAATCACAGCGCTCCAATGAAGAGTTATGATTGGTCTGAGCGCTGCGGTTTGGTGCTCAGCCAGGCAATGGGAGCCAGGGCATGTCTCCAACCAGGCTGTATGCAGCTTGGGTGGATAGCATTCAAAGTGCACATGACAGTTTGGTCGGTCACCACTCCTTCCCCCTGCTCTGAGAGGAGAGCAGGCCCGCCCCAAAAAGATACCGCAGCAGCAACAATGAGTCATTTTCTTTTTCATTTATTTACACCTCTGACGTTTACTTTATTAACACCCCTAACATCGTAACAATAGTTTTAAAAACGCCCCAATTTAAAATGCAATTGGCTTAAAATAAGTCACACCTCTGATGATTTCACCCATGACATGGGGCTACTTGGAAGCTATTTGTGCATGTTTATATGCACTGTTGTAATGCTTTATTTTAGCTCTGCATATCCCTTGTTAAGATCTTTGGCTGCTCAACTCAGCAACTAACGAATAACAAATCATGTCACTTCTACATGCTGCTTGCCTTTCATTCCCTGTCTGAACTTTCTATTTCTTACCTTTAGGTACTAGATAGTGCCAAATGATTTTTCTCAACTCTTGTGCAGTTCTGGTGAAATGTTTTTCAATATCATGCACTCTGGAGCATCAAAACATTCACCTATGCCTCAGGAGTTTGGACCACGTGCCCCTCCCATTGTAATATAATGCTGAAGCAGTATCCATGCCATCACTTCTTTAAAAAAAAAAAAAACGCAATGCACACATACGGAATGCAGGCCTCGCGGTTTTCTTGTGCTGTGTGGCACCTATACTGTGAGCCTACGTAGCACAGAGTATTTCCCGCCCCCATGCTTGATGGTGGCTGGGGTCAGAGGGGCCTGTGAGCTTGTTGCATGGAAATACTTCTGCAGATCCATTCAAATGGCAACAATGTAACCTTTTTAGTTGAGTCTGTTCACTGTTTCTATGAAACCCAGTTGATTTCCAAAACAACAACTGCCCAACACTGAGTGGAAAATATAAGGCTACTTTTTTCACAGTAGCACTGCTTTGAGACGCTCTAATGCAGGGGGTCCCAACAGCAGTGTCTGGCAAGACTGAAGCCGTTGGTCGAATTTGCGACTCCTAAATAACTTTTATGAGATGCGAGTGTCGTTGGTAATTGTTTTCTGTTGGACTCTGCAAGTTTTCCCCGGTGGTCCAGAACACAGAAAAAGAATGCCACACTGACCGCCCTAAATAGGGCTAGTGGTCTAATGTTCTTAAACTGATGGCCTTTACTCCATTAGGGCATTGGTGTAGGGTTCCAATGGTAGGGCCACCACCATTGAAAATGTGGCAGTCCGCCCGGCTCATAATGTAGCAGGTACACCGAGGGTTTGATGGACCGGGTACTCCACCATAATTTCAGTGGAGTACAGGGTATGCCAAAGATCCTCCACTATTTTGCAACCTCATGCATCTATTTGTTGTTAAAGTTTTCCTCACTGGCTGGAATGTTTGAGTGTGCATGTATTTTTGAATGAGTGCTGGTTATGAATTTTTGAATGTGGGACCGTATCTATATTTATATATTCGGTATATTATTATATATATGTCTTTATCCTTGTTCTGCTAATTTTGATAACGAAAATACAAATTTACACAATTTTGTAAAATCTATCCATTGGATTTTTATTTTGGGATATACTTATATGTTAGCCAAGCGTTGTTGATTATTTAGTGACCCAAGCGGGCACAGTTTATCCTATATATAGGCAGGTTAGTCCCTTTAGATTGTTTTTGGCATGCCAAGGTCTAAATCAGCCATATGTTTCTTATGAGCATGGTAAATCAAATAATGCATTTAATGTTGAGCTTTATTCTGTTATGGCTTTTGTATACCTCAAGGCACTTTAGAAATCTATTTTTAGCCCTATCTTGATTTTAACACATTGAAATAAAGCATGAGATGTCCTCATCTTTCTAGGTGGGCTGCCTTTTTCTCTTTTCCTCCTTCATCAGATACATTTTTTCATGTGGGTCCTTTGGAACACACACCACCTCCAACTTTGACTTTGAGAAAGCAGATGATAGCAGGGTATAGTTGTGGACACTGAGCCAATCTTTATGTTATCTGCTGAGCATGGGCGCCTCATAGCAAGTTCACCGACAGGACACGACTTTGTCATCTAACTTTCCCAATGTCGTCGATGACAGATTTGTGTTGGGAATTGGATCATTAGTGGATGCACATACCGTAACATTACATTCCTTTCAAGGTTAAGCACTCAGGAGGCAGGATATAGGCTGTAGTGCATCAAAGGATGGATTTATCCTTTCTTAATAATCACAGCATAGCACCTGCAGGAATGATGTGGCCACTAGACGTAAAGCGAATGCATAGGTTCTGGAGGATCGTCTTAATCCAATGAAATTAGCATTTTTAGGTCTGGAGTTAGCCAAACGTTTTTGATTTAACTAAATTTATATGTAGAATGTACTTATCTACAGTAGCTGTCAGTCAGCTCCTATTAGCCATTGGTCTGTTTTTGTGTCATTCTATATTTGTTCCCGCCCACCACAGGATACAGTATGAGGCAATGGGTCTGCCTTCTTCAGCCATTGCCTACATTTACTGTGAGCGACTGCATTCTTTCCTTTCACAAGGAGCACCTCCACACAAAAAGTAGTTCCTTTCAGTGCCAGGGACTACTATGGAAATGTGTACTTTTTGAGACCCAAAAATATGTTTTGTTTTTAGCCAATTTTGTTTTTAGATTGATTAGGGCTGGAAAACTTCTCCAACAATAAAGTTTTGCAAGAACCATGACAAGATCAAACAAGCATTGACAATGCCAAACCACTGTCAACTATTAAAGTTGCTAATGCTTGTTTACTTTTTGTTGCCTCAAATCCTGTTATGTCCCTGGACTTCCAGTACCTGTGGAATACAAGCTGTTTCACTGCTCTGTGACAATGATGCTATGGCTGCACCTATACTAGGCGTTATGTGCATATTGGCCCTGATTAAGGGGGACGGGAGCGCTGAAGGGGATAGTGGCAGTAGCCTGAACCTCAAATTCAAGCCTGGCTTTCTATACCTTACACTCTCTGGCAACCCTCTTCTATGCACCCCCTTGTGTGCAGACTGATGAACAGCAGTAGATCACCTGGAATAGCTGACCCATAACTGTCACTCCCACTGTCCATTTGTTTCTTCCGAACGACCAATGCCATTACCAAACCTGGATCTTCAGCCTTTCTGACGAGTACGTGCTGAACGCCATCTAATCCCGCCTTCCCTCAACCTCATGCATACTTTCCAGTTAGCGCCAGGATGCTCCTTCCGGAGCGACAGTCGCGCTTTATAAATACCAATACCAATACCAATACCAATACCAATACCAATACCAATTACCACGACACCAATTCATATCCATTTCACCAGGATAACACACACCCTTCGCCAATATCATCTTCAGCAACATTTGGTATTAAATAACCGTGCCCAATGTCACACCACTACAAATATTGCCATTCACTCTCAGAATGAATCACCGCCTCCTAGCACAGTCCCAAATTGCCGCCTTTATTGAAAACCTCACAGTTCGCCCTTCAAATTCTGTCGCCACTCTACATTTGGGGAGAAGTCTTTCGATTACAACACCTCATCACCCTTACTTTCTTCCTCAGTAGTAGCTCCCTCGGTGACACTCCGTTTAAAGGAAATGAATCAGGAGTTTAACTTTCTAGGTCTGATGGTGAGAGAACTCTAAGAAACATAGTCCTTTTCTATGTGCCACATAGATCGCTTAGATCAGCACATCATCATCTAATCAAGATACCTATGTTCTGTAGAGTCCGCTGTGGCGGTCTCTCCTTTTAAGTGCAAGTTGCCCGGGCTTGGAATAGTATGCCACTTTCACTAAGGCAGGCCATGACTCTGCTGGCTTTCAGAAAACAGTTAAAAACCTGGTTGAATCAACAGTTGGCATAATGGATTTGCTGGCATTTTTTGGTCTCTAAGCTTTAGTTCCTTGCCTCTTCTGTCTTAGCGCCGGGACACTCTGTTGAGTAGCCGTGCGCTCTATAAATCCTGTCTAACATAACATAGCATAACATAACATAGTAGTTGATCACATGAACTTCCAAAAAATCCAGCCAATAAAGCGTACATGAGATGCAACGCAGGAGTAGAGAGGACGTGAATTAAAATATTTTATGAGGTCGCACAAGGGGAGGGGGCAGAGGGGGATTTATGTCCCAGGCCCGGGACGCTTTTAGTCAAATGTATTTACAAATGAAACTTGGGACTTCTTTTAGGAAATTTCAGCTTAAATGGTCCGACCACAAGAGGGCAGCACGCAGAAGGGCAGCGGTTTTCAATTTGGTGGCATCAACGTTGTATCCTCCCTGCGGCTTGCAACTGGGTGCTTGTGTGAATCACAGGACTAGAATATAATGCGGCGTTTGAAACTGAGGACTTCTTTTTAGCACTACCAAAGAACATTCATCTGTCGCTAGTGGTTTTCAAGTTTTGACTGGCTGCCTTACTGGAACTTGATTAGAAGTTCACATTTTTGGACATTCAGATTGTCCCCTGAAGAAGGGACTCTTTGGTCCCGAAATGCATCCGGCCCCCACAAGATCTATTGTGAAGATATGATCATTTGTACATATGTATTTTCACTGAAGATAATTGTTCCATGAATTTGACTTTGTCCTATATGTGAACACAATCAAAATGTGCTGTTAATGTATTTTTGATTTCAAACTACATGTAAAGACTTACATTTACAAGTATAATTGTGTTTATAAAATTTATATTTTTGATATATTGTATACAATCACATTCAATTATTTGCAGGGTCATTTAGTGACCATTTTGTGAACAGTGCGCAGTGCTGCCACCGTTCCGGTAGCATCTAAAACCTACCACAAGAGGGCACCAGCTGTCATGCTTACTAATTTCTTGTAAAACATTGTATTTTTAATTCTTAGAAATGGGTGCTTTCAGCACAGGAGCAATATGGAAGAAGCATCCAGGTGGGCCCAGCACTGGGTTTCGGCGCCTGGCCTTACAAAGGCTCCTGACAATTTGGTGAGGAACAGCTCAGAGCACAAAACATAGTACACGCAATATGGCTCTCCCCCCTTTTAGTGGGCGGTAATCTCAGTTTACCATAACTGACATCTGTTTCATACCTCTCCCAAAAAAAATTATTTGGCCTACAACAGCATTTCCCTGCCCACTTTCTGTTTCCTGCATATAGAAAACAATATAATGGCCTCTGAGAATCTGTTTTACAAGAGCCAAATTATAATGTAAAAAGTTTTGTGTGTTACTCTTTTTCTGTTTCAGGGCCAAATGACAAGACATGCATGTACCATAGGATTGAAGATGCTTGGTGTGATGGCAGCCATGTAAATTCTTTGTTTCTAGGGCTTGGGCAACAATTGTCAACTGGCATATATTTTTAAACCCGAATTGAAATGTGAATCCCTACCCAAAATTGAAAATGGTAGTAGATGATGGATGTTTAATTTGTGTATCTACCATTTACGATTTATAATCAGTCTGTGTGTATGACACTCTTGCTCTCTTCTCATTCTCTTGGCCATCTTTTTAACTTTTAATTTTACCTCAGTTAAACCATGCAATATATGCTTTTTTCATCACTCCGTCTATCATCTTGTTGTGTTTGCTATGTTCACCCTAAGTGCGCCGGGTATGCCCAGACATGGGTCCCGGGCTCGCTGTGCCACTGGATTCAAGCTAGCCTAGGGGTGATACACCGTAACCGGTCCCAGGATGCATGTTTCCGGTCTAGAGAGGACTTGGCCTGGCTGTTCGGGCTGGATTGATAATTAGAATTTCTAATAGCGTGACTGCTGTCTTTTTTATGCATAATAATTAGCTAGTGGTGTACTGAATTTCCCAGCATTAAAATATGTAGCTTTGTCATGAGAAATGTGGATACACTTTTTTTTATTGAGTAACATGTTATATTTGCATCATATTGTTAAGTAAATTTATATCCATTATCATGGGAAGTTCATGTACAGCCTCTCAAATGTAGCTATACAGGCTTTCAGGGCAATTATGCACTCTTCAGAGTGAAAGGCTGAAGATCTTCCAGTGCTAAAAGGTCCTCTGTTTAGAGTTTTAAAACCACTCCCAGCACCTATGGGAGCTATGCCACCTTCATTTACTGGGATGGTATTCTCTTCACTTTCAAAGGGGCCTGCCCTGCACCTCCTGTAGTAGTTTCCCCTTTGTCTTTATTTCTCCAGGGCCACTGCAAGGCCCACGAGTATCTAGGATGCTTGTAATCGATGGACTTATTTTTGCCCTATGCGTCTGCACCAACATCAGGTTATACACATCGCCTCCTGGGAGCTTACATTTCTGCTTCTCCACCAGCTCATGGACACGCCCCCTCGCTGTTTGTAAATGTCTGTCTATAGGTTTGTGTGTGCTCAGGTGTGGGAGAATTTGTATGTGCATGCAAGTGCGTATCTATTTATATGTATGTGGTCTGCCCTAAGCAAGCATTAGCATGAAAGGTGTGCACTAAAGCTGAACCTGATAAGTAAACTCCAGTCATCTAAATCTGACACTCACCGGCCAGGTCAGTCACAAATTCCGTCAGGGGGAGGGTATTAGTGGTGGAAATAGGCGGGGGCATACTAGGGTGGACACTGCCTCTCCCAGTGCATGTTTAACCCCTTGGACGCTGATGACGGAACCGCTTCGTCATCAGCTGCGGGTGTGCTGTGCTGATGACGGAGCGGTTCCATCATGGCCCGCTCAGCGCGTCTGCGCGGCACGAATTCCGCACCTGCGCTGAGCGTTCTATTGAGCGGGGCGGGCCATGACGGAACCGCTCCGTCATGAGCACAGCTCAACCGAGGCTGGTGACGGAGCGGTTCCGTCACCAGCTTGCGGCCGCCGCGCGGCCGCCCCGCCCCCTTAGCACTGCGGCGGAATAGCCGCCGCAGTGAAGGGGTTAAATGAGTATTCATCGCTCAATCACTGGCAGTGGTACCTCACCCCCTTCCCCCATTTCAGGGCCCTCTTCAGATTCGGGATTGCAACAACATCAGATTGCAATCAGCATCTTGAACTATGGCATTTTGGATAGGTGAGGGTGGGGCACTGGGTCCAGTATTCATAATTCCGATTATGCTCCACAAATGACCTCTTTTTCAGAAGGACTGAAACATTAATGATAAGTGAGGCAAATGCGTTCATTAACTCTTGGTCAGGCATTCTCCCAGGTGAGGGTTCAGGCTAGCCTGCCTATAGCAGCCAAGGTTTCAGATTGCTATATGTCAATTTTTCATAATTTTATTGTAATTATGTCATATTATGTTATGTTATAGGGGTATTTGTAAAGTGCACGGCTACTCATTCGAGTGTCCCGGCGCTGACTTAACCCTATTAACAGAACAGTTGGGGGCAGCTACAGGAACTCCGCTCTCATTGAAACAACCAGGTTTTTCATTTTCTTCTAAAACTGAGAAGAACTTGTTCCTGTCTCAAGAGAGGCGATAGGTTATTCCATAGCTTAATGGCGGTCACCTGGAACAAGCGTCCGCCCAACCCAGAGCGTGCAAATTTTAGTACGACCAACAGCTTCTGAGTTGAGTTATGAGTCAGCCGCCACAGTCGTTTGCACCAGTTTTAAGATCTTCTTAGAGTTTCCTCGTCTAATTTCTGACATTTATGTTTCCCTCGTCTTCATTGCTTGATTTTTTTGTTCGCACAAAAATGTCACTCATAATAGCGTTGAAATTATGAAAATGTCACACATAGCAATCTGAAAGCTTGGTAGCTATGGGCAATGCCCTTCCATTTTAGAACACCAAACAGCCACTGGTCCTCGTTGGGGCAGCCCGTTAGAGGGCTAGCACCCGTATGTAAGCACATTTTGAGTGAGTGAAAACAGGGAAAGGACATATTATTATTCAGTTAGGGGCTAGTGCTAGAATAGTGGCATTAGGTGATGTTGTATAATTCTGTACTGTGATTTGTCAATTCATTGATACATTTGCTCACCCTATGCTGACTGTGTGAATCTATTATTTTATTGCAGATTTGCCTATACAAATGTAGGGCCGGACTGGGAACCAAAACCAGCCCTGGCAAAGTGCTCGGCCGGACCTCTGATGGGTTGGGGGTGCGGCCGAGCTGTTTGCCATGGCCGGTTTCTGTCCATTTTTTGTTACAGCGGCCGATATTGCAGCTATGCTTCAAAAACGGCCCTGTAACAAAATTGGCCCCCAGGGGCCCAAAAGCGGTCCCTAACCCTGGTGGCCCACCGGGGAAATGTCCGGTGCCCACAACGGCCAGTCCAGCCCTGTACAAATGATCTATTTCGGAGGTGAGACACTATTCGGACTCCCCGACTTTGGAGACTGAACCCATTGGTTTGCCTCATGATTTGGACTTTGCCTTGACTTCATGTCATTCGCGTGCAGTACTTCGCTGAGCTTTAAGCTATTGCTCTATATTGGTTTGATATTTATTTTAACCTATTATTATTTTTACCTTCTGTATTGTACCTTGACTTCATTTAATAAACCTTACCGACTCCAGAGGATTTATTTCCTGAAAAATTATGTTTATTTCACCATTGTGTTTTTTTGACATTTAGGGACACATTGCCTCATGCATACTTGGGTTTTAACAACGTCCCTTATTCTGCGTAGACGCTTAATTTGTACCTCATCAGATAACTGAGCTAGCCTCACCATCATCAACCACTGCTCTTCAGATCTTTTCCCAGAATGATCATTATATATTCTCATGGCCTCAGGTTAGTCCTCATCCTCCATGTCATCAGTTTGGAGAAATATGACATCAAATTAACTAGGACATCAGCACTCTAAAGCTAAAGTTGGCTCTCTAATACATTCTGCAGTCATCTTGCCGTGAGTGTTACATGATCACTTGGAAAATGTAGTTTCAGCATTGTATTTCTTTACTTATCCTTTGTGTGTGGTTCTCTTTTGGGAAGAAGGCACCATAGTTTGAGAACACTTCAATGTTGCACCAATCATGAAGTGAGGCAGCTATGTATCTGCTCAACATTTCTTTTTAGACATATTGGGCCTCATTTATGAGAAATGACGCATGGCTGCGTGAAAGCAGCGATGCGTCACTTCTCAGTGCACACTCCTTGCGACACTCCTGATGCGTCATATTTAATGTATGACGCATCATGTCGCAAGGAGTTACAGATACGTCAGTATTTCTGACGTATCTGTAAGCGCAAAAGTGACGCATTGCTGGAGTGTGTCACAAAAGTGACGCAACTCCAGCAATACGTCCTTTCACATGGGGCAAGCCCCATGTGAAAGGGTCCGCGTCAGTCTTACGCCTGCTGTGAGGCAGGCGCAAGATTTTGACGCAACGGCGTCCTAAAAGTGATGCAGTGAAATCTCATAGATTTCACTGTGTCACTTCTATGACCCTTCCTTGCGTCAATACGCCCCCCTTGCATACATTATACCTGCCACAGGTATAATGTGGCGCAGGGGTTTACAAAGTGACGCAACTACCTAGATGCGTCACTTTGTAAATATGGCGCAACAAGGCGGATTTTTTACGCCACTGGTGCGTCACAAAAAGTGACGCACCTGTGGCGTAAAAGTGAAGCACAGCCTCATAAATGAGGCCCCTTGTACCTAGTGGTATATTCCAGTTTAATAGTTTCAAATGTTTTCTACTGATTTATTTCAGGCTAAGTTCCAGTTGAATGTAGTTGCGTCTTGCGTGGAGTTAGTTGCTGATGTATAGTGGCGTTTGTGGCTTTGAAAATGGGTTATTGTTATAGCACTAGAAAATCTGATAGATGCACAGAGCTTAGTGTACCGAAAATATCATGTTTAAATCTTATGTTACTCTTTCTATACACAGAAGCTTCCAGTTTTTGCTGTAGATTATTACATCGTTGTGTTATAGACGATCAGTTTTGAACTGGGGTAGACGTGTGCAAATTTAAGAATAATTTAGAAATTATTACGTTTTATTCTCTAACAAAGCACAGTTCAATTGTGCATACTGTGAAAAGTCTGTTTTTGAATATCTGGTGAAAAATTGATTTCCTCCCTCCCAACAAGCAGTCTGCAGCAGAACAAAACCTTGAACTATGAGTGTAAACGTTGCTGCTCCTCACTCCTTTCTTTGAATTTCACAAATCATTAATCATGGTGAATCTGGCCATGCAGTACAACTTTGGAACTTCTGCCTTTTGTCCATTTGCCAATGCTTGCTGTGGCAGGCAGATTCACATTGAACGGGTATTACCAAACTCGACATATGCAATGCCCATCCTTGTCTCAAATATTGGTAAAGGTTATATCCCCAGCCAAGTCCACTTTAGGGACAAGTAAATCACAATCAGATATATCTATTGAGGAATAAAACTAATGTTGAATTGAAAGAGATTTTATAAGACCAATAAGATTGTGTTTTTTTATATATGTTATTGAGTAATGTGAAGAGAGTCATACTTCATAAAGTTTTGAATCCAAACAATTAAATGGAACAGATACATTTCCACCATATTTACTGATTGCCAGTTACACTGCCAGTTTTACTTTAAACTTGCCTGCGACCATAACACACCAAAATCTTTAAATGGCACTGGTGCACATTCAGGCTGCCTAGTGCCAGACACACTGCACCATAGCACACAGGTTTGTGTGTGTGTGTGTGTAAAATGTAAAGCCAGCCTACACAAAATACTATGCGTTGACTATCTTTACCACTTTTCACACATTGTATAGGTGATGTACAGGGTAGCACACATGCAATTTGTTCAAGTTAAAATATTTCTCTTTGTTAACACCTGCCTCAAGGAGGTTTTATTTTTTAGCTCTGTCAAGTAATTTCAGCAGATAATCCTTTGCGTCAAAAACTATTGGTGGTAGCATGGAACCGCCCATGTACTACCCATGGGCTGCAACATTGTCGTAAAATAATGTAAAGAAGCACAAAAAACACTATTTGCTTTACTTTTAGAGCAACTTTCAAGTGGAAAAATGTGCTGGAAAGTAAATACTTTATGAATACTTCATGTCAGATTACATCACTTTGTGCGGCTTTGCACTGGTGCAAACTCTTGATGGATCTGCGACATAATGTTATGGTCTTAGCAACAGAGATATTATACATCAGAGACTGAGCAGAGGGTGCTCTGATACAGCAGTAGTCTGCTGTTAGTTGTTTTAAGCTTTTTTTTTAGGGATTGTACACTTGTTTTGTGGCTAGGAGAGTGAGTAAAGTTTTGTACAAAAAGCATTGTTAGAGGGAAACGTTTGTTAGGCCCTTACCTGCAGAACTCCAAAGTGCGAATTGAGCCTGTCTGTCTCTTCGAAAATTCTGAATTGAAGCGCAGCTTCCAGCCCCCTGGCCAGCAAACATTGCCTGAGGTCGCAGGGACTTTATACAGGATTGGCTGTAAGAGGCTGGTGTCCTATTGGTGCTAGAGCTTAGGTCTAGTGTTGTGATTGGTTAGGATTAGGGCTAGGGTTCCCATTGGCCAAAGGGGGTCACCTGATTACTAGGGCTATTTAAGCTGAGGGTTCAGGGCGTCTCAGCCTGGACGTTGAGGCTACGGGCAGAGAGGACAACATCAATTGCCTGTTTGAGCTTGTTCGAGACTAGGGCCAGAAATGCTGCCCCAATTTACATACACCAGAACCCACCCAACCCCATCCACAACCAGAGTAAAACACTTACCGCACATGTACTCTACTCATTTACTAACAACTAACCCTAAACAAATTTCAAGGTCTCAGCACCCACTGCAAAACCCCACCAACCACACATATACACCCTTCTATCCCAGCTACCACACATTTCCACCATCATCAACAAACAGTACACAAGTCTATCCTATACCTCTAACCAAACCACTTGTCACTAACACAACCCAAATCACAGCATATTTAACTATATCCCATCCGGACCAACACTCCCTGCTCTCATTACTCCTAATAGACGCCTTTTTTGTCCCGGACAAACCTATACTCAGCCTTCCATCATTAATCTGACCAACATCCTCCTCTTCTTTCTACCACAATAACACAACTGCATAAGACTTACACTGCAGTGCACTACACATACTACCTTTTGCAGCAATCAAGTCTCTTAACTCTGCTTCATCCCCTCTTATACACAACATACACTCTACTCACAAACACATCAAATTGTGAATCGCTGTTAGGTAATGATACTCCATTCATTCTGAATTGCAACGCATTCGCAAATTACGATTACCAAATTGGTAATCGCAAATTGGAAATGCAATTCCAAGGGTGCCAGGGGGCCTAAGGCCCCCCTGATGCACCCCCCCCAAAAAAGGTAAGTGTGCACATGTGGAGCACACACATGTCCTAAGGGCATGTATGTGCGCCATATCACTTTGAAAAATTCCCTTTTGTGCATTTTTCAAACAATGTGCAAATTACCATCAACTTGAAGTTGATGGTAATTAGAGTTTCCTAAATGTACAGTTTGCATTTAGGAAAGGCTTGATGCATCGCCTTTAGGGAATCGCATTCGCAATTTTTGTAACCGCAAAAAATTGTGATTACCTAATTTGCAAATGGAAATGGGTTCATGCATCAGAAAAGGACTTTTTCCATTTGCAAACGGGCCAATTCTGCGAATCAGCCCCTTTGCGACTGGAAAAAAGCTTGATGCATGTGGCTCAAAGCCTCCACGAAGCCGGCATAGAGGGGACTGCTCTAGACTGGATCACATCCTACCTTCGCAACAGAACTATTGTCATCCTTAGCCCCCCCCCCCTTCTCGTCCAAACCGTACTTCACAAAAGCAGGGGTCCCTCAAGGCTCTATCATCTCACACATGCTTTTCAACATCTACATGAAGTCATTACCAGCACTGATCAATCAATTTCACCTCATGTGCTATAACTATGCAGATGACACGGAAATATTCTCCAAAGATGTTGGAAAGTCGCCTATTTTCAGTTGTCTCAGAGTCATAGATCAATGGATGACGTGGAGCCATCTCAAATTAAATGCTACTGAAACTGAAAAATTCACGTGCGACGATTGGAAAAGTCATGACCTGCTCGCTGCATGGCCTAATGATCTGATAACACCGCCTAAAGTATCAAAGGAAGTAAGAAAGCTCAGAATGACCATGGACTTTAAGCTATTGATGAATGCCCAAGTGGACAAACTAGCAAGATCAAGCTTTGTTACTATAAAAACTCTGCAAAGAATCTTCCCCCATTTGGGATTTCCACACAAGGGCTAGGCTGCCATCTCTCTCGTTCTGTCCAAACCAGATTACAGCAACAGCCTCTACCACGGATCACCTTTAACGACTATGAAAAGACCACAACGGATTCAGACCACGGCTGCCAGACTAACCTTACATATAAAGCTGCAAGACTACATCTCCCCTGTCTTGAAAACCCTGCATTGGTTACCAGTGGCCAGAAGATCCACATTCGAGCTGCTTTGTATCACCCACAATGCGATACATGGAACAGGACCGCTCTTCATCAGGAAAAAAAATCACCAATCAATCAGAGTACTTGTAAATCGCGCTACTTATCCGTGAGGGTCTCAAGGCGCTATGGGGAGGGGGGGTGCTGCTACTGCTCGAAGAGCCAGGTCTTGAGGAGTCTTTCGAAGGCGAGTAGGTCTTGGGTCTGCCGTATGTGGGTAGGGAGGGTGTTCCAGGTCTTAGCTGCAAGGTAGGAAAAGGATCTGCCGCCGGAGGTCGTTCGTTGGATGCGGGGGACAGCGGCATGGGCGAGGATGGCGGAGCGGAGTTGGCGGGTGGGGGTGTAGAAGCTGAGTCTGCTGTTCAGGTAGACTGGTCCAGGTTTGTGGAGTGCTTTGTGTGTGTGGGTGAGGAGCTTGAAGGTGATCCTCTTGTCAACGGGGAGCCAGTGTACGTCTCTCAGGTGGGGGGTGATGTGGCTGTGGCGGGGAACGTTGACGATCAGTCGGGCGGAGGCGTTTTGGATGCGTTGTAGTCGTCGCAGGTGTTTGGCTGGGATTCCTGCATAGAGTGCGTTGCCGTAGTCCAGTCTTGTGCTGACGAGGGTCTGTGTCACCGTTCTTCTTGTTTCGGTCGGGATCCACTTGTAGATCCTGCGGAGCAAGCGGAGGGTGTTGTAGCAGGAGGAGGAGATGGCGTTGACCTGCTTAGACATGTAGAGGGAGGAGTCGAGGATGAATCCTAGGTTGCGTGCATGGTCAGTGGGTGTTTGGTGCTGTTCCCAGTGTGGTCGGCCACCAGGAGTCATCCCAAGCTGAGGGGGTGGGTCCGAGGATGAGGACCTCCGTCTTGTCCGAGTTCAGCTTCAGACGGATGCTCCTCATCCAGTCGGCGACGGCCTTCATTCCCTCGTGGAGGTTGGTTTTGGCGGTGTGTGGGTCCTTGGTGAGAGAGAGGATGAGCTGGGTGTCATCGGCGTAGGAGATGATGTTGAGGTTGTGATGGCGGGCCACTTGTGCGAGGGGGGCCATGTAGATGTTGAACAGCGTCAGGCTGAGAGATGAGCCCTGGGGGACGCCGCAGATGATGTTGGTGGCTTCGGATCGGAAGGGTGGGAGGCGGACACTCTGGGTTCTGCCGGAGAGGAAGGACGTGGTCCAGTCAAGGGCCTTCTCCTGGATTCCGGCTTCTAGGAGGCGAGTCTTTAGAGTGCGATGGCAGACCGTGTCGAAGGCGACTGACAGGTCCAGGAAGATGATGGCTGATGTTTCGCCGTTGTCTAGTTGGCGCCTGATGTCCTCTGTGGCGGCGATGAGGGCTGTCTCGGTGCTGTGGTTTCGGCTGAATCCGGACTGGGACGGGTCCAAGATGTTGTTGTCTTCCAGGTGGCGGGCCAATTGCATGTTGATGATTTTCTCGATGACCTTTGCCATGAACAGGAGCAGGGAGATGGGCCGGATGTTCTTGAGGTCTTTGGGGTCAGCCTTGGGCTTCTTGAGGAGGGCGTTGATTTTGGCGTGCTTCCAGCTTTTCGGGAATGTCGCTGTTTCAAAGGAGATGTTGACGACCTTCCGTAGTTGGGGAACGATGGCTGCGTCTGCTTTGTTGAATACGTGGTGTGGGCACTGGTCTGACGGAGATCCTGAGTGGATGGAGTTCATGACCTTGCGTGTCTCGTCGTCATTGACGTTGGACCAGGAGATCAGGCGGTTGGCGCTGGTAGTGTTTACAGGGGAGGTGGAGTCTGGTGTAGTCGGGGTGGTCGTGGTGCTGAAGCTGTCGTGGATGTCAGCGATCTTACGGTGGAAGAAGATGGCTAGTGAGTCGCACAGTTCTTGTGAGGGTGGGATGTCGTTGGCGTTGGCGCTGGGGTTGGAGAGTTCCTTTCCGATGCTGAAGAGCTCCTTGCTGTTGTGTGCGTTGTTATCCAAGCGGTCTTTGAAGGAGGATCTCTTGGCTAATCTGATGAGATGGTGATGACTGTGGGTGAATGTCCAAACACATTCAACAAAGGAACCTCCGCTCTAGAGTGGCACCTCACCTCAACATCCCAACGTACAAGACAAAAACATGGGTGGCACATCCTTCTCTGTTCAAGCAGTCAAATTATTGAATTCATTACCCCCTAATATAAGATCCATCGATAACCACCTTATCTTCTGTAAACTACTCAAGAATTGTCTTTGCATCATCTCATACCTCTTTACTATTCAGATCCACCAAACAAGTCTTTCTAAACCTTTCCCTCTGACTCTCCCCCCTCCACTGCCCTTTTACTCATCCCAAGCCTCCTCCTACTGCAATGAGCTCCAAAAAAAAACTATATTTATTTTTAAAAATTCTAAATCCTTCCCTCTTCTATCCTTCCTCTATCCTTGTCAATCCAAATAACAGTTTAACATGTCCACCACTCAAATTAATTTCATACTTCACTATACCGATTCACCACTAATCCTTTATGGGTTCCAGAGTAGCGTGCTACTCGCCGAAAAAGCACTTCAACAACTCATCAGGGGTAGCAAGCGCTATATAAATGCAAAGCTTTTTCCTCTTCTATCCCCCCACTATCATTCTCAATCCAAATAACTGACTAACACATCCTCCACTCAAATTACTTTGATATTTCACTATACTAATTCACCATTAATCCTTTATGGGTTCCGGAGTAACGTGCTGCTCGCCGAAAAAGCGTTTCAACCCCTCATCAGGGGTAGCAAACACTATATAAATGCAAACCTTTTTCCCTCTTCTTTCCCTCCACTATCCTTCTCAATCCAAATAACTGACTAACATATCCACCACTCAAATTGCTTTCATATTTCAATATACTGATTCAACACTAATCCTTTATGGGTTCCACAGTTGCGTGCTACACACCGAAAAAGTGCTGTGATGCCTTGTTAGGGGTAGTAAATGATATATAAATGTAATTGCAATGCAATACAATACAATCTTTTACAGGGGCAGCCGGCATGGCTCGCGGGTGGCGGGGTGGACGCGAAGGGATTGCAGGGGGATTGTGGGAGGGTTGCGGGGGGGTCGTGAATGGATCAAATATAAAAAATAATAATAATAAACTTACCTTGCCGTCAACCGGGTCCTGCATCTCTGCTCCTGCTCTCCTCGAGCACATAGAGGAACATGAAGCTGGCCCCACTAACCAATCACAACCCTGAAATGCAGTGTTGTGATTGGTGAACAACCAGGCTCCCCTTACCAATCAGAACGCTGCAATGCAGCGTTGTGATTGGTTTTGAGCGTCCTGGTTTGACGCTCAACCAGGGAATGGGGGCCTGGGTTTATTCTCAATGCAGGTTGTAATGCAGCCTGCATGGAGAATGGGGAAAGTGCGCATGACTGGTTTGGGCGGCCCGTGAGGTCCGACCAAATAGTCATTGCGCACTTAGGAGTGGGCAAAGCACTCCTCCCCTGCCCTGCTTCAAGAGCAGAGCAGCCCCGCCCACTTAACCACCGGCAAAGCAGCAGGAAGCAGCCTAAAATGATAATAACACAAAGTTATTATCATTTTAGGTTTCTGCTTCCCACTTCTCAAAAGCGGAGGAGCCGCCCGTGATCTTATATCAAGTCGTAGGTTCAGAATCTGGACTTATGATATAATTTATGTTGTCTTCATAGTAAAAAATGCTAAATTGATCACTAGAAATAATATTTAAAGGGACTTGAAAAACCCGTACACCACAATATAGAAAATTATTTTAAATTAAAAAATATATATATTTTTAACCCTTTGAATAATCATTTAGTAATGGTATGTTCTCCGTCATTTGTGGCTCTTAGCTGAGATGATTTTCTTATTATAACTGTTATTACAGCTAGGAGGCGTGCAAACTGCTCTACCACAAAAAAGTGGTTTCAGTGATCAAAGTCCTTGGTTTATGAATAAATAACACCTGTCCTCTGGCTGAAAATGTCATGTAAAACTTGAAAGACTAAAAGCCAACATTCCATTTGCAGTGGTGATAACAGGACAGTATGTCAGTTCTCAGCTGTGTGCCTGTAATGAAAAGTGTCTTTCTGAATCGAGAAAGCACTGCCCGTGAACTCCGGATTAGAAACCACAGAAGGCAGGGCAGGAGGGCAATACCTGTCGGGGCTCAAGATCTGAAAGACACAGAAGGGCTGCAGCGTCACGCGGGTGACCTGGAATCCGTTTGCAGTTTATGTACCAAGGCAGTAGTAATTAGCCCTTGTTTGGGGACCGGCTGTCGTGCATTACTGTAGCGATGATTACTTCCTCTGGTGAACCTCCTCCTGCCCCCGCCCCCCCTGAGAAAGGAAGGGCTTTTAACCCGGCAGCCCGCTTTGGTTACCCATTAAGGGGGCTGCTCAGTAATGCATAAAGCAGAGGCGAGCAGGGAGCTGTCAGCCGCCTGCCCGGCCGAGGATAACACTCACTGTCCTGGGAAACGTTGAACAGGCGTCTTTACAATGCCCCGGGGAGGCGGCACGGGGCTTGGAAAGTGAAAGCTGGGCCAGCTCCCAAGGCTGCGGGACTACCGTGGGAATCAGGGGCTCTACTTTCTAAGGCCGTCCTCACGCTTCCGTGTATTTTTAAATTAAGAGCGGGAGTGGCTCACCTCTGTAGGCCACAAAGTGTTAAATGTGAAAGCTGTCAAAGGTTACAAAATTCAGTAAAATTCAGTGTGTGTGTGTGTGTGTGTGTGTTTGGGTGTGTGTGTGTGTGTATATATATATATAGATACAGGGTACCACACGGGTGGACGGCGTCCCCCCATTTATTTTACCGGGTGGACGCCATGCCCCCTGCCAACCAGCTGGACTTCACTCTTTGGCCTCTCAGGGACTGAATCGGAGCGCACCTTTTGTGACGTCACTTCATGTTGTGACGTCCCTTCTGGTGACAGCGTCCCTCCACTTCTCTTTTTAGGACTCGTGGCCTGTATATATATATATATATATATATATATGTATGTGTGTATATGTGTGTGTATATATATGTGTAGAGTACATCGATTTTTATTCTTCTATTGTAAAGCGCTCTGATACCCTTGTGGGTCACGTTCGCGATTTTTATAAAAATCTATAAATACATATATATATATATATATATATATATATATATATATATATATATATTTGTATGTATATATGTATAGGTATAAATATGTATAAGGTTTCCTAGCCACAAGCTTTAGTGTTGTCTTTAGCTAGCTGTGTGTTTCAGAGTGGTAAGGTTTAGCTTACATCTTTTGAAGGTTCTGTTGAGATAAGGTTGTGTGAGCAGGGTGTACAGTTTTGCTGTTAATCATTTGCTAGCTACACAGCTTTGGTGCCTTGTTGTGCGCTTCTGGCAGAGTTGTAGTCAATTTTTCTTCTACATACCTCTCCGTGAATCAATTCTTTCACGTGTTGAGATGTGTCAATGATGTGTCTTTCATATCTCCTCTCTCAGATGTCTTCCCTACTATGGGCTTCCATCTCACTTGAATTGTGGAGCGGGGTTCTCCTCTTACACACTTGTGATCTATTTATCTATTTCCTTATTGTGACGTGGTGTCCCATCAACAATGTGCAAACACCACTACACAAGTGTGGTAATATGTGACTGTGTATATCCTTTAATCCTGAGCTTTGATTCTACTTGGACAACCATTCCTTCACACCTATGTAAAGGGACTCATTGCACTTAACAAGAGAGAACTTTATATACATTCCCATACTAGGCATCCATCTTATTGGCAAAGGCATCAGTCTACCCAGCTCAATTGATCCTCAATTTGTGACACAGAGTTCAAGGACATGGCAGATTGTTTCTGATTCTGTGTTTCTTCTTGCCAGAATCCCAAGCAGTGATAGTTCAATTTAACAACATAGCCAGGGTTCTTACAGACAGGCTGTCCATTTTTCTTCCAGTAGACTGTTCTTCTGAAGGTTTGTATGGCTCTACCTTGTACAGGGAGCGCGGGTCCGATCCCACCCTAGATGCAGAGAGACCCACAAGGCTCCTTGTGGTTGAAGAACCAGGTTCCAGGAACAAGTGATGAGGAGTTTACTGATCGCGAGAACTGAGCAGCAACATCTAGATCTCAAATCAATGGTTGTATGACAGAGGCACGCATGGCTAAACCATGCATGACTGTACAATGCCAATAACAAAATACAATTGTCCCTAAAGGAATTATTTCTACTATCTTGTTATTTTAGAATTACGTCACAAACGTGATCATTAATGAACATGTAGGAAAGGAATATCTGAATTTAAGCAAAATACTCCAATGTATCAAAACATTATATTTATTTTTATTTGTATTCAAGTTTTTCTATCAACTTCTTTTCAAGTTTTTTGGCAACTACCACAAAACTGATAATTTAGATTCTTATTAACAGCAGTGCAAAAACACCTTTTGCTCAAATAATGGATAATTGAAACACCATTACAGATGATAATTCACCATACTGTTTCATCTAGTACATCATCCCATAAATGGGAAAAAATACGCAAAACGGTGCTAGATGTCGACGTTTTGGTCCCTCGTTGGTCTAGTCGATCCGTAGGACCATCATCAGGACGATGACGTTGCACAAATATACAATTATTCTAAAAAACATAAAATACTACTTAATTCCTACAGAAGAAGGTATAGTTTGTTCACGCATAAAGAAAACAAATAATGAAACCACAACCTCGGTGAAAAATGTGCTACCCAAAATCACAAATAGTGCCACATCAAAGGCATGCCACCATTCGTCAGTGTACTCAGGACAACATTTAGACAAAACTACACTAAAAAACGACACTTTAAAACAGCGTGACACTTACATATAAGTGTGAGAATTACTAAGGGGGTGTCCTTTTTATCGAGCGATATCAATCTGCCCAAGTTCTGGAAAGAACACAAAAAGTTACGTTTATGGGCTTATGTCCTATGTATGCTGTTAGCAGAGGTCCTGTATAGGACTACAAGATACTCACATAATCTATTGTCACTTCCCAACTGCAAAACAAGAAGAATAACTTCTTAGTCCAACTATTTCTCTATATGTAAACCAAATTAGAGCCCATTCGACACCACCACACGTGTCTAACTGCTTACTTCGCATTTCAATTAGTCTCTCATCACCTGCAATACAAGCAGAGTCTTAATCTAAAATCAATAGACTCACAGAGTCCAACAGCGATTCTGAAGCTACCCCACAGCGTAACTGACTTACTTATTTCGAAACCGCCAGATCCGTGTCATTCAATCCGTGATCTTCAGCTACCCGAGTTCGAGTGCGGAACCATTAGTCTCGTTTAGGTTAAAGAGTGGGACCTCCTAGTGGAAGATGACGTCATAAGGCTGCAAATAAGCGAGACCATCTTGTAATAGACTCAATATATGGAATGCGAGTAGCACTTTCTATATAGTTACTTGCTATGTCTCCCTATAATCAACTGGATAACTATAGAATGATTTTGAGTAAGATCTGACATGCATATTGTGTGTAAAATTTGAAGAAATTACGAGTTAATGGATTTCCAAGAGTTAATGAAGGGATCGAAAACAAAACACAGTTATGAAGGTGAACCAAATAGTCCATCACCACTACGATATTTAATAGTACTACTGCAAACGACTCAGAACCGTGAACAACAGTCAATGGAAAGTCAAATACGGTGGCCATGTTCTAATGTAGTCATATATATACCATCTAGATCGATCCCATTTTTAGGAGCTATAAAAGCTGAAGCAGAATCACATCACCAAGGTTAAGCAGACCTCCAGGTTAAAGTCGATTATCAGCACACCTATTAGATCCAAGGGTCCCTGTATTAAATATGATACCTGCTTACAATCTAATTATAGAGTCGCTAGAGTATGCCATTCAACAAATGAATTTAAACCATTCTGAACTGTATTGCAGGTCCTTATCAATTTGTTTTCTTTTTGAGATGACAAACGATCCACATAAGTGTTCCTCTTATTGCTTTTAACAACATCCAAAACAAACCATTGCATTTGTGTAGGCATATGAGACATCTGTTGGTAATGTTCTACCAAAGGTGCATTCAACACATTACAATGAATGCGCGACTGGTGCTATACAATACTTTTTTTCACTTCCTGGGTTGTTTTTCCAATGTATGATAAAGAACATGGACAATGTATACAGTATATCACGTTTTTTGTTAGACAATTGGAATGATAGCGAAACACAAATTCTTTTCCATTCAGATTACAACCCTTAGTCGTGACAGTGGTGGCACAAGCAGTACAATTGCCACAAGGGAAATGTCCTACCACCGGGGGAAGACCCCAGATATTTTGTATTGTCTTGGGTACGGGTTAATTGTAAGCCCTTACCAGATAGTCGAGAAGATTCCTCGCCCTTTTAAAGGCGAACCGGGGTAGACTTAAATGTGGTGAAAAAACGTATTGTACAGCACCAGTCGCGCATTCGTTATAATGTGTTGAATGCACCTTTGGTAGAACATTACCAACAGATGTCTCATATGCCTACACAAATGCAATGGTTTGTTTTGGACGTTGTTAAAAGCAATAGGAGGAACACTAATGTGGATCGTTTGTTGACTCAAAAAGAAAATAAATTGATATGGACATGCAATACAGGTCAGAATGGTTTAAATTCATTTGTTGAATGGCACACTCTAGCGACTCTATAATTAGATTGTAAGCAGGTATCATATTTAATACAGGGACCCTTGGATCTAATAGGTGGGCTGATAATCGACTTTAACCTGGAGATCTGCTTAACCCTGGTGATTCTGCTTCAACTTATATAGCTCCTAAAAATGGGATCGATCTAGATGGTGTATATATGACTACATTGGAACATGGCCACTGTATTTGACTTTCCATTGACTGTTGTTCACGGTTCTGAGTCGTTTGCAGTAGTACTATTAAATATCGTGGTGGTGATGGACTATTTGGTTCACCTTCATTACTGTGTTTTGTTTTCGATCCCTTCATTAACTCTTGGAAATCCATTAACTCGTAATTTCTTCGAATTTTACACACAATATGCATGTCAGATCTTGCTCAAAAGCATTCTATAGTTATCCAGTTGATTATAGCGAGACATAGCAAGTAAGTATATAGAAAGTGCTACTCGCTTTCCATATATTGAGTCTATTACAAGATGGCCGCGCTTATTTGCAGCCTTATGACGTCATCTTCCACTAGGAGGTCCCACTCTTTAACCTAAACGAGGCGAATGGTTCCGCACTCGAACTCGGGTAGCTGAAGATCACGGATTGAATGACACGGATCTGGCGGTTTCGAAATAAGTAAGTCGGTTACGCTGTGGGGTAGCTTCAGAATCGCTGTTGGACTCTGTGAGTCTATTGATTTTAGATTAAGACTCTGCTTATATTGCAGGTGATGAGAGACTAATTGAAATGCGAAGTAATCAGTTAGACATGTGTGGTGGTGTCGAATGGGCTCTAATTTGGTTTACATATAGAGAAGTAGTTGGACTAAGACGTTATTGTTCTTGTTTTGCAGTTGGGAAGTGACAATAGATTATGTGAGTATTTCGTAGTCCTATACAGGACTTCTGCTAACAGCATACATAGGACATAAGCCCATAAACTTAACTTTTTGTGTTCTTTCCAGAACTTGGGAAGATTGATATCGCTCGATAAAAAGGACACCCCCTTAGTAATTCTCACACTTATATGTAAGTGTCACGCTGTTTTAAAGTGTCGTTTTTTAGTGTCGTTTTGTCTAAATGTTGTCCTGAGTACACTGACGGACGGTGGCATGCCTTTGATGTGGCACTATTTGTGGTTTTGGGTAGCACATTTTTCACCGAGGTTGTGGTTTCATTATTTGTTTTCTTTATACGTGAACAAACGATACCTTCTTCTGTAGGAATTAAGTAGTATTTTATGTTTTTTAGAATAATTGTATATTTGTGCAACGTCATCGTCCTGATGATGGTCCTACGGATCGACTAGACCAACGAGGGACCGAAACGTCAACATCTAGCACCGTTTTGCATATTTTTTCTCATTTATGGGATGATGTACTAGATGAAACAGTATGGTGAATTATCATCTGTAATGGTGTTTCAATTATCCATTATTTTAGCAAAAGGTGTTTTTGCACTGCTGTTAATAAGAATCTAAATTATCAGCTTTGTGGTAGTTGCCAAAAAACTTGAAAAGAAGTTGATAGAAAAACTTGAATACAAATAAAAATAAATATAATGTTTTGATACATTGGAGTATTTTGCTTAAAGTCAGATATTCCTTTCCTACATGTTCATTACTGATCACGTTTTTGACGTAATTCTAAAATAACAAGACAGTAGAAATAATTCCTTTAGGGACAATTGTATTTTGTTATTGTTTATACCCAGTCCCTATGGGATATTGAGGAAAAGCAGCCGGTTACTGTCGAATGCCCGGGCTGTCGGCGCAAGACGCCTCTAATTTCCATAGCAAATAGTTACCAAATAAAGAGACAGGCGCTGGAAGCTGGAACGCAAGAACAGGGTTTATTTCTCATGAGGAGAGCCTGTCATTTCGGACACGCACACACAATGTCTTCGGGAGGTGCTCTAACTGCACCTCTGAGGCCTGGCCTCTTATACACAGGTTTATAGCTTTATTACATGTGATACATTATTGTTAAGGCTTTGATGTACGGAAAGACACCCTTGGAATCCCCACTTTGAGCCCGTTCCCACACCTATCTACAGTAAGTGATGACTATTCCACAGCAGGATACTCTATCGATTCCCGGAACGGGTGTATCTGGTCGGATCGCACAAGGTGGGGGAGGGCCTTTGATTAGTCGGAGATCCTTTGAATCAGGGCAACTGCTTACAGTAAGGGGGCCAATAAATGGCAGCTGCGGAGCCAGGGGCGGCCTGGGAGCGGGGCAGGGCAGAGGAAGGGGGTTCATCAAAGGACGGGGAGGTGTTGGCCGGGGGCGAAATGCGCCTCCGAGGTAGGGTCGCGCTGGGAGGGGGTGCATGATCCATATACGAGAGAGCGGGGGTGGTCAGAGAGTGCGGGGGATGTTCGCATCGCCAGGGGAACGCGCTGGTGATCGGCGAGGGGCAGAGGGGCTATGGTGCTTTCAAAATGGCTACTGCTTACTAGAGCGTACGGGCCTGAGAGGGGACAAGGTGGCGCCGATTATGTTGACATCGCAAACCAGATTTTAACAGTCCTCCCTTTTCAACATATCTAGCCAGCTTGTCTAGCCGACAACCACCTTCGTTAAATTCTTAAGCCCGACATCGTAAATGCTTTCATGTGTTCACTCTTCAAAGTACAGAGTCTCAGGACAGACAGAAATAATCTGACAGAATTGTACATAATTACGTGTAGTTGATGTGATAGGCGAGGGGGTAGCGCATACAAAATGACATCAGCTGCGCCATACGTCAGACTCGGGGATAGGAGGAGGGAAGCTCGCTTGGACACAAACATGATATCATGCCTAGACTTCGTGGGGATCGAACTAGACAGCATATTCATGTGTATGGCTGATGTTATACAATCGTCATTATGCAGAGTTAATGTTTCTTAACCATCAGTGTACAGTTGGAAGTGACCGATGTAATATCTTGAAAGCTCGATTGGAAGATAGTCGATACGAAAAGTGGTCGGGAGAGGAATTCAGAGTGACAGTTCAGGGGGGGGGGGGGGGGGTAATGTTCAAAAAGGGAGTTCTTCTTTCCAGTGTCCTATTACAGCGAGCCATCACTGGTAGGCCCTCATTGCTCTTCTTCTTTCGCTGGCGCTGTTGAGCACCGGCGGTGGAGCTAAGGTCCAGCTCAAATCCACGTTCTCACGTTGCAGGGTGTGACCATTCTTTGCTCTCGGATCACAATCCTGTTTTGTCCTGTTCCCTAACTAATCTTATCATAGGTACCTTTAGGCCGGGTACCCACATTCCGTTCTTCTTTCGTCAAGTCAAGTTCTAAATCCCATATGAAGGAAGGGTGGATAGGGGCGCGTTTTGGGAGGCCGAGGGAAGAGAGGGTGGAGTGGGATCGGATCGAAAGCGGACCAAGGAGAGCAGAATCTTTTAGCAATGGGCCCATCAATCGGGCTCGACGGGCTGGGACTTCAGGCACGAGCTGTTCAACGAGCAGGGGGCTTCTGGATAGCCCTTCTTTCTCCATGCTGAGAATGGTGCCTCGTCCCGCATCTCTTTGCTCCGTGGCTCCCCCTTGGTCGAGGTCATAGTTGTTCCACGATCCGCAGTCAGGCAGTGCATCACATCCGACCCCTCTCCTCCGATGACTGCATGTTATCTTTGGATAAGTACAAAAAACAAATCTTAGAGAACTGGTAGGGAAGACGTTTACACACTTCATTCTCTCTCCCAACCCCAAGTAGTCGGGGAAACGTTTATTGGTCACTCTATGGTGGATGTCTATTAACTCTTACATCGGTGTATACTACTAGCTCATAAACCATTGCTGTGGTGCATGTTTGCAAGTGTCCCTGCAAATTTCCATCATTAGGTCTGTTAGGTGTTGATTCCTGTATCTTACAAACGTGGCAAGAAGTCTGACATCTATCAACTACCTGGTCTATTAAATTCGACCCGGCTTCTCCGGTAGAGACTCGTCTTTCTAACACAAGTCCTGTTGATCCATATTTTTCTCCAAGGTCTGCTAAGTTCATAAAAAAATGCGGGGTGCTACTGTCATGGGTTTACAAGTATCTGTTTCGGGGAGGAACACACGTAAAACATCTTCCTTTCTGGAGACAATGGCTAACCTTTATCAGTTTTAGACGAGGTATCTTAAAAACAAGGTCATCAGCTATATTTCCTAAAATATCCAGGGACGGCTAGTACAGAACTGGGACTATTCTGGAAGAACGGGGACGTTTAGACACTCTGCTTTTGTGCAATGGGCGGGGCGATCTGAACGATGGAGGTGGAGTCGTCGAAGCCCTAGACAACAAAGACCACTGACATATAGTTCCCGCTATAAGGGCCATATTGGGGGACATCAGTCGTCTTACCTGTCCTTTCTTTCTTGGCCAATTAAGTTCCATCATTTTTACAGAAAGGAGAGGTAGTAGTGTGGTAAAGTACGGTCGTTTTGCTTCTTGTCAATTTGTTCGAACACTGTCGTGTTTAGGCCAATTATACATATACCGAGGAGGTACAGTGTCGTCGTTTATCCGAAAGAGGGCAAGGGAGCCTTTAGTGAGGAAGAGAGAGAGAGAGAGAGAGAGAGAGAGACGTGTGCATCAAGTAGGCTATTCGGTACACGTACGACATAAAACGGGAGAGAGAGAGAGAGACAAACGTGTACGATAATAGGCTACTTGGTGCACACACAACATAGAGCAGCACGGGTCCGTTTTACGTACAAAAACACAAGCTGAGGGAAAACATAAATTCAACGTTCAAGTACACTCAAATGCCGGAGAGGGTGTGACAGTGCATACATCAGGCACAAAAACCTAGGACGAAGACACAGAGCTATTTTGGGTAAGGGGACCTTTCTTCTCCTTTCCTTTTTTCTATGTGTGCTGCGTATTTTCAGTATTCTCCGTAATTCATTTGGGGGGTCGGACTTTTTACTCCCCTCCCTTTCTGGGCAATTTATTGGAGGCCTCATTTCAAAAAAATACTTACTCCCCTTTTTCCGGTCGGACATTAGTCCAGTCGTGCTTATACTCACAATGGAGCCTTCCAACCTCCGGGCAGGCGGTGATCCAAACTGAGGCGGGGGAGGGGTATCGGTCGGACGTTCAATGGTACAACTCTTATTTTCTAAGTGGATGGAAGAAGAAGTGGTGAATCTAAGACATGCCAATATCCCTAACTTCTGGGCCGAGGGGGGGGGTTTCGGATAAACCCCGACCCGAGGTATTCTTAACTTCTCTTATTTAGTCAGCACATACATCGACTCGTTGGTGTACATTATTGTAGTTGTACGGTTGGGATATCGGTTGGAGTCGGGTTCGTCGTACCAAAATGACCCTTCAAGTTTCTGGTGTAAGCCACCCCCCTATTTGCTAGCTTCCGGGAGAGGGAGAGTCGTTTCTTCAAACGAGGAGTTACCATGTTCGGTCTTATTTTCCCATCCTCTTGATCGATAGACCAGTATTTCAGTCATACAAAGACGTTCTCTCCAACGACCCAGGCATATGCAATACATACACATTCATACCGTACAATCAGGGCACGTACGCACAGTCACACCATACAATTTCTCACGTTCCCTGTGATGGTCTGCACTCCACGCACTATCTTACGGCGCTTGTCTATGTCTTTCCCTACATGGAGCACGGTGCGGTCCATGCCCACTCCATTCTTCAGTCGGAACTCCGATGCAACCTACAGAAAAGAGAAGAGGGGGGGGGAGTATTCAAAGCACATCAGTGCGCATAAACACAAAAAGTTCTACTTACCACGTACCAGACTAGCTGCAGGAACGTACAATACAACAGATCTTGACTATCCCTTTCGCATTATTATCTGTGTACTATATCCTTCTTCTTTATTTATACCAAAAATGCTTCATTTTATTTGTCCCTAAATTCGAGTTCCCCCCCACATGTATTTGTTCCTCAATTAGTAGTATATTATGGGACAAAATACCATTCCTTATATTCGGCAGATACCTTAAGCTACAGTCAGCCATTTTCTAACAACTCTGGAAAAAGACGGGCATGACGGGTACAAATTTCAATTAATCCAAAATTCAGGCAAAGGGTCTGCATTATCTGTCTTCTACTGTTGGGAAATAACTGCCATTATTCAAAACCTTACCAACCCAGACGATTGTTATGACGCTGATTCCATAATTCCTTCGAAAACCCTTTATTGTGAAAATGTCAGTATACAAATACGGGCCTACAACCGTATAGGCCGGCCACGGTGCAGGCTGGAAGCGCATAAGGTAAGGAAAGATTACACAGTAGTATAAGAATACGTAACGGGCGAGTCATTTAATTGCGATAAGCTAAACGTGATTAGTAGTTGTAGGATCCGTGAAGGTTAATTTTATAATTGAAGGTATAACAGGATCCGATGCAATAGAGGCGTCGAGTATCATGAGCAACATTACTTCGAAACTACCATAATACAGTAATCGTCAATGAATAAAAACCCAACATCAAAAATAGGGTGGCCTGCAGGCCCCGTCAGCGCCCTTCCCCGCCCGGCACGTACACATAGACCGCATGCATGTCCCAAATCATCAAGGCTAAGTAACCGGGACGTCATAAGGAGTCGCAAGTCCCGCCTATTTCGGCGCCATTTTGGGGGCGAGGCCGGGCGGGTCCAGAGTATAGTCCAAATACCTCCAATAACCAGCGGCCCGACCAGAACCCTTTTCGGAAGTTCAAAAAGTTCCTTAATGCCAACAGAAAGAACAGGTAGCATGAACCGTGACTCAAAGATGACGAAAGCAAAATCTTCCCTACCGGGTCACGCTGAGGCCCTGCTGGAACTTGATCGAGTTGGCAGTCTACAGTGCCTCTTGGTAATTTGGACAAAAGCTGGCGTCAGCATGAGGGCACCATCACCTCGCAGCGACGCCGTGGTCCTTCCGGAGAGCGGGCAGCAGGCGTGTCCGTCTGCCGACGTCCTGAATCAGCCTCTCTCACGGCACCAAATGGGGACAAGGCGGCTGCCGTCCGGGGCAAAGATAAGTCAGTGTGGAATGATCGAGCAATAGTGGCGGTTGCCCCCACCGGAAGTCCGCGGGAGTCGAGGGCCGATGACTCCCGTAGAATCTGCAAAGCTGAGAGGACGTCTTCAAGGGTGGGGCCCATGCCCGAGCAGGCAAGCTTCCGAGTTCCAGGGTAGCCCAGAGCCATCTTAGTGGACCAGGCCCGAATCCGAAGAGCCGGCCGCCATTTTGAGAGTCCTGTGGCAGCAGCAGCCCTCCACCACGGCCACTGGAATGGGTCCCCCGGCCAACCAACTGCGGGGGCCCACTTGAGTGGGACGTAAACGGCAATCTTGGTGCAGCCGCCCGGCAGCAGGTGAGACGCTAATGGTTGTCCTGCTGCAGCTGGTCGGGGGGTGAAACGCTAAGGGGCGTCCTACTGCAGCTGGTCGGAGGGTGAAACGCTAAGGGGCGTCCCACTGCACTGAGGAGCCTCCACCTGGGGAGGCGGGGGAGGCCCGTTCGCGCCGCCTCCCCCCAGGGCGCCCCACGCCGTCTTTCGGCGCAGCATTGTAGGACGGCCGGACCAGTGCAACAACTTGCTGGACACCACCTCGGTGCCGTCCGGATCTCGGCGCGTTGTGTTGCCTCCGGCCTATTCGCACAACAGTCCGCCACCGATGCCGCCTCACAGGCCGATGGGTTTTGTAGGCTTTTTATAGCCCAAAGCCGACTAAAAGACAGCCCAAAGCAGCCCAATATTGCTACTCCGAGGAAGGAGGGACAGGGACGGTGTCAAGCGGACGGCGAATGCTTTGGGATGGATGTTGCAGCAGGCTGCCATGTAAATAGTTGTTTTAAAAAAAGTGTTTTAACGTGTTTACTTCGTTGGAGTGTTGTATATATCTATGAGTTATTAAAGCGTTTTAGTCATACTACTTTGTTGGAGTGTTGTATATATTTGTAATCTGGCAACGAGCACAAAGATGTTACTGCATAACCAGAAAAAGACATAGCCCAATTGTGCGTGATCTAGCCCAATCTGGCGACGCCGATGGTGGGTATCAGCAGACTTCCATTTGTATAGGGTTTGTCGTTTATTGGGCGGGGTGGGTGGTAGGGCAGACATGCTTAGGTAGCGAGAGCGACGGAGCCGAGCTACCTCATGGTCTTCTCGACTGCGAGCTTGGCTCCTCCCCCTAGTTTCATATTTTTCGCGAGGGTTATTTCCTAGTGTTTCTTGTTTTAGCAGGGTCAAAAAATCCTATCAGTGGCCTACTGATTTTACTCGATTTCTACAGTTTTTCATAATTGCTAGGAAGGTACAGCGGCTAATCCGTATTTTATATATATGTCCTCTTTATTAGGGGTGCCCTCCGGTGGGACCGGACGGGTTACCTCTAATAAATGGTCCGGGTAGAACCAATTACCAATCAGTGGGGATAAGATAGGCATGACAGATTACAAAAGGGGGACAAAGGTCTGCACTACCTATCTTTTCACTGCTTGCAAAGACTAGACAGAATATCTCTATTCCTCGTTATTTGTAAGCAGAGAATACCTCCAAAGAACCAATATCGAACAACCAGTGTTCGGGCAATCAAACAATCAAATGGTGAGAACGAGATAGGCACGACGGGTTACAACGGGGGACAAAAGTCCGCGTTACCTACCTTTCACTACCTGCAAAGGAAAAGAGAATCTTTGTATTCTTCTCCGTTTGCAGACAGAGAATCTCCAAAGGGAACCAATGTATCAAGTAGCGACCAAGGCTAAATGAACCAATCAACGAATAATACTAGTATTTCCAAACAATTCTGATACAAACAATCAATCAAATAGTCAATCAGATGGATAAAACCATCCTGCCAATCAGATGTATAAAACGTCCTACTTAACCTTACCCGGACCACGTGGACAGTTCTTCGCCTTCCCCTTCCAGCGCCCGATCGTCCTCTTACTCCAGTTTTACTGCAGCACTCCTAAGGGGTTCCAGTCAGGACAGCAGGTCACTCGAGAGAGGTCCGTTCAGAATCGGTGAAGTTCACTTGATCGGCAGCCAGACGAGGGTCCTCTCAAGGCAGGTATACTCCAATCGTTTAGACGTTCACCCCGTCGTCAGGACCTCTCTTACTGAGCCCACATGTCGCTGATGGGACCCGCGTTGGGACGCCAATTGAGGAAAAGCAGCCGGTTACTGTCGAATGCCCGGGCTGTCGGCGCAAGACGCCTCTAATTTCCATAGCAAATAGTTACCAAATAAAGAGACAGGCGCTGGGAGCTGGAACGCAAGAACAGGGTTTATTTCTCATGAGGAGAGCCTGTCATTTCGGACACGCACACACAATGTCTTCGGGAGGTGCTCTAACTGCATCTCTGAGGCCTGGCCTCTTATACGCAGGTTTATAGCTTTATTACATGTGACACATTCTTGTTAAGGCTTTGATGTACGGAAAGACATCCTTGGAATCCACACTTTGAGCCCGTTCCCACACATATCTACAGTAAGTGATGACTATTCCACAGCAGGATACTCTGTCGATTCCCGGAACGGGTGTATCTGGTCGGATCGCACGGGGTGGGGGAGGGCCTTTGATTAGTCGAAGATCCTTTGAATCAGGGCAACTGCTTACAGTAAGGGGGCCAATAAATGGCAGCTGCGGAGCCAGGGGGCGGCCTGGGAGCGGGCAGGGCAGAGGAAGGGGGTTCATCAAAGGACGGGGAGGTGTTGGCCGGGGGCGAAATGCGCCTCCAAGGTAGGGTCAAGCTGGGAGGGGGTGCATGGTCCATATACGAGAGAGCGGGGGTGGTCAGAGAGTGCGGGGGATGTTCGCAGCGCCAGGGGAACGCGCTGGTGATCGGCGAGGGGCAGAGGGGCTATAGTGCTTTCAAAATGGCTACTGCTTACTAGAGCGTACGGGCCTGAGAGGGGACAAGGTGGCGCCGATTATGTTGACATCGCAAACCAGATTTTAACATAATTGGGTGGCTCTATGGTATTTTGACTGTACAATGCAGCGCTAACAACAAATGTGTCCGAACCGCACATGCCTTTACCACGCATGCCTTTACCACATAATTTCGTGTTAAAGGCATGATTGGTAAAGGGGTGTGTGGTAAAGATCACACCCTAGCCCGTCTGCCCTAAACTCTAAAACCATGGCCCCTGACACATAAAAAACCTGAGCCCTAAAAACGACCCCATCCCTAAAACCTAAAACTATCCTGACCTCCCTGCCCTCTAAACAACCCGAGCCCTTAAAACTACCCTATCCCTAAACTACCATATCCCCCCTGCCTTGCGTTCTAAAACCCAGCTCCCTGCCCTATAAACAACCTGAGCCCTAAAAACTACCCCAACTCTAAAACTACCCACACCCCCCAAACCCAGATCCAGACCCTCTTACATGTCTGCGTTGAGCTTTCCATCTCGGCCCTTCCTGTTCCGGACATCTAGACCACGCACTGCCTTATCCACACAAATGCCTGGCTAAGACCTATGCGTGGATAAGGCAAGCGTGGCTCTGCCCGTATTGTAAAGGCTGTTTCCCCAAATCGAAGTGCCTTCACAGTGCTGTGCGAAATGATGAACTGAGCCAGCAAAGTCATTTACAATTCCCTCTATGAAACAGTCGACAAAAGACTGAGATTCTATTTTTATTTTTATTTTACGGAGTTTTACATAGCGCGAACTTGACCCGAATCGGGTATCGGAGCGCTTTCCATAGCACCAGTTGCGTTACATGAGGACACATTCATTTTTGTTAGGCACGGGGAGATTAAGTGATTTGCCCAGAATCACAGGATGTTCATTCTATACAGCACATATAATTAAAATTGAAACTACAGTCTTTGAGGACTTTTCTCTGGACCCTGCGGTAGCCAGTGTTGATTGTACAGCGTCAGAGTGGGCAAGGGTAAAGTCATTTAACACTTGTGTCTACTGAGCCTCAAGTTATATAGGACTTCCTTTCCATAACCAAAATGTTTCTGATAATACATCTGACTATCAAGGACAGTGTGAACCTACTGGAGCTTATGGTGTCTTAATATACCTCTATATGTCTTATAGGGGAAATAGTGCATTAATATACTGCTGTAAGGCATATATGTTTGAAGGTGTGCTAATATACCAATGAGACATCAATGGATGAAGGAATGTCAATTGTCCAGTGTAGGACGTATAGGGTTGAATGAGTATTAATATAAAAATGTCATTTATCATTGGTCGAAGGTTTGTTAATATACAGTGCTTACTTTGTAAAAAAAAAAAAAAGTGCTAGGGCTCTCATCAGGAGGACACTGCAGCTTGCACCACACATTGCGCCTGCCATGCTGTCTATGGTAGTAACAACACAACTACTAATCATCACACTCCTACAAGTGTGACAATTTGGACTGTTCAGGCCCCCAAAGCTATAAGAATGACTTGGGCAGCAAGTAATAGTAACTTTTAATGTACACTGAATTAATAATTGACAGTTGTGGTCATCTCATACAGCGCCACCTTGTGGCAGACTGTCACAAGCACCTGTGTTGGCAATTAAGTGCCGGTGCTGGGCACCGGAAACCACTGGCTCGAATTAAGCACTGTATCATACATCTATGTCAGAGTTATGTGGTTGATGCTGCATTAATATACCAATGTGATGCATATATTGGCAACGGGTTAGTAGTATAGAAGAGAATGGCTTATATGGGTGGTGGTGTGTTCAGGGCCGGCTCTAGGGCGGTGCGACTGATGCCACTGCACCGGGTGCTGACTTCACACAGGGGCGCCTGTTTGCATAAAAGCACCTGCTGCCGGCACAGAGGGTTAATATGCCTGCTGCACAGAACATGTAGGATGCAGATCAGAAAGTGAATATAAGGTAAACAGGTCAGTGGGTTACTGCTTTTGTAAGAGACTTCCTTTTGCTAGTTTCAGTTCACAGTGAGCTATTAACTCTCATCAAAGAACTGTGTGCAGACTTCAAGGTATAGATTAGAGAGTATGGATTTTCCCCCAGACTTCCATTATTCTAATGTTGCAAAAATGGTTCGTTTGAGTACAAATCAGATCTTGCTTTTAAAGAGAGCCCCAATCCATTATGTTACATTTTTAAATTCTGAGCTTGTGCTTAACCAGACCAAGTACTCTTCAACTATACTGCATACCTGTATGGATGGCATGTGAATCCACCCCTTGTTGTCCTCTGTCTTATGTCACATTTACTACACACTGATTTACACACCTATGATTGATAGTCTCTGTGTAACGTGTGTTATGTAAAGTGCCCTGACACCCTTCACTTTTATGAGACACGCAATAAAATTAATTAAATGCATCGGAGAGAGAGGTTATAGAGACTGAAGGGAGGGAATCCGTGGCAGAGGTGGTCATGGGGGAGCGCCAAAAAACATGGATGCACTGGGCACCACCAGTGCTAAAGCCGGCCCTGGGTGTGTTAATACACCAGTGTGAGGCACGTAAGTTTGAAACTGTTTTATTGAACAATTGTCAGGCATATATGGGAGAAGATGTGTTAATATACCAGCGTAACACAATTATGTGTGGAGGTGCGTTAATATAATATTTTAATAAGAAACCAATGAATGTCAATATTCAGGGAATTGCAGTGTATGAAGAAGGAAACACTAACAAATGCCTTATACGTCTTGCTACAACATTTTCAAAAGAACTGTAAAACGAGTTCATAATATTTTTCAATATGATTGAGTTAACTGTTTTTATAAAAGTACATCGGTCAGAGGTGCCTGTTGCAACCGGATACTTTGCCGTATAATATATAACGCATGATGTGTGCGGCAATGTGTGGGCCCAACAACACCCACGGGGTACTCGAACACATGTTTCTGTGTGCAGTGCACATCACTCGCAGGGGCAACGCGCGATGAACGTGACAGGTCCAAATAAGACATGTCTCTGGGTCTGAGTTCACATTATGCAGCACAATGCAGCTCGCATGCCCTGGTATTCTGTGTCGTGTCACAGAGCTGCACATCTGTTTACTGTGCACGTGCCCGTTGTCAGCCTTTGAAGCGTCGCGCGAGGCAAAGGGGCGAACAAAATGGTTTCCATCGGACCGAATGGTTCTTGTCAACTCACACGAAAACCCAAATTATTTGCAAAAATGTATGTGGTGAGAAGTCAAAAAGGACGATGCATTAGCAAACATCTATGTAGTGCCTTGAAAAATAATCCATATTAGTCAACAAGCATACGTTTTAGACTCGTGAATAAAATGCATACTTGCAATAATGTTTCTCCTATAGCCTCGCATAAGTAATGCATATATGTTAAAATGTATGACAAGTGGAAACCTAAATTGTTACTTGAGTACTTCCAGAGATGTATATACACCATTCATATTTGCGTTACTCAAGGATTACATTTTAATGTCAAACATAAATACAGGATAAAGTTCAGGGCCTCATTTATGAGGCTGTGCATCACTTTTAAGCCGCCGGTGCGTCACTTTTTGTGACGCACCAGTGGCATAAAAAATGCGCCTTGTTGCGCCATATTTACAAAGTGACGCATCTAGGTACATGCGTCACTTTGTAAACCCCTGCGCCACATTATACCTGCGCCACGTATAATGTATGCAAGGGGGGCGTATTGACGCAAGGAAGGGTCACAGAATTGACGCACAGTGAAATCTATGAGATTTCACTGTGTCACTTTTATGACGCCGTTGTGTCAAAATCTTGCGCCTGCCTCACAGCAGGCGTAAGACTGACGCAGGCCCTTTCACATGGGGCTTGCCCCATGTGAAAGGACGCATTGCTGGAGTTGCGTCACTTTTGTGACACACTCCAGCAATGCGTCACTTTTGCGCTTACAGATACGTCAGAAATACTGACGTATCTG
The DNA here is from genome assembly GCF_964263255.1 of Lissotriton vulgaris. Taxonomy (NCBI): domain Eukaryota; kingdom Metazoa; phylum Chordata; class Amphibia; order Caudata; family Salamandridae; genus Lissotriton; species Lissotriton vulgaris. Next base: position 993,355,653 of record NC_141699.1, read on the forward strand.
TAACTCCTTGCGACATGTTGCGTCATACATTAAATATGACGCATCAGGAATGTCGCAAGGAGTGCGCACTGAGAAGTGACGCATCGCTGCTTTCATTTCTCATAAATGAGGCCCCTTGAATCTAACTGATGGGGAACTCGAAAGCTAGTGACGTAAGGTGTTCAAAGTCAGGCACGGTGACTGTCGTCAAAAGGTTCGTTCATGAACAACGGAGCACACTGCTGGTTCCGTGACGCGCTCTCTTCCCAGTAAGCTTTACCTCATCGCTCGCTGCCTGACCCCCTCATCATGACACCCCTGACCCCTGGGGTCTCATGAATCACCCTCCTCAGGTTCACGCTCTGACGCCTCCCATTATTCTTCCTGCGAGAGAGACACCTTGAGGTCAATCGGCCACTAATCGAGCGCTCACTGGTGTCAAGCACTCACTGGTGCACGACTTAATTACTCCCATCTTTTCTACACGTGAGACTGGCCAGCATTCCATGCCCTGTCAGCCCGTCCACCGCGAGACACTCGCAAGGTGACGTATTCTATGCTCAGAGCTATAGATAGTGTCGAATGCATGCCACCTTACAGGTTCCTATGACGTACATCCACAAACGGATATACATATTCAAATTATAAAAAATACAAACATTTGGACCAACCTGGCCTGCCTTTTTACTTGAATAAAAAGTTAATAAAACTTGTTTGTTAACTGTATAAAATATCTGAAAACGTTGAGGGTAACATTCTCACAAGAACATATATTTCTGTCATGCTACTTCTATATAAAAGATTTTTTTTTCTTCGAATTTATACACTGCAAATTTGTATCTGCGTTTATGCTGTCGACAAGTAACTCCGTAAAGTCCGTGATCGAACTCTGGGGCACCATTCGCATTTCTTTAATGGAATTTTATCCTAATATACTGAGTTCTCAGAAAAACTGGACCGTGGGAGGGGTGTACTATCTGTATGATAATTATTGTCTGAAATCTTGTATAATTCTTTTAGGGTTATTGTTCCAAACTTATACATTTTTGTTATGTTGGCCCGTCACCCTGTCAGAAGGGTTGCTGTTGGCCAAACCTAAGGGTGTGGTGTGCAGGATAGCCCCCATAAAAACGGGTTCACAGCAGAGAGAGAGATGAGACACGCCTCGTCCCCACCTTTGGATTCATTCTAAAGAAATACGTATATGTCAGAAAGATTTAAAAAAAATGATGCCACCCAATTGAAGTATTAAGTCAGGCGTCAGTTGTGCTGCTGTTCACAATTACGTGCACTGTATTCATCTGCAGTTTTATTTTCTAATCCGTACATTTGTTGCCGTGTCCAAAAAATAATAAAGGCATATGGTTATAAATGCGATACAAAACATTGGGGCATATTTACAATAACTGGCGCATCCCTGCAAATCAGCAGGGATGCGCCAGTTATTGTGCGCCACAACTCCGCCATCATGGATGCGCCGCATATACAATGCGGCGCACAATGGTGCAACAACAGCACAGATGCGTGACACATCTGTGCCGTAAAGGCGGCGCATTGCTGGAGTTGCGTCGCAAGCGCGACGCAGCTCCAGCAATGCTCTGGGGGCCCTATCTAGTTAATGCTGCGTCAATCCCTACGCCTGCTTCAGGCAGGCGCAGGGTGTTGACGCAAAATGGGCCTAAAAGTGACTGAGTGAAATCTTGAAGATTTCACTCAGCTACTTTTAGGAGGCGTTTCTGCGCCGGAACACCCCCCCTGCACAGGAACGCCTACATGTGGCGCAGGGCATTAAAAGGTGACGCATCTCCCAGATGCGTCACATTGTAAGTACCCCCGCACCATGGAGCAGGATTTACGCCGCCGTTGCGTCACAAAAGTGACCCAACGGCGGCGTAAATGAGGCGCAAGGGGCTTGTAAATCTGCCCCATTGTGTTTTAATATGCTTAGATCTGGATGTTTAGTCATGAAGGGGGTCGGTATGCCCAGACGTGAGACCCATGCACAGTGTCACTGGAATCAAGCCATACCCGACTGATGAGCCCATAACACAGGTGAAACTGGTCATGGGTTGCTTGTGTTCCGGTTCAGGGAGGGTGTGTCTTGGCAGTTCAGGTTGGATTCTTCCCATTGCAGTAGTGTCGAAATTGATTTGCATATAGCTGGGTCCAATCTGAGGTGGCATGGTGTGAAAAATAACGATGGACTGGGATGAGGCCCGAGTAATTACCAATGGCTGAGATTGATTCTTGCCTTCCATCCATCACTTTTTGCATACTTTACTATGTCATCCTAAGTGGGACAGGTATGCCTAGACATGGGTCCCGCGCACACTGTATCACTGGAACCAAGTTATTACCTGGCTGATGAGCTCACAACAAGGGCAAAACCGGTTCTGAGTGGTGGTGTTTTGTTTCGGGAAGGACCTGGTTTGTCAGTTTAGTCTGGGCAGCTATCATTGGAGCAGGGCTGAGACTCATTTGCATATAGCTGGGTCCAACTGAGGTGGCATGATGTGCAAAATAATGATGGACTGGAATGCTGCCCGAGTAATTACCAGAGACTGAGATTTATTCAAGCATTCCATCTATCACTTTTTGTATTCTTTACTATTATGCCTCACTCACATCCACTCAGTCCATAGGGCAAGGAGCAGATGGGGAAGAGAAGAAAGGAGAGAAAAAAATAATAACTATATCCTAGCGCACTAAATACACTGTACTAATTTAAACATTGCCATCTCAATGCAAAGAATCACAGCTTTCTTCAGTAAAGTAAATTGCAAGGCTTCTAAATTTTAAGAAATACATTGTAAGCTTGTAACTTTTTACCAATTTTTAGGCATTCAGCCTCTATCTAAAAGCCTTTAGCTATTCAACCCTCTCATTGTGTCTGCTGAATTCTGCATTGGAAGGATTTCCTTTTGCATTCCATTTAAATAGGTCAGGGAGTCCATCCAGGTTAGAAGGGCCAGTGTTCTCAGTGTCAGGATCCTCTGCCCCAATAGGGCCCGGAACCCCCCCGCACGCTCCCCCGCCCCGCCCGCTAAGTCAAATGATACATCCCACAATCAAATTCAATACTTCCAGAGAGTGGGTGTAAAACTGCCATGTTTCATTTTCAATATTCATAAACATGACTAAAACAGTACATATTAAAATTGATAAAATCAATAACACATTTTTAATATCGACATTCAAAACTTGTCCTAACCATCTATTAGACTAATGACTATTTCCCCCAGCACTAAGGGGCCCTCTGGCTCGAATCTCCAAATCTGAGAACCCACGCAAGGCGCAACCCACCTGCGTCCGAGAGTGGTGGGCCCCAGCCCTCTGGTCCTTGTTCGCCATATTCGGGGCCCACCCCTCTACCACCAGGCTGCCCAGGAGGCTCATAGGGAATACCAAGGAGCCGCTGCCCCCTGCCCTAATTCGTGACCTGGTGCCCTTGCCTCCCCAGTCGGTGGCCCCATTCTCCCTGCGGAGAGCTTACCGTCTCTCCCCCCAGTGCTGGCCTAGGGAGTACGCAAGGAGGACTCCCGTTAACCTTGTAAATCAATGCCAATGTTCTGTGGACTCTTTTCCGCCTAAACCCCCCTCAAACTACTTAATCCAAGGGACGGGTGGGTGGGAGTCGGCAAACAGGAGAGGCGCAGTCCAGGGTCCGTCCGGTGCAGGCGAGGAAAGAGACCGAACCAAAGTTCCCGAAGCCTAAATAGGCTTGAGTCTCCGCCCACTCCCGCACCGGACGTGCGTCACTGCTGCCCCCGGAAGGAATTCCCGCGGCAGGTCGCCCATTTGGCTAGCCCGGCCGCGTGAGTTGCAGGGGCGTGGCGGGGAGCCGGGAGGCCGGGCCCTAATGGCGCGCTCCTCGAGCCTCGCGCTTTGATAGGTTCCGGACCCCCCAGCATGCTCCCCTGCCCCGCCCGCCAAGTCAAATGATACATCCCACAATCAAATTCAATACTTCCAGAGAGTGAGTGTAAAACGGCCATGTTTAATTTTCAACATTCATAAACATGACTAAAACAGTACATATTAAAATTGATAAAATCAATAACACATTTTTAATATCGACATTCAAAATTTGTCTTAACCATCTATTAGGCTAATTACTTTTCCCCCCAGCACTAAGGGGCACTCTGGCTCGCATCTCCAAATCTGAGAACCCACGCAAGGCGCAACCCACCTGCGTCCATGAGTGGTGGGCCCCAGCCCTCTGGTACTTGTCCGCCATATTCGGGACCCACCCCTCTACCACCAGGCTGCCCAGGAGGCTCGTTGGAAATACCAAGGGGCCGCTGCCCCCTGCCCTAATTTGTGACCTGGTGCCCTTGCCTCCCCAGCCGGTGTCCCCATTCTCCCTGTGGAGAGCTTACAGTCTCTCCCCTCAGTGCTGGCCTAGGGAGTACTCAAGGAGGACTCCTGTTAACCCTGTAAATCAATGTCAATGTTATGTGGCCTCTTTTCCACCACAAGGGTGACCAGGGCCCATAGGTCCTTCACCCTCCCCACCACAGAATAAGTTCTACACGAAAGACCATATTCCTCTGATCCAAATGTCTGTGCTAATGTCTGATAAATGCACGCTATCTTGATGGAACATCACATCTCCCGTGATCATTCGGTGTGGGATATGACATAAGGGGCCCTTCACTGAGCACAGCTTAGCCAATTCCCCATTGAGCCGCCTGACTGAAACATTCAAGGCTCGCGATCGTACTCCGGAACCCCATGATCGGCGTGGGATCATGCAAGACCAAGCATCCAGGCCTGGGAAAGGCCCGTCCAAGCCATGCGAACTCTTTCAGAAGGGCCTCCTTGACTGCAAGGTGTCCCCGATCCACCATGTCGTTGCCGCCCAAATGAAGAATGATTAAATCCGGGGACTTCTGTTCCTCATGCGCCCTAATCTCCTCCACGAGCTGCCGCAGGTGTTGAATTTGCAGGCCCCGACGCCTCGCCATAGAAACTCCGTCCCGTTCAAGCACAGTGTTTTTTTCACTCGCTGCTGCTGCAACCGCACCGTGGCGCGCCGTACAAACGAGTGCTCCAACACCCACACCACCTTCCCAGGCAAAATGACCAGGAAAGAAATGGAAAAGTCAGGAATAGTCATGTCCAAATTGTGAGCATCTCTTCACAGTAACTCTGGCGTATGTATCGCTTAAAACACTCTGATGACCAACGCCCCACCTTTTTCACTGTTTCAGCTGGTAAGCCAGCTCCCGCTGCTATTGTCGCTGCCCCAATTTTAAAAGAGTGCAAAGAATAGCCCGCTGACTTCAATCCTAGTTTAGCTAATGCCAACCCAAAGACTGCCTTGAATTGATACTGTGACACGCAATCCCCCTGCTCATGTATGAACAGGGCATTCCCCCCTCCAGTAGGCCGAATGGCCAAATATGACGGCATCAGAGCTACCGGACAGATTGTTATACCGGGTGCAGGACAAAGATGGATTGTTGTCCTCTTTTCCATCTGGTCAGTTTTTGACCTCCTAAGGGTCACAACTAAAGTCCCCCCCCCCCCCCCCCGGTATCAGCTTGGTGTCACGAAATTGAAGGCCCCCCAACTGGTCAGCTCTGGAGGTCCCAACCAACTCCCCCAATCGAAACGCCCCATAAAAGGCCAGGGAAAATACCGCCCCAAGTAACCTGCTCTCAAATGATGAGCAGCAAACCATAGGAAGTGACCCGATGATGTCACCCAGTGTTCTAATAACTAAAGGCCTCCCGCAATCCCTTTTGGGTCCATCTAACCTGGCCCACCCCGACAAAGCTTTCTTGACCACAAAAGATGTGCCCGGGTCGCGCTCGCCTGCCAGCTTAGCGAAGAAACCTACTGCTGTCACAAGTGCCCTTGCATAAGAGACTGGCCTACCCTGGTCCCTCAACATTTGTAGGAAACTGTATATTGCGTTGGCAGAAAACAGGCCCGCTATCCCGGCCCTCTGAACAAACATCCTGTAAGACATGAAATGCGGTTGGTAAGATCTCCTAGTGCGATCACTCAGTGAGGCACCTACCAGCCCCGCTAGCACGGGGCTCCAATCCTCCACAGTGATGTACAGTGATGTTGGGAAGACTGTCATCTGCTCCTCCGCCTGTGGGTGGTACATCCGGAAATCCTGTAACTTGGAACGAGACAAAGCATCAGCAGCCTGATTATCTACCGCTGGTATATGTGCCGCTTTGAACAGGTTCAGCCTCAAGCAGACCAACACTAAGTGTTTCAATAATCTCAGAACATGTTTACATGTAGCACCCTGCCTGTTGATTGCCTACACTACTGCCATGTTGTCTGACCAAAAAATCACTGACTTGTTCTCAAAGCATTCCGCCCACACGGTCACCGCCACTATAATTGGGAATAACTCCAAGAAGGCTATGTTTCTAGTCAAACCACTCTCATGCCACTCCGCCTGCCAATCGCCCCTGCACCATTGGGACCCTAGAAAGCTCCAAAGCCAATGCTACCTGCTGAGTCTGTGAGCAAGCCAAGCTCAGCACTGGACACCAGCGGCGCTGGCCTAACCACCTTACCATTGAAATTGCCCAAGTAACTGCGCCACACTCTCAAATTCTCCTTCACCTCCGCCTGTAGGTGCACATGGTGATGCTTCTGGGTTAATCCTACCATTGCCCTAGCTATGGTAGGATTAAGGTAGGACCAAAAGGCTGTCCTGACTGAGTATCAGCCTGGACAGAAGGTATGGGTGTTGGAGCCAGTGGCCCCAGCAGCACTCCAAGACAAATGGCCTGGACCCCATACAATTGTTGAGAAAAAGGGAGAGGTTACCTACTTGGTGGACCTAGGAACTCCCAGGAGCCCCCACAGGGTGCTCCGTGTCAACAGACTGAAGGCATATGTTGACAGGGCAGACATGGGCTTGCTCATGGCTACAGATGAGGGGCAGGAAGAAGAGAGTGACCCTCTCCCAGACCTGTTAACTCAGAACCCTGAAGATGGCTCAGTTGATGGTGTGGCCGTAGATGGCAGCCTCACTGAACACCAGCAACATGACTGTAGACAAGTTTTGCAGTCATACAAACACATGTTCTCATTGACACCCAGTCAGACTAACTGGTGTGCCCATGTGGTGGACACTGGTGACAGTCTTCATGTAAAAAGCAAGATCTACAGGCAACCTGACCACGTCAGGGACTGTATAAAGACTGAGGTGCAAAAGATGCTGGAATTAGGTGTTATTGAGCCTTCAGAGAGCCCCTGGGCTAGCCTAGTGGTTCTGGTCCCCAAACCTCACACCAAAGATGGCAAGAGAGAGATGAGGTTCTGTGTGGATTACAGAGGACTCAATGCTGTCACCAGGACAGATGCACCCCCTATTCCAAGGGCAGATGAGTTCATTGACAAGTTGGCTTCTGCCAAATATTTGAGCACCTGTGATGTGACAGCTGGCTATTGGCAAATCAGGTTAGCTGAGGAGTCTAAAGCCAAAACTGCATTTTCTACCCCAGGTGGGCCTTTGCCAATTTGTGGTGATGCCCTTTGGTTTGAAAAATGCACCTGCCACCTTCCAAAGGTTTGTGAATCAAGTCCTTACTGGGTTGGATGACTTTTGCGCAGCATATCTGGATGATATTGCTGTCTTCAGCGCCACCTGGGAGGATCACCTGGTCCACCTGAAGGAAGTGCTAGAGGCTCTGCAAAAGGCAGGCCTCACTATCAAGGCCACCAAGTGCCAGATAGGGCAGAGTAAGGTTGTGTACTTGGGCCACCTTGTAGGTGGAGGCAAAGTTCAGCCACTGGAGAGTAAGATCCAGACCATAAAGGACTGGTCCCCTCCAACTACCTAGACTCAGGTCAGAGCTTTCTTGGGCCTGACTGGGTACTACAGGAAGTTTGTTAAGAACTATGGGTCCATTGTGACTCCTCTTAATGATCTGACATCCAAGAAGATGCCCAAAAAGGTTCAGTGGACAGTAAACTGTCAAAAGGCATTTGATGACCTGAAGAAGGCCATGTGCTCTGCACCTATCCTGAAGAGTCCTGACTACTCAAGAGAGTTCATTGTCCAAACAGATGCTTCTGAGTTGGGAGTGGGAGCTGTGCTTTCACAACTTAATGTAGATGGTCAAGACCAGCCCATTGCTTGTATTAGCAGAAGGCTGACCCGCAGAGAGAAACGTTGGTCAGCTATTGAGAGGGAGGCCTTTGCTGTGGTGTGGGCCCTGAAGAAGTTGAGACCATACTTGTTTGGCACTCACTTCAAGATTCAGACCGACCATAACCCCCTCTTATGTCTTAATCAGATGAAGGGTGAAAACCCCAAACTACTCAGGTGGTCCATTTCCCTACAGGGGATGGACTTTACAGTGGAGCACCGCCCAGGGACTGACCATGGCAACGCAGATGGTCTCTCCAGGTACTTCCACTTAGAACATGAAGACACAACTGTTCAAGGTTAGTCTAATGTCCCTGCGTTTGGGGGGGGGGGTTGTGTAGGAGAGTAGGGTCTGCTATCCTATGGTCACCCCAAATTTTTGCTTTTTGCTTCACTGGTTTATTACTTAATGTGGCTGTGGGCCTGCTAATCAGACCCACAGCCTGCTGTTCTCTCTCTAAATTACTGCCAATGCACTCTAGGTGCATTACGAATTGGAACTGGTTCACTTTATAGGCCCCTGTAACAGTGTACCATAGGTACCCAGGGCATAGGTGTAGCCAAGGCCTACCCGGGGCTGCAGCATGTATTGTGCCACCCCTGGCCTGGCCTCCATATTTGACACAACTGGCTGATCACTCAGCTGGGGTAAGTTGGTGTAACCACCTCTTACTTAGATATAGTATCCCTATATCTAACCTTAACTGGACACATGTTAACCTATAAGCCACTCCTATGGAAGGCCTCTGCAATCCTGGAGGCAGAGTGCGTGGTTTCATGTGAGACGAGCTCTAGCATGAGCTGAGCCTGTCTACAGCTGTCGGGAACAACTCCCTTAGCTGTTCCGGGATATTGCCATACCATATACTCTTAACGCTTACGTTCAGCACATCACTGTCTTCTACAAACACCCTCATTTAAACGCAAGCGCACCGGCGGTTGCAGATTTGGCACCCTGGCACCTGGCTTATGGAACGCCCTTCCTCTCGAGATCAGGCTATGCCCTGACCTCATGTCATTCAGGAAACTCCTAAAGACCTGGCTTAACCAACAAGCATACCACTAATCCCATAAACTTTCAACTCTGACCACTCTCTGTCTTTACAGCGCCAGGAAACCAATCGTGTAAGTGAGCTATCTATACAAATCATTGTTAACATAACATAACATAACAAGTGCATTATATTCCTCGCGGTTATATGCTAACTTTGGTTTGGCTTTATCAAAACATGTCGAGTAAGGTGTCATACGATTTGGAATACTATCCCCTCGACAGTTCTGTCGACGGGGATAGCATTCCACCCTTCTAGAGGGACACAACATGTACATAAACTGAACCCCAGTTAAACTTAAACTCGAGCCTCAGCATCTCATAATGGATGCTGTCACCACAGACACAAGTCTGACCTCCTGCTGCTGGGAGTCCTTCCAGCGAGGGAGGCTTGGACAAAGGGTTTCCTGCCTTGGGAGGTGCGAGCACCACCCCAGACAGGATTTTGTGTATTGGGTAGGACAGGGCTGAATAGAATCAGACATGCCCGGGGCACACAAGGTGTCCTCGTGCATAAGCCAGTCCAAACCGGTGCTGGGGCTTTCCAGCCCCAGTCCTGGTGCGGAGCTGGACAAAGGAAAGGGGGTGTAACCGCCCCCCTTCCTGGTACCACCCAGAGGAGGGACCTAGCAGGTGATCCACCCCTCAGATTGGGAATAAGAGTGGGAGCAGTGCCATAGCACCTCAGATCATCCTGAATCAACTTGAAAATAAGAAGACGACTGGACTTCAACATTCTGCTGCACACAGGACTGAAGAGCATCTCCCTTGTGGCCTAGGAGTGGCCATCCTGTGAACACAGGCACCATCCAGCAACTCGACATCTGCTTTGCCGCCGCCTCCTGCTGGAGCCCGAGCCCAGAGCCTGACGAGACCCAGACTCCCAGACTTCTCACCGCCCGATCCACAGTCCCTGCAAAGAAGGGACCCGTGGAGGCACCGAGAGACGTGGGACTGGACATCTCGAAAGACCCCCAAGAAGCTTACTGCGCAGCACCCAAGGCACTCTCGATGCTGTGCTTTGGGGATTGAAAAGCCCCACAACCGAGCAGCTCTTGCACCGAAGATCAGCCCCCCAGCATCTCCACGATCTGCGTGGGGCCCTTTTGCATCGTGCCACTTGATGCGCCATCCCGGCCACTTGCCACGTGGTCAGCGGCCATCTTGGCAATGAAACCTACAATTTGCACTACGGGCCTGGTTGCTCCAGACTTGCCCTTGCTCCTGTAAAAAGGAGAACCGCTCTGACCCTGCTGGTCCGAGTGAGAAGCTTGCATCGATCCCTGCATGGCTTGCATTAGCCAAGGCCTGTTTGCTCCGATCAAGAAGCCAACAGTGCCAACAGCTAGAGCCTTTGTGGGACGGCTTGTGACCAACGCCTGGACGTCCTCGATCTCTTCGTGTCCACGTGGCTGCAGAGACAATCTTCACCTCATCGCCTGGTTGCACCCGACATCGCCTGGTTCCATCCTGGTTCCACGGTAGTCACTGGCTAGTGACTTTGAACATTGTCCCCTCTGCTTTCAGGTCTTCACCACTTCAGATCCACCCTTGGATCCACCGGAACCCTTCTCGTCTCGACGCCTGCAGCATCTTCAGCTCCAAGCACCATAGACCTGCGTGACGAAACCCGACACTACTTCGCACCTGTGCACCCGCTTCCTGTGGGTGAGGTAACTCAGCAACGCCAGTGTTCCTACACTGGTACACACCTCTAGTGCCCAGGTCTAAAGTTTTGTCCTTCTAGGTCAGCCGGAAAATTCCTTAATCACTAACTTTGTAACTTTTATGCACCATTGACTTAACATTGGTACATGTGTGCACTTTCCGCACGGCACCCGAGTCCCGCGGGCCTTTCCCGACTTCTTCACTGTTAGTCCCGAACAGCTCCAGCGATTCCCAAGGCCCTAGGCCTACTTCCTTTCAGCTACGGGGTTCTTATACCACTATTTTAGTATATGGTTTAGGTGGCCCCTAGGGCTCATCCATATTGTGCAACTTTTGTGTATTTAAACTGTGTTGTGTTTTAACGCATTTGCTTCTGTGCTCATAAAGAGTATAGGGGATTTTGTAGTAAATAAATATATATATATTTTCATATATATATCTGCGTGTTGTCCTTTCATTTGCTATTCAAGGGGATTGTGTATGGTAAAACAGCAAGCTTCACATGCCTTTACAGAGTTTAGCCTAAGACTGCTTTGTCCACACTACTAGGATAGCTGGTCTATAAGTTGACTTACAACCAATCATCATAAGGGTTGCTTGGCATGGTACAAGGTGATCACTAGAATTAGTGAGCATCACATACCAGACCAACTTCTCACAAGGAGAAACTGTACTGATGTAGCTGCCTACAAATCACAGGCGAATGACCTCAAAACCAAACTAAAGGAGAGAAAATACCCTGAGAGGATAATAAACATCACCATAAAAAGAGCAAGGAACAACAATAGAGATGCTCTCCTAGAAGAAAGAATACCAGCAAACTCTGAACAAAAAAGACCAGTGTGTGTCACAACCTACAACACCCATTCAAACGAACCTAACAAAAATAATAAATAAGAGATGGGGTATTCTTTCCAGCGGAACACTGAGTTTTGACAAACCACTTTTCGCCCACAAAAGAGGGAGGACATGCTGGTCCATACACGTCCAAAACCAGATGCACCTCTGCCACTTTCTACACACGGGATACAAGGCCACTTCCCTTGTGGAAACTGTGCGAGCTGCCACCTGACCAAAAGGAGCAAGCAACTTGTCTTCAGCAACGGAACCAAATGGGATCAACGGGGAATGACAAACTGCAATAGCCGCAACGTAATATACATGATCACTTGCCCCTGCGGCTTGGAATATATTGGCATGACCACGAGACCCGTAAAGACCCGGATAAGTGAACACAAGAGCAACATCCGATGCAAGAAAAGCACAACCAAAATGGCGACTCATTTCCTGGAAGCAGAACATTGTGTCAACGATATCCGTTGGACAGTCGTAGAGCAACTTTCATCTGAATCTGGCCTACATGAAAAAGAACAACGGTGGGTGTTCCGTCTGAGGACCCACCTCGCAGGCCTTAATGATGAAATTCCATGGGGTCAACTGATTTGAAATAACACAGTTCCATTTAATCCCCAAAAATTAGGTCATGCACGAAATGATGTTAACTGAATAGGCATGCTAATATACTTGCAGAGATACTCTCAGGAATTACTTTCCCAAAAAAGAAATAGTGACCACAGAATAAACTATTAAAAAACTATTATAGGACTATCAAGACCTTTTTTCCAGAGAGATTAGAGAATCAACAAATTACAACCCTTTGTATTTATTGGTCTGTACTGATCATTGTTTCTACTTTTGAACATTATCTTAATAATACCACGATGAGGCATCATGTAAACATACCAAATACTAAAGATGCCCCTCTAGCCACCGTAAGGTCTGCCATGATGCTAATCATTACTTAAAAAGTTTGAAATGCCCGATTTTCTGAAAGTGCACGCTTACTAACGTGCTTTCAACACTACCGTGCTTTCCAGGCATACCATGATTTTTTGGTTAAATACATCCCAATGCACATTTAATAACGTGCGTCCGCACGCACCAACACACGCGCTTAAAAGGAATGGATTTGCAGCGTCCAAATTGGACCAAGAGAGGCGCATGCGCATTGCCTCTGCTGAATACGAATGCGCAGGACGGCAACTCTACAAACAGGGTGCTTTCGCAAGACCTAAGTGCTCAAACCGAGACACCTGATTCAAATTAAAATGTGATACCTGGAACACCTTTACATGGGCATTTCCGGCAATCCCAAGACTTCAAGTAACCAATTAGTGTTAGTATAAAAACGGCACGAAAACCTAAGCCAGCTCACTCTCAGCGGAGCCGCGTATGGGGCAGTCAGGCAGCAGTGTCTCCTAGACCTTCGTGAGTATGAAATTAGGGCTAATGGTGAAACGCCGATACCTAAAGTAAGTACCAACAAAGGTATCTTGGGGCTGAATGTATTTCTTGTTTCAGGTAGAGAATCAGTACGTTAATCCCCTACGTTCAACAGGCTCAGTAGGCATTGGAAGAGAACTATAACAGTATGCCATTCTCATTTCCCTTCCTCTTCTTCCTCACTTTACATCAATAACTCAAAGTATTATCACCACCATAGCTGAAACTGGATTAAGAACTCGTTTCTTAGAGAGTGTGTTTTATGTTAAGTGTAATGTATGTCTTGTATGTGTATTTTTTTCACACCAGGCACGATGTCACCGGTAATTTTACTGCATAGTGATCGATGCCCACACATATTTTTATCTCCACAGGTCACTGCGCCTAATGTTTCTGTTCAAAGGGAGTGGACCACCAGAAAAAAATGTTTTGTCCCTTTCCTTTTCAGGTCGAATTTAGCGACTCGTAATCAACTAGTAGGTACATAAACGTGTCCTGCACATTTGTAAGACTTTATGTTTTATTTAGAAACACATGAGTAAGGTGGGGATTTGTGTACCCTGTCCTGAAGAAGGAGCCCAGTCTCCGAAACATGTCGACACACACACAAAGGAGGTAGTGCACATAGCCTTGCACTTAAAACCACCGTTTCAGCACGTTTTTAATAGTGCCAGTTTGGGGGCAGATTAAAAAAATTGTCATTACCCCACGAGCCAGGCCCTTTTTAAACTTCACTCGCCGTCTTTAACCTCACCACTCACATAAGATAACTTCACACACACCACACATAGTTGTGATTAAGTGCTCCCGCATAGCCGCAGGTCATAGCACGCCGCATCCCGTAGAGGGGTGCGAAGACCCCAATGATGAAGCATGACACCAAGGGTCCTTTTGGTGTGTGAGAAGTATTTTAAAACATAGGGTGTTCCCAACCATAGTTAGGGAAACCCTTTCTACAGTGTATTCTGTTTGTTTATAACTCATCAGATAAGCAGATGCTTGCTGTGAAGGGAGCCTGTGCTCTACACTCGCACTCCGGTTAATATAGGCACAACTTATTTCTATATTTTATACCCCTGGGCTCTTACTGTTATTGAGAGAAGAGTTTGCAACTCAGATGGGACAAGAACCCACAATCCCTGGTTTAGGTAGCCACTGCCTTGTCCACTAGGCCAACAATGTACACATACATGTATATCACTACCGGCAGGACTGATGCACGAGCGCTATTGCTATTGAGGTTCCGTGACAATTGTAAGTGGTGTTTTCGACTCGCACGAATATGGTCGAGTCTGGTATCTACGAACCGCAAATGACGAGTTTAGTAAGTGTGCGCAGTTTCGCTGTGCTAACTTAAACCGTTCGTTTGTTACGTGGGTTTTTCATCTGTACCCACGGGTTCCATCTTAGATACGGCATCCATTTTGTCTCTTGCCCTCAAGTAGCCAGCGAACGGACGTTGTCCGCTTCGCGACCCTGGGGCTCCCAAGATATTTGCGGAAGACACATGTCCTTTGTAAGTGTCTTTATGATGAGGGGGATGATACTGTAAGGCAGATGGCCCCGCTCGAGGCTCATCTTGCCGTGCCGGTTTATTGTCTCAGCCGTGCATCTCATTAGGCACGTCCCTTTGATGCCTGTAGCTCGTGTTTCCCGATACCTCCCCTTTTACACCCTTTCCAATCTCCCCACTGTTTCCATCTTCCTCCACACCTGTTCTTGTTCCTTCTTCGATCTGTTTTACTGCTGATTGGAATGTACTAATGGTGGGAAGATGGGTTTTTACAGTTGGGAACCGCCAAATGTTTCCGCACTTATGTTCCGGACCTTGTATGTATCAAAGTGACCAAAGCGACCCCTCTGGGGGATGATTATGGGAACCGGGTTGTAAACCTTTGTGTGCTATGCAAACCTATGGGAGAATTCTGTATAAAAGGAGCGATCCACTGAACCAATTTGAAGCAGTCTCCCCGAACTACACTCGTTGTACTTCCTGTGACTTCTGTGTTTCCCTGCAGCAAATAAACCTTGAATCTTTGACGCCGAAGGAAGTGTCCCGTGTCTCTGTCATTTCGTAAGCCGGAGCAGGTTACCCACGAAGGTTTCAGGTGTTGTCCCCTGGCACCGCTGGGTCTTAAAGAACCCAGTCCTTCACTATGCTGTCTATCTAGAGAACCATCAGCTACTAAAGGCCTGATCTGCAACAAGATACAATTGCCCACGTTTCCCGCCCTAACCCCCCCCCCAGGCCCGGGAGTCAAGGCGCCAGTGTGAGATGCGCGCCAAATCAAATGCGGGACACCCCTGGCAGCCGCTGGCGGTAGAAGACGCCCTTGTTACAGCTGCCTACTTGCTATCCCCCTCCCACCTCCCACAGCTGTCCAAGACCCCTCGGGACACCCGACACCTCACCTCCCGAGCCGGCCGCCCACTACCCGCTCCTCCGCTGGTCCCAAGTCGATCAAGGAAACCACTGCTCGACTGCCTCCCGGGTCAGTATCCTGGACTCCGCCGCCCCGGGCACGTAACCAATCGGGCAAAATCGCTCCTCCAGACGGCTCCGACTAACAATCCAAAAAGCACGAGGCAGAATAATCCAGAGTCGGCAACAGGAGTGGCGCAGTCCAGGGTCCGTTCGGTGCAGGCGAGGAAAGAGACCGAACCAAAGTTCCCGAAGCCTAAATAGGCCTGAGTCTCCGCCCTCTCCCGCACCGGACGTGCGTCACTTCTGCCCCCGGAAGGAATTCCCGCGGTCGGTTGCCCATTGGGCTAGCCCGGCCGCCTGAGTTGCAGGGGCGTGGCGGCGAGCCGGGAGGCCGGGCCCTAATGGCGCACTCCTCGAGCCTCGTGCTTGTAAGATCAATCAATCAATCAGTCAATCAATCAATCAATCAATCAATCAGGAATTGTAAGCGCACCACTCACCCGTGAGGGTATCAAGGTGCTGGGGGGAGGGGTGGGGGTGATCAGCTCTGTTCAGTCGAAGCGCCAGGTTTTGAGTGTCTTCCTAAAGATGTTCATGGAGGGGGCGTGTCTGATGTCGATCGGGAGCTCTTTCTAGGTCTTGGCCGCAAAGTAGGAGAAGGTTCTTCCACCTGTTCTTGCTCTGCGGATGCGCGGGGTTTCGGTGAGGGCGGCCGATCGGAGGTTTCTCTTAAGTAGGTGGAAGGAGATTCTTTCATTGACGTATTGGGGTCCGGTGTTGTGGAGGCATTTGTAGGCGTGGGTGAATGTCTTGAAAGTAACTCTCTTCTCAACAGGGTGCCAGTGGAGGTCCTGCAGGTGTTGGGTGATGTGTTTGTGTCGGGGGATGCTGAGTACGAGTGTGGCTTCGGTGCTCTGTATGGTCCGAAGCTTGCGGAGAAGAGATTTTTTTATCCCTGCGTAAAGGGCGTTTTGTGTAGTCAAGTCTGCTGGTTATGACTGCGTGGCTGACGGTCTTTCTTAATTCGGGGGGAGGGAGATTCATTTGTAGGTCTTACGAAGGATGCGGAGGGTGTTGAAGCAGCTGGAAGCAACAGCGTTGACCTGTTGGGTCATGGAGAGGGAGGAGTTGAGTACAATGCCGAGGTTCTGGGGGTGGGAGGGCTGCCAAGGGAGGTGGGCCACCAGGTGTTGTCCCATGCAGTGGGGGAGGGTCAGAGGACTAGGACCTCTGTCTTCTCCGAGATGAGCTTCAGGCAGCTGCTGCTCATCCAGGATGCAACGTCCTTCATTCCTTCCAGGAAGTTGAGTCTGGTGGTGATGGGGTCCTTTGTGAGGGAGAAGATGAGCTGAGTGTCGTCGGCATGGGATACTATGCAGAGGCCGTGCTGTCTGATGATGGCGGCGAGGGGGCCATGTAGATGTTGAAGAGCGTGGGGCTGAGCGATGATCCTTGGGGTACACTGCAGTTGATTTCCGTGGGTTCGGAGAGGAAAGGGGTAGTCTGATTCTTTGGGTTCTGCTGGTGTGGAACGGGCGGATCCAGTCGAGAGCGGTTTCTTGTATGTGAGCGCTGTCGAGTCTGGCGGTGAGTGTGTGGTGAGAGACAGTGTTGAATGCTGCAGAGAGGTCAAATAGTTCCAGGGTCGCGGTGTGTTCTTGGTCAAGGGGTGTGCAGATGTCATCTTTGGCGGTGAGTAGAGAGCATATACCCTTGATACAAAGGCTCTATAATAAAGGCTTCCCTAGCCTTTCGCATACTTTTCCTTTCCTGGGTCACTTTCTTATGACAAGTACCTTCAGACTTTCACTTAGAGACTGTTCAACCTTGAGTAGTAACTGATCAACATTTGGAAAACACTAGAAGTGTTACATTCGATAAGCGGCGTCTGAGAAACCTACCCTAGGGCGATCCCTCATTGGATAGTCTTGAATAGCATTGTGGATTTAGACCACCTGAGTAAGTGGCCCAGGGGATTATACTGCACCGTGACAGAGTTAGTTTCTTTCTCCACCATTGTCTGGGTGGCACCTGTACAGTTCATTACATTCACAAAGATCCCATTAACAAATGATCTCTGAAGATACTGAAAAATTGTAGGGATCCCTACCAGGTCTGTATTGTTCCCCTATAACCCACTCCTGGAAATGTATGTGAGTGAAGGTCCCCTTGCCATTAATTCAGCCACTCTCCACATTGAACATCACTTGAGCTATTTCCCAGAGGGTCTTGTTACTGGTGGCTTACTTGGGTAGCTATAGCCCTCTTACCTGTGATATGGAAGATGACGGTCCCAACAATGCCCTCTATATGTGGAGATATCAAAGGGCTTCATCATTCCCTGGGAAACACTGCTTGTCTTTCAGGAGGACTTCTGAAACAAACCTCTTGTAGCAAAATCTGGTGTGCAGTAGAATTGTTTTTTTGTTTCTTACTATCATCTCCATCATGGTTAGACTGTACTGCAGCTAACACACCATATTGGATTGCATCCTAAAATATCAACCCATCACACTGTACTGCACCCTACATATACTAACTTACTACTATGGGCCTAAAAGATCATAGAACAACACACTATATTCCAAAGCCCGTAAGCCACACATACACCTCCAGCTAAATTAACCTACTGCAATAGATGGCATCCAAAGGCTACTATATTTCCATACTGCACTGCATCATATGAAGACTAATCTATCACTTTGAACTGAATCCTAAAGACACTTTCACACTCGCCGCACCTTGTGACAGGAGCAACATCACATCCGGCTGCATTTCATGTTAGTGACAATAAACCAGAACACTGTGCTGCAATATGGGGGTAGTAGCCCACCACACACATTTATTGTTTTTCTATTGAAAGAAACCCACTGCACCATGCTGGATTCTAGCTACATTAAACATTAATGGGGTAGCCCAGTATCTCACAGAACCTGGGGAATTATGATAGTATATACTGATGTTTGGTTTTGTCGAGAAAAGTAGAATTGCTTCAGAATGTTTTGCATTGATCGTGACATCTAGGAAAACCAATCAATGGCATACACTCAACATTGAATACCACACAGACAAAAAGATGAGACTGACGTTATAAGCTCAAAACATGCTCGATATATTGAAAATCATATACTGCATAAAACAATACATGTACAAACATTCAAAGCCACAGGACTGTCCAACAACATATACTATTACACACATAAACATGTGCCATATACAAAGTGCATTACATAGAACACAATCCAAATGGTAAAAGATTCAACATTCACAATGCACATAGAAAAAGACTTCATCGGGCGTCCATCTAGCTCCAAGCAGGATTTCACTCCAGTGGAAGCCCACGAGAATGAATCCTGGATCAAGCTAACAACCCTGACGCATTATCTCATTGTATCTGAAGTACTGTTTTTAAATTCTGCCTTATTTAACCCCTCCCCTGCTGATGGCGGAACCGCTCCGTCATCAGCTACGGTTGGGCTGTGCTGATGACGGAGCGGTTCCGTCATGGCCCGGCCGCCGCGCCTGCGCGGCGCTGATTTCGCGCCTGCGCGGCCGTTCTATTGAGCGGGGCGGGCCATGACGGAACCGCTCCGTCACCAGCACAGCTCAACCGCGGCTGGTGACGGAGCGGTTCTGTCACCAGCATGTGGCCGCCGCGTGGCCGCCCCGCCCCGTTAGCGCTGCGGCGGAATAGCCGCCGCAGCGAAAGGGTTAAGAAGAGTTCATAGTAACTCATAATCTGGTGACAGAGAAGAACATGTGCAGCCATGCAGCCAAATACTTTACCAGTGCTAGTCTCCACCTTTACCTTGTTTAATTAGTACTTCCATCAAGTGTCTGTCTCAGGATCTCCTGAAAACCTGCCCATTTTTCAGACAACAGTTCAATGTAGATGAACTAGAAAGAGGGGACATATCATTGATCCTTATGTGGAAAGATGCTAACAGCAATGTCTTCAGAAAATGTGAAACTATAAGAGGAAAAGGTTTAGTAAGTGAAGGCTTCTCTCCAGATCAGGTCCTAGTGCTGTGAAGGGCCTTTCAAAATATACTTTACAAATCAATTGAGAAAATAACAATGTCTTCATCCCCACCCATTGTCTATGAGGGTTTTCACGTTGATATGTACAAAGCCACACGTATCCCTTACCCCTGTTAGTTAGTTGTGACGGTCGCGGCCTTCTCAATATGTACCTCACCTTAGGTTCAATCGGAAAGCTATCTGTGTTCCCCGTCTGAAGCACAGAGATACGCCTTCGGGAGTCGATTCTGGCGCTATACAAATAAATAATTAAATACATAAATAAATGAAGCTGCACCTGGTCTGGAGTTCTCTGCTTGAATGTGAGACATCCTCTGGCTCCAGCTCATGGCTGTGCCACAGTATAAAAGCTACATCCTCTCTGAACCTCTCATCTTGGATCTGATACGTGTGTGAGAACAGCCCCATCTCTACAGGCTCTAGCTCCTCAAACTCCAAACCCACAGATCCTAGCGCTTAACTTGCATTCCTGTAGCAGATCATCATGCTCCTCAGTCCTGAGGTGCTAGGACTCATCCGCTCCAGTGTACCAGCACCTGATTCACAGTTGTTTCTTCGATACGTACTGGAAGATCAAGATCCAAGTAAGAATAGTTAGCGAGGGATTCATATTATATACATCATGCACATTTTTCTGTTTCATACTAGAAGTCTGTGGGCCTCATTTATGAGGTTTTGGTGCAGGACAGTGCTGCAAGGAATCTTGGGGTGCTGCCTTCATCAAAAGAAAAGGGCAGGAATGCACAGTTTCTATGAGATACAGCGCATCCCTGTCCTTATCCCCTGCGCTGGCACACAATGTTCTGCCGGTGTGCCAAGGTGTCTGCATTGCAGTTTTTGTGCAGGAAGGTACACCTTCTTGTACACGTGTGTGCTGCAGAATGCAGCATACAGAGAAAAAGGAAAAACATGGACAAATAAAGGTATTTCTCCTCATTGTGCCTCCTTTACAACTCCCCCGGGGAGGTATAGAAATCAGACCAATTTTCAGGTTTAAGAATCCTTGTAAATCTGGGAATGTATCAGATTCCATGAGTGTTGCTTGGTAACACAAATAGCAACACCCATGGAACGCCCTATTCACACAGAGTACTGAGTGAAAGGGGGCCATATTTACAAGGCTATGAAAAGCCACGTAGAGTGCATTTGCGTGGCCTTATAAATATGGGCACGCACACTGCGCCACTGGAGCGTCAAAAAAGTGATGCTCTAGTGGCGCAAGGGGCATCGTAAATTAGGCCCTGTGTTTGTGGCTAGTTTGCTAACTGCAGTCTTTTATCTAGTATTACAGCACTGTGAACTTGTCATGTTGACACTGCATTCAAGACACACCTGGGTCCATGCAAGATGGTACTTTTCTAGGAGAATACATGCTATTTAGTATTTTTAGAACTTTCACGCTCTCAGTTTTCATCCCAGTTCAGAATGAAATGCATGATAGTAAAGGCAATTCCACAATCATGTAACTTGAGTGTGTACTACTATAGGCAAATGTTTCTGTATAACGCTTTGTAATTATAATTTCAGTAGACATTTTAAGACGTGACTTAACTTTGCTTGTATTACATTCACAGAACAATTGTCAAATCTATTAATGTAGACTGATCCTTAGTGCAGCAATGCTTACTGTAAAATCATGTTTATTAATAATAATTGTATTTTTTTCCCACTATAGTAATCTTAAACCAAAAACTTCACATTAACCCCTCCCATGCTCATGACGAGCTCAGCTCGTCATGAGCCACGGTGCTCCGGTGCTCATGCCGAGCTGGGCTCGTCATGGCCCGTGGAACGCTCGCACGCTGGGCTAATTCCCCTGCTGTGCTGACCGTTCCATTAAACGGGTGTGGTCATGACGAGCTCAGCTCATTATGAGCACCGGAGCACCGTGGCTCATGACCAGCTGAGCTCGTCATGAGCATGGGGGCGCTTTGCGCGCCCCGCCCCCCAGCACAGCAGGGGAGTAGCCCCAGCATTCAAGGGGTTAAACATATTGGATCTGAACACATACCAACAGAATGGATGTAGACCAAACAGCACAAAAAGCATATCACTTCCTCACCCCATCCCCTTCCCCGATCACGTATTTAGTGATACTTTGTGGCAGTAGTCGCAAGTGAATGAGGGAAAGGTGGATCCACGTCACATTCGCAGGCCCAGTGATGGCACAATCCGATAAGTGCCTTCATCTGTCTTGACTAGGCACAGGCCACACACATCATCTACAGCCTTGCACAAGTAATGGAGCTAGCCAACAATACAGCTCCTGTCACTTTGCCACACCTAGGCATCCAGCCCTTAAATAGTAGTGAATCTAGGATGATTAGACAGCCATCTTGCACCATCACCCTTGAAGGCAAAATGTGAGTTGCCACAGCATCATATGCCAGTATTTGCCACTGCCACTTGAACCCTGATCACGCTGTGCAGCCCCTGTGATACCTATGTGATGTATCAATGTTTCTGCATTGCTATTGAGATGGGAGTGATAGAGCGCGCGGGTCACCCGGCTCACCAAACTTTTCCACGCACTGGGCCCTTTGCGTGATTATTTCCAATGTTAACGTTTTACCGGGGTGAACCAGGCGATTTCACGCACGCTCTTATGAGTAATCGGTTGGGTGACTCTTACACCACATACTATTCATGTACCTGACTTACCACAGGCACATTACTCTTGACAGATCAGGAGCTAGCAGTGGACAGGTGATAAGGGTTTTCCTAAAAGGGAGAAATTTCTAACTTACACATTTGATACCTTCAATATTACTTTAATGACCACAGACACCTTGTTGGTTTTAAGAGTTTTATATAGTATAAGTTTAGGACGAAAATGCCATTACAAGCAGGCAAATGCAAAGTAATACATCAATGATCAGTATTAAGACCAGAATGTAGCTCTGGATCAAAGTGAGTATCATAGAGTAAAAGGGAACACTATAGGGCATAAATCATATGGACTTTTATCTAATACAGTTTAATCTAGGGCAAGGACGTGAGGAAAAACCTAATGTGTGACCTAATAATTTTATACTATTTCCTAAACCTTATGCTATCTTTCTAACTTCACGGCAACCATACTAAGGGAAAGGGAATAAGTGGAACAATCTAGATTAACAGTCGGGTTTAGCAATGTCCTATAGGAAGGGTAAAAGTGGAACATTTACTAATAATCAATTGCATAGAATCACATTCAAAGGAGATATGGAGAATATCACAGGCAAGATTGCTTTAATCAGAGAAGGAAAAGTTGAGAGTAAGTACAGACAGACACCTATGTCAATAGTTACCTAGGTGAGAATGAGGACTAACCCTGGCCACGGGTCAGTTGGGAAAGAACGGGACAAGGACCCTCAAGGATTCAGGAATACCAGAAGGTGAGCAGGTACAGCTCATGGACAGTCAGGACAGGATACCCCTCAGGTCTGGGTCAGGACTGGGTTCACCAAGGCACGACCAACCCCTTACAGCATCGGATGCAACGCCAGCGTTACCCCCTCTTCTGCACGGAGTCCGCCAATAACCCCGATTGGGTATTCGAATCTCCCAGCAAAGTGCTTCGCTTAGCACTTAGGACTAATTTCCACCCCTTGGAGTTTGTGGAAAGTTTCAGGCAGAATGCTCCGCAGCACTCTGTATCAGGCACCTATAGAGTTCGTAGGGTCAGTGACAGGTCTGCTAGTCGGACAAGTCGGACAATTTCTCTAAGCTAAGCTAGGCTATTTATACAAGTTTAGATCCCCAAGACCACCCATAAATGTTGCAAAATGACAAAGTCCCATCTTCTGATTGGTCAAGGGAGGTGGTTTGGTCATAGGTACCACCTATACTGCACGTGACATTACCCCTCCCCCTAACACCTGGTTCCCAGGCCTACGTGTGGGAAAGTACAATAGTGAAGAAAAGGTTTGCAACATTGTTGCGCATTTTAGAATAAAAATAGAAAGTCTTCAAGGGCAAAGGTGCACCTGGAAAGGACAGTCCCCTTTTCAATGGCCAATCTGGTCAGGTTCCATTGCTGCACGTCCCAGATCTTTGGTCATGTGATGTGTGATACGTCAGCATCAAGATGGATCCCATCCCTAGTTCAAGGCCCTCATTTACGCGGTACATGAAAAGTAAGCGAAAACAAATTAATAACACAGAATAAAATGAATACACTGTACACCATGACCAACTACTCTTAATCCCTTATTTTATAATACTTATAGCATTAAGAGTTAGTGCAGAAAAGATGCATAGACAAAAGCGGCTTAAGATAGCTTGAAGCATGATTAGTGACAAGCGGCCATTTTAACCTCACTGCGCATGTGCGAACTTTTCCCTCCAGATTGCGAGTGCGTCACGTCACATGGGTATGACCGACGCATGCGCAGACTGAATTTCTGCAAAGCGGCCATTTTATTAATGTGCAAGCTTGATTATGATGAAAAACACATAGGCAAGCCTCCTAGGGACACCCGTGTGTTGGGGAAATACAAATAAATGACAAACAATCAGAGTTAGTACAGTTATGTTTTAAGCCGAGGTTCATGAAGAGAGCAAGTCGCGTTACGTGCGAATCCTTGCTCCATCAATCCCCTCTTTGATGATATTTACTATCATCACTACACATGAAAACAGATGCCAACTTCATTCATCAAATTCATCCATCTCAACCTCAATGAACTTATTGTTGAGTTTTCTCTCCGCCTCTCTGTGTGTATGATTGTTCTTTATTTTCTTATATATCTGGTTTCTTAATTCTTCTAATTCTAAGTCTTCAGCTTTTCGCTTTCCTCTTTTATTCACTACATATTTTCTGCATTTCTGGCATTTGCAACAGATGAATATGATCAGAACAATCACACCTATTCCAACTATTGGCATCAGTATTTTCCATAAAAGACTTTTACCTAAGTTAGAGAACCAACTACCTACAGAGGAGAGACCATCAGTCAGTCTCTTCCAGGCACTGTCAACCTCTAATGGTTTGAGCTCTTTTTCCAAATTAGTAATGTTCCTTATATACTTCTTAATTTCGACACTTTTATCAGGAATGTAAGTGCAACAATGTTGTGCCCTCAGCATCCTGCAGACTCCGCCCTCTTTTGCCAATAAGGTATCAAGAGCAAGGCGATTCTGTAAAACCATTGATCTGATCGCAACCATTTCGGTATTGATCATCAGAAATCCAGCAGCAGTGTCAGTTGATAACCGATCCACTACTGTAGATAATTTGCAGATTCTATGAGTATTCAGAGCTACCCCCATTCCAGGTATCAGTGCGCTAAAAATATCACCTATAATTTCTCCTACACTTTCACGTTTTCTACGCACTAAGCCATTAGTAATCTCATTGCTTCCAGCTGCATTGTTCACATGGTATATTTTCGGAAAGACAATGCCAAAGTAGCAGCTTCCATACCAGTGATCCGGCAATTTGAAATAAGCCTTGTTTCCACATATATAATAAATTCCTGGAAACACAGGTTCTGACCCATTTTTGAAACCCCAACCTCCAATTACCTTGAAATTATGTTCACACTCGCTGGAACCAATGAATACATTGTTATAATAACTAGTCTTTTCTCTATGAAGACAGAGTTTCCCTTTCCGTTCAAAATCCAGCAACAGAGCAGGAGTAACTTCGCTTTGTGAGGTGTTATCCATGTTTTCTGCCCATCTAGGGGTTCTGTTCTGTTCGTCATTTGCCTTTTTCTGAAACTTTTCCCTTCTCTTCTCTGCCATCTTCAAGAACATTTTCTCTTGTGCATGTAAGGAACACGTCAAGTTGTCTCTACGAGCTTCAATCAGATCTATGTCACCTATAGTCAGGAAATATTCCCCCATGTAGCGAGTCACTCCACCAAGGGTATGTACAAGGTTCAGATTCCCTCTAATAGGAAGTTCTGAAAAGATAACGTCAGTGTTTGAGTAATAATATTGTAAAGTGCTTCTATAGAACAAACTAGCTAAAATACTACAGGAAATTCCATAGGTCAGGGGTAAATGGTGGTATGTCACGCCTTCAGCTACTGAAGTAGGTAGCATCATGCAGACATAGCAATCTTCTATTTCCATAGCTTCTACATAGTGCACTAAAAGGTTTGCGAAAACATTTAGGTGTGTCCTGTTCTTCATTTGGGGATAATGCAGTTCTCCCTCATCTGATGCTTCTAAATCGGGTCGTGTATGTCTCAGACTCATTGCATTGTCATGTCTTTCTACACTTCGTGGTGTTTCTTCAGTATGTACAACTTCTGCGTCTTGTGTCGTCAAGTCTGTAGGATACATGTTAGGGTCTTTGCTTATCATAAAAGGGATAAACACTGTTAATCCTATCCATATTATTACT
This sequence comes from Lissotriton vulgaris, assembly GCF_964263255.1. Classification (NCBI taxonomy): domain Eukaryota; kingdom Metazoa; phylum Chordata; class Amphibia; order Caudata; family Salamandridae; genus Lissotriton; species Lissotriton vulgaris. The sequence continues at coordinate 993,381,565 of NC_141699.1, forward strand.
AGTACCACTACACTACAAATGCATATTTTACAGCATGTCTTGCAACAGCTAAATCTGGACCTTCCAGTGACATTTGAATCAGACATTGTATCTTACAGGTGGCTTTCTCAACCCCTCTTCGTTTCTTCTCAGCTGAGGTTTTTACTTTGCTTCACCTCAAGGAGGGTCTTCGTCAGAACTCCGACCAGCAATGGACCCTTCGTCGCTTTTGCCACAAGCTTCGGGCTCATCAATTTCTTCCAACACCAGATAGGTCCACTCAGGGCTCCGATACAGTTTGTTCTGTTTCTTTACTCTGCCGCCCTTTCGGATGGACTTTCCTCAGGCTTCTTTCCTTTCACTTTCAGCCCGTTGTTGGTCCTTTAGTTTTTCTTCGACTGTTTTTATTCTTATTCTTAGTCTTTTTACATATCGGGGTTCATCCTTCTTTTCGATCCTGTTTGTAGTCGAGGAAACTTGCTCTTCCTCGTGAACCCTTTTGCTTTTTCTTCTTTGTCGCACTATTGCTTCAGCAGTGTCTTTTTCCCTACCTGTCTGACTAGTTCCAGGTCTTTTATCTATTTCTTCTGCCTGGTCCTTAATCTGACCTAGTTCAGGGGTAGACTGTATTTGATCTTCGTTTGTCAGTGATTCACTGGACTCTTCTTCCTGAACACGTTCATCTATTACTAACTGGCCTGGTTCATGCTCTTCGATCTCTTGATTTTCTTCCGCATGAACTTCTGCTTTGACTACTATCTGTCCCTCTCCAGTCTCCTCTGGCTCAGGAGGAGGAGTGTCGATGACTTGTTCTGTCCCTACTTGGCCTATTCCCTGATCAGATGTTATGATGGTTTTGATGATCTGACCTTCTCCTTCTTGTTCTGACTCACCTGCACTGTCCCACTCACTACCTAGGTAAGAGTATTTTCTGGTTCTTATTGGATCAAGAACCTGGTCATCAGCAGGGAACCATTCAACTTCTTGACTTGTGCCTGGTAGTTCGATGTCAGCGGGATCCGGACCCCCTTCTGGAGTCTCCTCAGCTGGACCACCTTCGGCTTCAGTCGCGTTTTCTCCAGTCACCTTCTTCGTGTGACTGGCATGGATCCACTTTGGTACACCAGCACACTTCACAGCAGTTGTGGTGACAAGGATCACTTGTCGAGGCTTGCCCCACTTCGGTTTAAGGCAACTCTTCCGGGTATGCTTCTTCAGTACCACCCAGTCACCTGGTTTCAGCTTGTGTGCTGGGGTGGTAGGCCATTCGACAGCAGTCTCTCCAATCTGGTGAGAGATAGAACGCACTTGGTCACCCAACTGCCTGCAGTATTCTAGCACCATATCATCAGAAATACTTAGCAGTTTGTGTCCAGGTACCCATGCCTGTCGCATCATTCTTCCCATCAGCACTTCATGGGGGCTCAAGCCTGTCTTTCTGTTTGGAATACTTCTCAAGCTCATCAGCACCATGGGCAAAGCTTCTATCCAGTTCATTTTTGTGGAGTCACATAGTTTTGCCAACCTGGACTTGAGAGTGCCGTTTATCTGCTCGACTATTCCAGAAGCCTCTGGATGATAGGCACAGTGCAGCCTTTGCTCCATTTTGAATGCTTTGCAGAGTTCTTTTAGGACTTCGTTTGAAAAATGTCCACCTTGGTCTGTTTCAATTGTCTCAGGAATTCCAAAGCGTGGTATCAGTTCCCTAAGTAATAATTTAGCTACAGTCAGGGCATCATTCTTCTTGGTTGGATAAGCCTCCACCCACCGGGAAAACAAGCAAACTATGACCAGGACATATTGATATCCCTTGCACAGGGGCAGCTTTATGAAGTCTGCCTGCATCCTAATGAAGGGACCTTCTGCTCTCCCAATGGTACTCTGTTCCACTACTGTCTTCTTTCCTGCATTGAACTGTTGACACACTAAACACCTCTGACAAAGTTTGTCTGCTGTGCTCCTGAATTTTGAACTGTAGAACACCTTTTCAAACATACGGCACATGGCATCCCTCCCAATATGTGTTGGTTCATGTATTATCCGTGCCATTGCGGTAACCAGTCGTTCAGGTAGTACAGGCCTACCAGTTTTGTGGACCACAACACCATCTCCTTTCCTGGGTTGACATTCATCCTGCCTCCACATGTCCCTTTCTTTCTTGTCTGATGTCTGTTGTAATTCTCTCAATTCATCCCATGTTCCCAATCTCTCAAACAACATCAGTTGGCAGCTGCTTTCACCTCCCCATAATTTAATTTGGAGGGACATTTTGTGTCGGGCGCAGTACTGGGCAATTTGGTCTGCATATCTGTTTCTGGCTGTCACCTCGTCATTTCCAGATCGGTGAGCCGCACACTTGACCACAGCCAATTCTTTGGGCAATTGGATGGCTTCTAGTAAGTTTTGTACTGGTTTTCCATTTCGGATAGGAGAACCTGAGGAAGTCATGAATTCTCTTTGCAACCAGAGCTGGCCGAAGTCATGAACAACCCCGTAACAGTACTGACTGTCAGTATATACAGTTATCCTTTTGCTTTTCCCAATTTTACAGGCTCTGGTTAGAGCAATGAGCTCCGCTACTTGAGCAGATTTAACTTCGAACAGATAGGAAGCTTCCAGGGTCCTTTCCAATGTGACTACAGCATAGGCAGCACTCAAACCTCCATTCTCATGTCTCAAGCATGAACCATCCACAAACATTTTGAGGTCTTCATCAACTAAGGCCACTTCTCTGATATCAGGACGGGGTTTTGTGCTAAATTCAGTCAAGTCTATGCAGTTATGGTCAATTTCACCTCCTGCCTCTACATCAATGGGAAGAGGCAATAGAGTGGCGGGGTTTAAGATATTACATCAGGAGATTATTACATTTTCGGCACCAATAAGAATCCTCTCATACTTAGTCAGCCGACTAGGGGTGAGATACTGAGTCTTGGTTCGGGTGAGCAAGATTACAACTGAATGTGGAACAAATACAGTGACAGGATGTCCCATCACAATGTTCTCACTCTGCTCTAGGCTTGTACAGGTAGCAGCTACTGCTTTCAGGCACCCAGGTAATCCAGCAGCCACTGGATCTAGGGCGGCTGAAAAGTAGGCCACGGGACGTCTAATCAGACCATGTTCCTGGGTTAGGACCGAGAGCGCACAATTGTCTCTCGTGTCACAGAACAATTCAAAGTTCTTAGAATAGTCAGGCATTCCTAATACAGGAGCTGTGCACAGACAATTTCGCAATGTTACCCAAGCAGTCATGCATTCATCATTCCAACAAACCGGGTCTTCCGCTCCTTTCTTTGTCATATTAATCAAGGGTTTAGCTATGGCTGCGAAACCCACGATCCATTGTCTGCAGTACCCAACAACTCCTAGGAACATTCTTACTTCTTTCTGAGTTACTGGTAGTGACATTTCTCGAATTATTTTAATTCTTTCTGTAGTGACTTTCCTGATCCCTTTCTCTATCTGGTGTCCCAGATATTTTACTGAGGTTTTGCAGAACTGTAATTTGTCTGGTGAGACCTTATGTCCTCCTTTTCCTAGGTGATTCAGCAAGGCAATGGTATCAGTGACACAGTCGTCTTGACTTCTAGATGCTACCAGCAGGTCATCTATGTACTGTACCAGGACAGACTCTTTAGGCAGTACTAAGGATTCAAGACATTTCTTTAGGATCTGGTTGAAAATCGATGGACTTTCGGTGTATCCCTGGGGGACACGATTCCAGACATAGACCTGGCTGTTGAATTCAAAACTGAAAAGGAATTTGCTTTCTGGATGCAATGGGATGGAAAAGAACGCATGGCACAAGTCTATGACAGTGAACCATTCCGCCTCCCAAGGAATTTGATACAGTATTACTGCGGGGTTTGGCACTATGGGACAGCAAGGTACTACAATTTGGTTTACCTTGCGCAGGTCCTGCACTACCCTATACTTTCCGCTAGGCTTCTTAATTCCAAGTATGGGTGAATTACAGGGACTACTCATCACTTCCTGAATGATGTTTGCTTTGAGCAATCTGTTTAATTCCTTTGCGACTCCTTCTTTCACTTCTGCACTCATTTTATACTGTTTGGTATTAGGGTATACAGCATTTGCTTTTATAGTTATTTTAATTGGGTCTACATTTGCCATTAAGCCTACATCTTTCCCAGTAAAATCCCAAACTTCAGGTGTTACGCTTGATTGGAGTTCTTCAGGTAGACTTTCAATGGACATGGGCTTAATGTCTGTGTCGGGCCTTAGCAACATCAATTTATATAGGCCATCTTCATCTGGGGTCTGAATTTCAACACCATTTGGTGAACAAAAGATGGTGCAACGCATTTTGCACAACAGATCTCGTCCCAATAGGTTTACGGGACTAGAATCACAGACCACAAATCTGTGCATTTCCTTGAAATTTCCTATGGAAATTTCCATAGGTTCTGTTACCGGAGTACTGATTATCTGATTTGAAACTCCCACTACTTGGATAGCTTCTCCCGAGAGGGGTAGGTTAGGAACGTCCGCTGTTCTCACAGTGGAACGGGTAGCACCAGTGTCCAACAGAAAGGTGACATCTGTCCCTTCAACCTTTCCTTCAATGTATGGTCCAGTCTGGTCTACCGGTAAGGAGGCACCAAGCACGCACTCCTTGTCCTCCCCCCTCAGGCCCCGTCAGTATTGATCATCGCAGAGAAAAGTATCATTTAACAGGTACTGTGGAATGGGTGCATTTCTTTCATTCTCTCCTTCCCACACTTCGACCCTTTCATTCTGTTGACCCTGATTCCTAAAATTCTGTCTAGGTGCGCGTGGCACCGGGGGTTGAGATTGCTTTACCTGCTGTTGGGTCTTTCGGATCCCCTCTTTCTGCACCTGTGGATTTAAACCATTTACGGGGGCATTACCAGCCTGCAATTGCGGACATTTATCTCTCCAATGTCCCATGTGACCACATCCATGACAGGGGAATTTTTCCATAGCCTCTTCCCTACTCATCTTTACCCGGGGCCTGCCTCCACCCCCAGTATTCGGATTTGGAGCATTATTACTGTTAGTCATTTTACTTAACTGTTTTTCTTGTTGTTCAGCTAATTTCACCTGAGCCCACATGACTTTCTCCTTTAGGGCTTTCTTTTTGTTCTCGATTTCATCTTCGCAGTATTTGGCATATTTGAGAACATCATCAATGGGTTTCCCTTGCCAACTGATTTTGTTATCCCTAATCCACTGGGATATTTCAGGTCTCAATCCTAACACGAATCGATAACAGAAATGTGTCATATCCTTCAAGTCCACATTATCGATTCCACTGTAAGTTTTGAAGACCTGCAGTAACCTTTCATAATAGGAGTGTACTGATTCATCACGCTCCTGGGTAGTTCTATCTATGCGGGTCCAATCAGTTTCTTTTGCGGGCACCTTTTTCTTGAGGTACTGTATGACTTGTTCATACTTCCTCATTACTTCAGGTGCGGGAGCTCCTGTTATCTCGTCCCTCGCATATTCTTCGCTAGGCCAATCAATTTCAATTTTGCAGTCGGTCCACAAATCTACAGGGACCACAATGTCGAAAAAACCATCCAGGTCTTTCAGAAGACATTTCTGAACTTTTATGAAGCGTTCGACCTGTCGGTACCAATCGACTGGTTTCTCCCGTAATTTTGGAAAGTCATTGGTAAAGGATACTATATCTTGTCTAGACCAAGGGACATGGACATATTTTCCCCCTGGGACTTCCCTCATGGGACATAACTTTTCTGGTTTGTCTGCTTCTTGTAAGACGTACTCAGCAGTCCGTGGTCTCTCCTTGCTATCCTCCTTTTTCTTTGCCCATCTGGCTTTCCACTTGTCTAGATCTCCCCATTTCTGTGCTAAGTTTATCAGTTCTTTAATCTGCGTCTTCTTCCCTGCGGTATTCAGGTTTTCTAGATCTTTGTCTGAAAATTCTACTCTGTAGGATTTCTGTAGTACTTTGGATCTGCTGATATCTATTCCCATACATACTGCTGTGTCCATTAATTTGTCATAGTATATTTTGGCGTTCCTAGTAAGATGTTTGCACATGAACAACAACTCATCTTCCTCCCGGACATTCAATCGTTCTAAACCCACATTCCCTGCGCTCAGTTCCTCTAGCTCTATTCTTAGCTTATAAATATCTAGTGGTTTCGGATGAGGGGTTCCTTTTTCTAATTCTCGGGTCCACCTTTCTATTTCCTCGGGAGTTACCACTGTCGCCCTCTGAATTCCTGATGAAGACTCTATTAGTACGTCTTTGTTCCCAGTCTGAGTTCTCATTTGAGACATACTAGGTCCCTGCTCCCTGTTAGGCAGATCCATCAAGGAAGCCATGGACTCACATTCACTTGCTTGGTCATCAATAATGAGTGGTTCCCTTCTGGGCGGGGGCATCATCGGGGTTATGACTGGAGTTTTTGGAGTATTCATCCTGTCCCCATATAGAGGAAAAACTGGACCAATGGTTACTGGAATCGTCAGGGCTTCAGGATTTGGATTTATCTGAGCTATGGCATGTATGAGATCATTCCGCTGTCCTCTCAGGGCATCCCTTTCCTGCTCGTGTAATACTCGATTCATGGGGGGATCCTGTATCATTTGGGGTACTAGAGAAGGATATAGATTCGGAGCAGATGGAGTGGATAAAACTGATCTTTCCTCACCAAAAGGGTTGTAATTCGGGACCACGGGGTCGGGTCTACCAAATCCCTCTCCTCCCGCTCTTCTCTGTTCTATCCCGGTGGAATCGGCTTCACTAGTACTTCTTCTTCCTGAAGGTCTCAATGGAGTAGTTGAGCTCTGAGATCTGGCTTCTTCATTATAAGGCGGGGGACCTTTCATAAATAAGTCCTCTAAGAACTCATCTTCCGATTCACCCAGGGGCATCATGTGTCTGGTTTTCTCAGTACATTTCTTCCCTCCCGCCATCTCATTAGCTCCGAACATGGGGAATAACCCTTCTACCATCATATTTTGTCTCCACTGTTTTAATTTCTGCTCCTTGGTTTCTTTTACCATTTTTGGATACCATCGGGTCACTCCTTTGTCCATCCGGGGTCTGTCTCGCTCTAGAGCCTCAATTTCCCATTCCTCTAAAGCTTCATACTGAGTTAACCTAGGTCTGGGATGTAATTCATTCATTCGGGTCCTCAGGTTAAATAGGATTCTCCCGTTAAAAGTACCATCAATGGGAAAGGCTAAAACTCCATCCTCCGCAGTGTACTTTACCCAGTTCTCTAACCATACACAGGTATGATACCCTTTCTCTAACATCATGAAAGAGGCTGGAGTATTTGGCGGAGGGATGATCACACCTTCCCTAGTCCGTACGGGTTTGTCAGCTTTGAAGAAATTCTTTATTTTGCTGACAAATGACATTTTTCTCTTTCCTCCGTACATGTTGTGAGGTCTGCCTTTTCTCATCAACTCTTTATGACACCCTAGATTTCGTGGATCAGGCAGAAAATCAGGGTACCACATACACCGCTCGTAACAACCTATAAGCTCGGTGCGGAAAATGTTTACTTCGTTTGTGCTTCCAATGCTAGCGCGACTCCAATTTCTTAACAACCAATCAGTGCAGAGGTTGCAAAGGTTCTCGACCAATGGGTGTGCGGCCTTTTCGCGAGACGCGTTCTCACGCTCAGGCACTCACCCCTCCCTTACAATTTCGGCTTCACTACACACCCGCTGGTTTAACCAATACCAGCGCGGCACGGAGTGACGTCAGAGCAGCCCTTCGACTGTCTCCCTCCTTTACAAGGTAACGGAAACTTTGTATTTTCTCTAAGGTACTATGGTTAATTTTAGTCAACAACGTATAACATTCGCCATTGTGTAGGAGTGTTCTAAAGAGATAGAAAGTTCTTCTTTTACTGCAAGTAAACCACTTCTGTCTACTTTTCATACACTTCGGATAGACTTCTCTTGCCTACCCTCACGCAAGCATTAGAAAACCTGCTATTACCCAGTCTCATCCACTTCTTTCCGGGATATATACTAAGCCTGGGGTTCGTCAGCTTTTCCCTTTGCTATCATACAAGCTCCGATGACTCTATTACTCCCTTAGTGTGACCCTTACTAGGTGATATCAGACCAAGGTTTCTCTCAGAATCCCGTTACTTTCATTCATACAGTTTTCTGAAAAAGACCTAATTAGCGCTTCCAGTTCCACTTGAACCATGCACTAACTTTTCCTCCCTACAAATGACCTCAGAACGCGATGGATTCTACTCACCATCCGTTATACCATTCCCCGGGGATTTCAGACAACACTCAACAATCACACACAATTGGTTAACAAAACATATAATATTTAGCAGCAATACATATATATAATTTATCTTAAAACAATTAAAAATATTTCAAAAACAGTTGCGCAATATAATATTAAGTAACATAATCAATCTAAAAAAAACATTTTTAGCAGCACATTTATTTTTCACGGTTTATTTTCTAACTATCTTATCTACCTATCTTACTAGTCCTAACCATTCCTCTGCTTACCAGAAATTACTGATAGAGCGCGCGGGTCACCCGGCTCACCAAACTTTTCCACGCACTGGGCCCTTTGCGTGATTATTTCCAATGTTAACGTTTTACCGGGGTGAACCAGGCGATTTCACGCACGCTCTTATGAGTAATCGGTTGGGTGACTCTTACACCACATACTATTCATGTACCTGACTTACCACAGGCACATTACTCTTGACAGATCAGGAGCTAGCAGTGGACAGGTGATAAGGGTTTTCCTAAAAGGGAGAAATTTCTAACTTACACATTTGATACCTTCAATATTACTTTAATGACCACAGACACCTTGTTGGTTTTAAGAGTTTTATATAGTATAAGTTTAGGACGAAAATGCCATTACAAGCAGGCAAATGCAAAGTAATACATCAATGATCAGTATTAAGACCAGAATGTAGCTCTGGATCAAAGTGAGTATCATAGAGTAAAAGGGAACACTATAGGGCATAAATCATATGGACTTTTATCTAATACAGTTTAATCTAGGGCAAGGACGTGAGGAAAAACCTAATGTGTGACCTAATAATTTTATACTATTTCCTAAACCTTATGCTATCTTTCTAACTTCACGGCAACCATACTAAGGGAAAGGGAATAAGTGGAACAATCTAGATAAACAGTCAGGTTTAGCAATGTCCTATAGGAAGGGTAAAAGTGGAACATTTACTAATAATCAATTGCATAGAATCACATTCAAAGGAGATATGGAGAATATCACAGGCAAGATTGCTTTAATCAGAGAAGGAAAAGTTGAGAGTAAGTACAGACAGACACCTATGTCAATAGTTACCTAGGTGAGAATGAGGACTAACCCTGGCCACGGGTCAGTTGGGAAAGAACGGGACAAGGACCCTCAAGGATTCAGGAATACCAGAAGGTGAGCAGGTACAGCTCATGGACAGTCAGGACAGGATACCCCTCAGGTCTGGGTCAGGACTGGGTTCACCAAGGCACGACCAACCCCTTACAGCATCGGATGCAACGCCAGCGTTACCCCCTCTTCTGCACGGAGTCCGCCAATAACCCCGATTGGGTCTTCGAATCTCCCAGCAAAGTGCTTCGCTTAGCACTTAGGACTAATTTCCACCCCTTGGAGTTTGTGGAAAGTTTCAGGCAGAATGCTCCGCAGCACTCTGTATCAGGCACCTATAGAGTTCGTAGGGTCAGTGACAGGTCTGCTAGTCGGACAAGTCGGACAATTTCTCTAAGCTAAGCTAGGCTATTTATACAAGTTTAGATCCCCAAGACCACCCATAAATGTTGCAAAATGACAAAGTCCCATCTTCTGATTGGTCAAGGGAGGTGGTTTGGTCATAGGTACCACCTATACTGCACGTGACATTACCCCTCCCCCTAACACCTGGTTCCCAGGCCTACGTGTGGGAAAGTACAATAGTGAAGAAAAGGTTTGCAACATTGTTGCGCATTTTAGAATAAAAATAGAAAGTCTTCAAGGGCAAAGGTGCGCCTGGAAAGGACAGTCCCCTTTTCAATGGCCAATCTGGTCAGGTTCCATTGCTGCACGTCCCAGATCTTTGGTCATGTGATGTGTGATACGTCAGCATCAAGATGGATCCCATCCCTAGTTCAAGGCCCTCATTTACGCGGTACATGAAAAGTAAGCGAAAACAAATTAATAACACAGAATAAAATGAATACACTGTACACCATGACCAACTACTCTTAATCCCTTATTTTATAATACTTATAGCATTAAGAGTTAGTGCAGAAAAGATGCATAGACAAAAGCGGCTTAAGATAGCATGAAGCATGATTAGTGACAAGCGGCCATTTTAACCTCACTGCGCATGTGCGAACTTTTCCCTCCAGATTGCGAGTGCGTCACGTCACATGGGTATGACCGACGCATGCGCAGACTGAATTTCTGCAAAGCGGCCATTTTATTAATGTGCAAGCTTGATTATGATGAAAAACACATAGGCAAGCCTCCTAGGGACACCCGTGTGTTGGGGAAATACAAATAAATGACAAACAATCAGAGTTAGTACAGTTATGTTTTAAGCCGAGGTTCATGAAGAGAGCAAGTCGCGTTACGTGCGAATCCTTGCTCCATCAGGAGTTCTTGCCTCAAAAGATTGTTTGCATCTACTCCCTTTGCTAGGCCATGGGGCCCTAGTGCCTGCCTCCTTGGTTTTAGGCAAGCCTCTTCAGCCGCGATCTCAAGATGCGTTGGTTCATGCAACGGCGACAGGCACTGCAATGGTTTCAGCAGCGGCACGGCGATGCTTGGAGATTCTTCTCACACAGCGGTGCTGCATCAGAAAAACAGCTACAAGAACAGTGATGCTTTGATTTCTTCAGTTCTTTGGGTTTCTTCCAGCTCCCAGCAGCAAGCACAACCTCCATTGGGCCAAAACTGGAACAGGCACCTCCTGGCAGGTCAGAACTTCCAACAGAAGAGTTCAGTGGAGCTGGGTTGAAGTCTTTGTATCCCTGAGACTTCTGATAGAATTCACTTTTCGACACCCCAATTACCCATTTGATGATATGTGAGTTAGCATCATATGGCTAACTGATGAAGTTCGTATATGCACCTATGTTGAACTATTTTACTTGCTACTTCTATATTCAAATGTACGTGTGACTATATTAGTTCCTTAGCTTAGCCTGTGTGCCACCATTTTGCGAATCCCTCTGTGTCCGCGGGCCCTGCTCGCTCATCTGCCCCTCCCGCAGGAATACAGAAATTCACCAAGACAGCAGTTTTCGTTTCTCGGCTTGCTGTGGCCGAAACTAACAAGTCTCTTTATCAGTAATGTTCTCATGCCCCAGAGACGCCGAAGCCTAGCTCCATGGCCTTGAGTAAAGATAGCGATGTATCCCTTGCAGGTGCAGATGCCTGCTGTATGATGGCATTGTTCACTGGTCTGGGTTTCGGTAATTTTCCACAAGGGGCGTACCCCAACTAACTGTATTGCATTATAATGTATTGCTGTGATGCAGAGAGTCAGTCCTCTCGTTCGCACTCCCAGGAGTGAGGTCGGACAGGGCCCTCTCATATGAGTGTTGTTTGGCCTAATAAAGACTTTGTTTATTCTTCTCCACTGTCCGGCTGACTTCCTATATAATTACTATAGGTGAGTGCGGTAAGTCACTAGAGTGGATTTGAGCCACGCTTATCAGATGGCGCCCGTATAGGGACCCCGCGATAAAGATCTTTCTCACCTGTAGGTGGGTAGCAGAAGACCGGGGACCCGCTGGTCGGCACGGTGGGCCCGGGTACCCATCTGATGCCGAGCTTGGTTCTCGCAGCGCTGCCCCACCCTGCTGATCGGGAGAGGTCCCGGTTCGGATCTTACGCCGGGGTCCAGAAGGCGGAACTCAAAGCTGACCGTGTTGGTCCTGGCAGCCGGAGGTGGAGAACGGTAGAGGTTGGTGCCGCCTACGGAAGGTGAGTGGTCCGCCTGTGATTGTTTCAGGAACTGGAGTGTTCCGGGAGACTAGGGTGTCTCCAGAGGTTTGAAGGAGCCGGCGTGCTCTTGGGGCTAGTGTGCTCCGGGGAACTCAGAGTGTGAGTAGGCGCTCTGACAGGCTTGACGAGGTTGGGGGAAACGTCTAGTTATATTGTGGTAGTGATCCGACCGGGTGGTACTGTGGTGAAGGCGTGGCTCATTGCGGGTGGACTCCGGTGCTTGCCCTGAACTCCTAGAGTGGTGGTTCAGTGGAGACGAGACCTGGGTCTCCCGTGGTAAAGTGCGCAGTGATCCATAGTGCCGCGCGGGGAGCGGATTTGTCTCCCCATCCTCAGAACAGTTAGTGTGCTGTTCGGTCTGCGGTAAGGTCCAGGTTCCCCAGGACTTGGTCGACGGGCCTTGTCCCATTTGGTAACACGTGTTTGGAGGTACTGTATATGTGTGTGCGTGATTTTTAATGCATAATTATATGTGTGTGTGAACGAGCTCGAGCTACGTGAGTCAAGGTAACGACGTCTGTTGATAGAGAAGTATTTTAAAATGCCGTGTTTTAGTAAGTTACGATGTTTTGGTTGTTGTTGTCGACCCTCAGATACTAGACTGGCTGAGAGCCAACCTGCACCACCCGAGGGCACTCCAAGCTTTGATATGTATGTCAAGCATGGACTTGTCCCGCTTTTGTTTGGTACTTTGTGGCACCGGTACACTGCTGACAATGTGGATTTGCAATGGCCCTTAACGGGTTCTTTTGATGAAGCTAAATTGGATTATTTACAGGATAAATTGTTTGCTAAGCGTAGCCGTCAAAGCATGTTTGATTCCTTAAGGGTGTGGCAGAAAGAAGCCAGGAAGAGAAAGATAAGAGACGAGAAAGAGGCTTTTTAAAAGTCCATGCAAACGATGGCACAGAAAGCGAGAGAACAGGTTGGGAATGAGAACGCGCTGCGATTAGAACGTGCAGACAGACTTTGCAGGTTGAAAGAAAATAAAAGTTATGTCGTACGAGAGGATGACCCAGATGAGATGGAAGACATTTTGAACACTAGACCCCCTCCTCCTTATGCCCCGCAGTCCTTGTATCCCTCCTTGCCAGCTCCGGCCTCTATTAGCGGGGACCCGGGTCCATCAGCGAGTGCCCCCCAACTTGGAGCAGTTTCCTCGCCCCAGACACCTCTTGTTTCTTTACTCCAGACCACTTCACCTGCACCCTCCCAATTCTCTTTAGCGCTCCCTACTGTTTCAGCTAGCACGACCCCCAGTCAGGAGATGTTAACACCGAGCCGAGGCGCAGGGAGTGGATTGCTCACACAGGTGCGGAAGTTGCTTACGCGTTCTACAGTTGGTTTGGATGAGAAGAGTATAGTGGCTAATCAGGCTTGCCAGTGGGCAAGGAACAATATTTATTCGTTTGAGGATATTTGGTCCACAATGAAAGATTTTGAGCCCTTAATGCAACAACATGCGTTGTGGCATATGTCGAATGTATTGATACAGTTATGGGAACAGGGGTATGGAGGTGTGGCTCCGGCGACTCTGCGAGACATACAGAGTGGAGCTTTCAGAACGAATACTGGGGTGAAGGAAGTGATGCGTAGTTTAAAGGCTTTACTACAGTATAGAAATGAATTGCCTTCTGCAGGTACGCCCCATTTTCCAGGTATACATCCAATGCGTGAAGTACACCCTATTTTTCATCCCGAGATCCCAGAAATAGTAGATCCAGTTACGAAGGCTGTCACTAGGGACAGAGTAGGTGCACATTTTCAGGAACAATGGGTATATACACCATGGAAGAGAAGTGAGGTTTTGTCGTTGAAGGCTCAGCTCCCAGATTCTAGAAAGAACCCGACTGCCTACTACAAAGAACTAACGGAAGCTGCGTCTTCCACTGTAATGACTTTGGCAGATGTTGAATTATTTTTTGGGCTCTTGGTTCCAGTTGATGTGTGGCGGCAGGTGAAAGGTACGGATCATTCGGAAGAGTTAGGAGGTACGTGGCAGGAATTACAGGATTGGGATAAGGAACGTAAGCCAGGAGAAAAGCCGAAAGCTGAGATTTTGGCCTTGCCGGGGCGCATAATAAAATACATGCATTCTCTCATTCCCCCGAAGAAGGTAGATTGGGACAAGTTGACGGCTTGTAAGCAGAAAAAGGATGAGGCAGTCTCGGACTTCTTTACAAGGTTTGAAGAAACGTTTATGGATTTTAGTGGGCAAGATGTGTCACAGGATGGAGGGTTGCGGCTTTTTGTCAATAGGTTTGTCATGAACTTATTGCCCGAAATTTCAGCGAGACTGCAAGCGTCGGAGAGTACGTGGACAACGTCCTCTCCTTCAGGCATCCTTAGTATGGCACAGTATTATGAGCACAGAGAAAATGAGAGTAAGGACAAGCAGGAAAAGAAGGCCAAGGATTTGAAGACTAGGGTTTTGTTGCAGCAAGTGGCTAGAGGCAGAGGAAGAGGCGCAGCGCCGAGTCGTGGTGGCGGCTTTGGGAGAGGTGAGAGTAGGGAAAGGCTGGGACCGAATCAGTGTGCGAAGTGTAAGCAGGAGGGGCATTGGTGGAGGGATTGCCCACTGCTTCAGTCGAATGCCGGTCCAGGGCGAGGACGAGGAAGAGGTAGTGGTGATTATGGGAGACAGGCTGCATGGTCAGAAGGAGGGAGACCGGGAGGTAATTATTTTGACAACAGTGCGAACAGACAACAGTTGCAGAGGGGCGGTGGTCAGTACTATAATGATGATTACTCGATGGACGATCTGACAGGGTTCTCCCACAACTAGGACAGCGTAGGACAGAGCGAGGGACCAGTGCCTGTGGAAGTTGATCAAAGGGGACCCTATGTCGAGGCAGACTTACTGGGGTCTCACCAAAATTTCTAGTGGATACGGGTGCAATGAAAAGTTCAGTGGCTCATTCTCGGGTCCCAGGGGCGGCTCTGTCTGGCAAGAATAACATCTCTGTGGGTTTTGCAGGTACCCCAGTGATTAGCCCCATTTCTAAACCCATCACGTTAACGATTGGTCCTTTTACTGTTGATTCACCGTTCTTATTGACTTCGAATTGCGGAGAAAATTTACTGGGCTTAGATCTTTTGAAGAGGTTGCACGCCACTATCTATTGTTCCCCGGATGGCGTGTATCTTACGTTAGGTCCAAATGTTGCTCGTCCACTACAATGTTTCTCCAAGGATGAACAATTACCACCTGAATTCCAAGGAATACCCGACAGTCTGTGGGCTGTCAATGACACAGATGTAGGAAAAATGGATATAGCCCCGGTGACAATCAGAGTAAAAGTGGGTGCGAAATTACCCCGGTCTCCCGCGTGACAGGCGGGGATACTGAAAGTAGTTCTCACTGAAGCTGACATTACGACTAACATATCTGTTGAGATTCAGGCTATGAGATTATTTACAATTCAGAACAGGATGGTGCTTGACGTCATCCTGGCAGATAGGGGCGGGGCCTGCCGCGTCATCGGGCGACTGAACTACATCAGGATAACGGGACATGGTCCTTACAGGGGTGGCTCTGGGGTGTCTTCTCATCGTGGGGTTGGAAAATATTGATGGGTCTGGTTGGTGTGGTAAGCATCATTCTGACATGTTGCCTTTGTGTATATTGCCTCCCTCCATGCTGTTCAATGTGTGCCACGAATTTGCGTCCACAAAAGAAGGTGTCGGGTCAATATGCTACTTCAATGATTACTGAAATTCCTGCTGATGCAAGTTGGTTGATATTTATTTCAGAGGATGTTTTAGACTAAAAAAAAAAGGAAAAAAATGGTGTTCTGCCCCTAGAATGGATATGCCGGCACTACCTTTTGGCAAATAAATGAGGCCATAGTTAGCCAATGATGCTAAAAGAAGGGTCTGATAGAATTCACTTTTCGACACCCCAATTACCCATTTGATGATATGTGAGTTAGCATCATATGGCTAACTGATGAAGTTCGTATATGCACCTATGTTGAACTATTTTACTTGCTACTTCTATATTCAAATGTACGTGTGACTATATTAGTTCCTTAGCTTAGCCTGTGTGCCACCATTTTGCGAATCCCTCTGTGTCCGCGGGCCCTGCTCACTCATCTGCCCCTCCCGCAGGAATACAGAAATTCACCAAGACAGCAGTTTTTGTTTCTCGGCTTGCTGTGGCCGAAACTAACAAGTCTCTTTATCAGTAATGTTCTCATGCCCCAGAGACGCTGAAGCCTAGCTCCATGGCCTTGAGTAAAGATAGCAATGTATCCCTTGCAGGTGCAGATGCCTGCTGTATGATGGCATTGTTCACTGGTCTGGGTTTCGGTAATTTTCTACAAGGGGCGTACCCCAACTAACTGTATTGCATTATAATGTATTGCTGTGATGCAGAGAGTCAGTCCTCTCGTTCGCACTCCCAGGAGTGAGGTCGGACAGGGCCCTGTCATATGAGTGTTGTTTGGCCTAATAAAGACTTTGTTTATTCTTCTCCACTGTCCGGCTGACTTCCTATATAATTACTATAGGTGAGTGTGGTAAGTCACTCCAGTGGATTTGAGCCACGCTTATCACTTCAGAACAGGAAGCCAGCACACAAAGGCCCATGGAGATCTTCTTCAAGCAGGTTCAAAGCAAAGATCCAGTATTTGTCCTCTCGTGGCAGAAACAGCAACTGCAGGCCATCCCCACACAGTTCACAGCAAAGGGGCAGTACTCCTCCTCACAGCTCTTCAGCTTTTCTCCTTGGCAGATGCTCCTCTTGATTCCAGAAGTAGTCTAATCTCTGGTGTTTTAGGTCTAATACTTATACCCCAAAATGTTGCTGTTCTCTTTGTGCAACGTTCTCTGAGCCCAGTCCAAAATAGTTCTGTCCTCACTGGTGCAGTATGGACAATGGGGGTGGAGACAGCATTGTGCAAGGGAGACAGGCCCTATTCAGGTGTAAGGAAATCTCCTCACACTACTCTAAATTCAGCCAAGGTCTATTCAGCCCAGCTCTGTGTCATTCAGGAAGGGCCAGGCACAACTCCCCCCCCCAGTGGCTGTCTACAGTGAAAGCACATCCCCAGTCCCTGTCATTCCAAAACCAGACAGTCAATACACAAACAGGCAGAGGCACAAAGAATGGTTGTACAAGAAAATGCCTGCTTTCTAAAAGTGAGAAAGCAAAAGACATACAGATGATGGATGGAATGTAGAGCAAATCAAACATGTAAATGTAAATGTAAATGTATTGCGATTTATATAGCGCACGTATCACCCGAAGGCATCAAGGCGCTTGCCTTGGGAACCCGTCCTGGTATTCCCCTGTGAGATATCCCCAGCAGGGTATCCACAAGGTGAAAGCCAGGCATCCCGCAGCGAGGGGCCGTAGTGGAGATTAAGCAAGCTATTGCCCAGAGTCGCAGAGTGTGAACCCGTGAGTCGAGTAGGCAATGGAACGAGAATTATCGAGTCCGTGGAATTTTTGAGCCCAGATCTGGGTTAAATCCATTGTTATTTTGCTCACCATGCCACCCCAGTTTTGAACCAGCCATATGCAAATCAGTCTTGACCCTGAGCCTCATGGGAACAGTCCAGACCATACTTCCAAGCCAGGTCCTCCCGGGACCGGAAACAAGGATCCTGGGATCCTTTACTAAAAGATGTGTTATTAAATTCTGAGTTCAGAGAGCCTAAACGGTTTTTCTCTGTTGTGTCCCAATGGGAAGTTATACTTGTAAGATGGTACAAAGCATTTCTCATTCTACCTATGGGGCAAGATAGCCTTTCAATAGTGAAAAACGGAATTGGCAGTATTTCCCTAGCAGGACATGTCCTACCTTTCACATACACTGTACCCTGCCCAGGGGGGAATCTTGCCCCTACCATTGGGGTGTCTTACATGTAAGAAAAGGAATGGTTAGGGCCTGGCAAGTGGGTGCACTTCCCAAATCGACATAGCAGTTAACAACTGTGCACAGAAACTGCAGTGGCAGATCTGAGATACCTTTTCAGGGCTACGCATCTGGGTGGCACAATCAGTGCTGAAGGCCCACTAGTAGCATTTGATTTACATGCCCTGGCATACTTCAGTCCACTTTACTAGGGACTTTCCAGTAAATCAAATATGCCAATCAGGGAGAACCAATTGTAATCACAATTTACACAGGTAGCACTCGCAATTTGACACTGATCAGAAGTGGCAATGTGCCCAAAGCAACTAAGCCAGCAAAAACTATACCCAGCACAGCATAAAAAATACAGGAGGTAGAGGCAAAAAAGTCAGGGGAAACCACGCCAAATATGCCAAATCTAACACAATGTGAAAGCATAAAGGGGGAGGGCACAACCGAAAGCAACATGGATTGGGGTTAAACAACATGGAGGACACTAGAGGTGAGAAGCAACGGGGCGAAGCACATGGGCGAGTGCAAGAAGTTAGGGGCACAGAGAAACAGTCAGGCAATAGAGAGCAACATGGAGTGCAGGGGAGAGGTGCACGAGGGGGATGGCTCAGAAACACATGCACTATAATGGAGTGCTTCACAAAAAAGAAACAAGTATTGGCAAAGTCAATATGTATTGCCTATGCAAGAACTACTGGTTTTGCCAATGTATTTTAGCCATGTTGTACACCAGCGTGGCTACTATTTAGCATGGCAAAAAGTTTGTGGTGGCAGGGAGAGTGGCGAGTAGTTGGCGTACAGTGGAGTGGTATAGAGTGGCACAGAGTGGAGTGGCACAGAGTGTTGCTGAGTGGAAAGACACAGAGTGTAGAGGAGTAGCATGAAGTGGTGTGGAGTGTTGTAGAGTGTTGTAGTGTGGAGGGTCATAGGGGGAAGTGTTATGGAGTAGTGTGGGATGTAACGGATTAGAGTGAAGTGTCTTGGAGTAGAGTACAGTGCAATGGTGTAGAATAGAGAGGCATAGAGTGGAGGGGCATAGAATAGAGGGCATGGGGTGTACAGTTGAGTAGAAGAGTATAGGGTGTTGTGGCATGGAGTAGAGTGCTGTAGAGTGGAGTGGAGTGGTATAGCATGGAGTGGAGTTAAGTGTCATAGAGTGGCGTAAAGTGTTGTAGAGTTGAGTAAAGTGGACTATAGTAGAGTGGAGTAGAGTAGAGTGGAGTGGAGTAGAGTGGAGTGGCATAGAGTGGAGTAGAGTAGAGTGGTGCGGCGTAGAGTAGAGTTGCATAGAGTGGAGTGGCGTGGAGTGGCATGGCGTAGAGTCGAGTTCCATAGAGTATAGTGTTATGGAGCATCACAGAGTGTCGTGAAGGGTCATAGAGTATCATGGAGTGGAGTGGCACAGAATAGCATTGAGTGTCATAGAGTGGAGTGGAGTAGAGTGTTAGGATAGTGTTGTGTTGTGGAGTAGAGGTGC
The DNA here is from genome assembly GCF_964263255.1 of Lissotriton vulgaris. Taxonomy (NCBI): domain Eukaryota; kingdom Metazoa; phylum Chordata; class Amphibia; order Caudata; family Salamandridae; genus Lissotriton; species Lissotriton vulgaris. Next base: position 993,400,865 of record NC_141699.1, read on the forward strand.
ATAGAGTAGTGAGGCATAGAGTGGAGGGGCATGGAGTAAAATGGATTGGAGCAGAGTAAAGTGTCATTGATTGTCGTAGAGGGAGTGGAGTGGAGTGGTGTTGAGTGGCATATGATGGAGTAGAATGACGTAGAGTAGAGGGGCATGAAGTGGCATACCAAAGAGTGGAGTAAAGTGTCAAACAGTGGAGTGGTGTGAGAGGAGTGACTTGGAGTGGAGTGTTGTAAAGTGAAGTAAAGTGTCATAGAGTAGACTGCGGTAGCGTGGAGTTGAGAAAAGTGGCATAGAGTGACATAGATTGAAGTGCCGTAGAGTGTCATAGAGTACAGTGGAGTGGAGTGTTCTGTCGTAGAGTTGAAGAGTGCAGAGTGTTGTGAGATTGAGTGGAGAAAAATGTTGTAGAGTGGAGTAAAGTGCGGAGTTCCATGGAGTTGAGTAAAGTGGCGTAGAATGTCATAGAGTGGAGTGGCATAAAGTGTTGTAGGGTTGAGTGCTGTAGAGTGGAGAGTCTTAGAGTACAGTTTCGTAGAGTGGCGTGTTCTATAATGGAATGGAGTAGAGTGTCATAGTATGGAGTGACATAGACTGGAGTAGAGTGTAGTGGTTTAGAGTAGCATAGAGTGGAGTGGCGCAGAGTGGAGTGGCATGGAGTGGAGTTAGGTGCAGTGGCATACAGTGAAGTAGAGTAGCATGATGTAAAGAGGAGAAGAGTAGAGTGGTGTAAATTGGCATAGAGTTGCGTGATGTTGAATGCCATGGGGTGGCATGGTGTTGAGTGGCATAGAGTGGAGTGGTGTAGTGGAGAGGGGAATGGAGTGTCATAGTGTGTGGTGGAGTGGTCTAGAGCGGACTGGCATAGAGTAAAGTAGAGTGGCATAGAGTGGCGTTGCTAGAGTGGAGTATACATTGTGCTATTACAGAAAACACATTTTCAACTGAAATGACCATTACATCTGCACAGACATACAGTTTTACTGATCAAACTATACAGTGCACAAATGATAATATGTGGAAATGGCATCACCAAGTGTATTGATTTGTTTTGATCGTATTAAAATATTTGATTCCTCTACACTTCAGAATTACAAAACAAAATGTGCTTCACATGTACTTTGGAAATTCTGATATATTTGCACAGTTAATTTACAGACATTTAAAGTTTGTGTGCTAGACAAAATACAGCCTTTCGCCTCATCCATCGTACCCAGGAGGATTATCACATAAATCCTTCCACTTTGAAGTCTGAAAAAGAAAAGTAAACACCAAGCTCCCTCTGAAGACAGAGCATGGCATTTGGCCTCTGTCTTTGCACAGCAAATGTGACAAGATAAGAATAAAATTTAAAGGCCTGTTTACAGAAAGTGAGTACCTGTGGAAGAATACAAGGAGCCCTGGTAAACAGGCTATGCTCTATGGAATGGACTAACTCAAGCAGGACAGCCTGAAACAAATAAAGCCAGCAAATTGAAAGCAAGCAAATGTGAGTCTGTGGTGATCTGTATTACGCAATACTGGTGATCTGTATTATGCAATACTTATTGGAACTCCATGATGTCACCTGTGGGTTCTTCTTGTACTGTGCATTCTTCCCCAATGTTCCCTGTTTGGCAGTTGCAGCTGCCCTGTCTCCCCTTCATGCTGGACGGCTCTCTTTTCCTGAATAAATCTCCAATTGAAGTTCCTGCCTCCGCCTCATCTTTACATTGGCGACTGAGGATGGTCAGCTGTTATTCAGCTGTTGCTGCTACCTACAATTCAACCTCATCAAGCAAAGCGGTTTGATTTTATGAACATTACTTTCAACCCACCTCCATGTGAGTACATTTATCATTATTATCTACACGCTGTTCTCTTCGAACTCTGCAATCTACAGAGAGCCGTCCCAGCTACCAGTTTCCTTTATTACAATTTGCCGGCTATCGTCTGTTTCGAGCTCCGCTTCGTGCCATGCAGCGCACCTTCAAACTGTTCTCTTAATCCTATTTTGCTGGCTGACTTTGTCCTTACCGGCACTGCGCGTTGCCTCACTCTTCATTTCCTGCACCGCGTGCGTTTTCACCACCCAAGCGCTGCCTGCGATCGTCCATTACCTCCTTGGCGTGTTTCCTCACCGCTTGTTGTTTCTCCCACAAGCTACGCCGTGTAATGATGACGTAATCGAATCCTCACCTCCGCTCAGCGCCAGCACGCACTTTGTTGCCAATAGCAACCTGCACGTCGAGACGCTTCTCCTCCGTGTCAATCACTTCACCACGACGTTCTTCCGCATCTTCAGCGCTCTACGTCACAGAGGCTTCGCGTCAATTTCAATCCTGACTGCTTCTTCTTGTCACTGTGATTCCGCTTGGCTCTCGCAGCTCCTCATTCTTCACGTTATCACGCTGATGTGCACAGCTCAAGCACACAGCTAATTTTTCTTAAAAAAAAAAGCAGAGAACAACATCTACATTTTCGCGCTGATGTGCACAGCTCAAGCACACAGCTGATTTTTCTTTAAAAAACAAGAAGAGAAGAACATCTACATTTTCGCGCTGATGCGCACAGCCTATACTAGATCATACTTTCTACACCAATGTTTGCATAATCAAGTACTCAACCTCTGCATGCCAACCTGCACAGCACGCTGACGTGCACAGCTTCTACTTACATTTTTAGCACGCTGATGTGCACAGCTTCTACTTACATTTTTAGCACGCTGACGTGCACAGCTTCTACTTACATTTGTCCTTCATTATACTGATGTGCATTGTATTTACTCGCTGATGTGCACAGCTTTGGCACATCATATTTTCTTTCACCTGCTCATTCTCACTTCCATATTTACAAAGTTTTTTTTTCTTGTGGTTTTCACAGAATTTCACTGTTATTTTACTGTTTGCTCCCTTGCATTTTTCTTACATAGGAAAAAATAGAAGATCTTGCCATGCAAAACGTATCTCCCCCTGCTCCATTTCTTCAGACTCCTGGAGATCCTCCGCTGGAATGGAAGCTTTGGTTGAGATCTTTCATGGCCTACCTAGGAGCAATCGACGGCCTTAGGTACCGTGCTGAAAGGAAGAAGAGTCTAATGTACTATCATCTTGGTGTAGAAGGGCAAAATGTTTTTGATCATCTTCCAATTTATGTTCCACCCACTGGAGAAACCCCTGATGAATTTGAGATAGCCATAGCCAAATTAGACAAGTACTTTGTTAAGACTAAAAACATGGTTGTACATCGCTACAAATTTTTCACCAGAGCTCAAAAACCCGAAGAAAGCATTGACACTTTTGTTACTGCTTTAAAAATACTTGCGTCTAAATGCGAATTTGACAATTTCACCTCTCAACTTATTAGAGATCAACTTGTTGCTCGCTGTTCTTGTAAACAAATCCAAGGGAAATTACTGTCCTGCAAAGATCCTTCTCTCGACAAGGCTATCGACATAGCCAAAAGTATTGAAACATCTTTAGAAGACTCCAAACAATTAGAAGTTTCTCTTTCTAACACTTCCATTTCTGGTGCTGTTTCCACCAGGTTGCCTCTTCCCACCAAGACTCCTAATTTCACTCCTCGTGACTCTCGTGGTTATTTCAAAAGAATGGGAAACACTAGTTTTAGAAAACCTTTTACACCTAATAGACAATTCAGCCAAAGTACTTTCTGTTATAGATGTGGCTCTTCTTACCATGCTTCCAATTTTAAGAATTGCCCTGCTGCCAATCAACAATGTACTCAGTGTGGAAAAATGGTCACTTTTCTAGGGTCTGCATGAGAGGTAGAAGAGGCAATGTACGTAGTGTCATGTGTGATAATGATTTCTCTCAAGATCCTAATCCCCTTGAGTTTTTGTCTGAACATCCTGAACATTCCGAATGTGATGTGACCAGTCAGGAATATGTTGTTGTAGTGAAAGACAATGACACTCTCAGTCGTACGTTTCTTGTTCCCGATCCTGAAGTTGATGCCACTATTGATAATCACCATATCCTACTACTGGTAGATACAGGTGCCCGTATCACTATTGTTTCCTATGAGAAATATTCTCACCTTTGGCAAAATAAATGTTTACTTCCTCCTGATGTCCTTTCTGTGGCCTTTGAAGGAAGCAGAATCAACCTTCTAGGTTATTTCTTGGCTGAAATCTCAATTTTCGGCAAATCCATCAAGGGGAAGGTCTATGTTGCCAAACGTGGTATCAATGTCCTAGGACTCATACACCAGGCAGAATTTGGTGTCACCATTAAACCTGGCTTACCCAACCCTGTATTCATTGAAGGATGCAATCCCTCCCCTGCATCCTCTACCCCTGTTTACAACGTTTTTAATAGTGAATTCTGGGAGCACAAATACAAAAATATTTTTGAGGATCGCTTAGGCAAGATTACCAATTTTCAACACTTTATCAAGGTCAAAGATGGTGTTTCTCCTATCAAACACAAGCTTAGGAATGTTCCCCTTAGTATTAGAGAAGATTTGTCCAAACACCTTAAGTCTTTATGCGAGCAAGAAATCATCGAAAAGGTAGAATCCACATTATGGCTTTCTCCCATTGTTCTTGCCAGAAAAAGGTCTGGCGATCTCAGGATGTGTGTGGACTTACGCAGTCTCAATGAAGCTATCTGGGTCGATGGCTTTCCTCTTCCTCGCATTGAGGATTTGATAGCTAGAGTGGGCTCATCCACTTGGTTTTCTAAACTTGATTTAAAGGCGGCTTACCACCAAATTGAGTTACATCCCCTCTCTCGTCATCTCACGGCTTTTGTAACTCCTGATGGAGTTTTCCAGTTTCGCCGTCTACCCTTTGGGTTGGCGTCTGCCGCCGCTGTTTTCCAGCGTATCATGTCTGAAATGTTTGAGGAACTCTCTAATGTTGTTGTCTTCCAGGATGACATTCTTATCTTCACTCAAACTGAACACGAACACAACTTGGTCATTGACAAAGTTTTCAACATCTTGGAAAAAAGAGGTGTAACTCTTCAAAAGAGTAAATGTGTATTCAAAACCAGAGAAGTAGAATACCTTGGCCATACCATTTCTGAATGTGGTATTAAACCCAGGCCAGGTCTTGTCAAGAGTATCATTGAGGCTCCTGCCCCCTCCAACAAAGAACAGCTTCTGTCCTTTCTCGGCCTTTGTGAGTTCTACTCTAAATTCATGAGAGACTACGCCAAGACCACTGAATGTTTTAGACTCCTGCTCAAAAAAGGTGCCACTTTCAGCTGGTCTGATGAGTGTGAAAAAGGTTTCCAGCTCATCAAAGAACACATCACCAAAGCTCCCGCTCTTCAACCTTTCAATGGAAACAGAGAAACTGTTGTCACTGTTGACGCCTGTGAATATGGCCTTGGGGCTGTTCTCTCACAAATGGCCCATGGTAAAGAATTTACTGTGGGGTTTGCCTCCAGGACTCTCCGTCCTGTTGAGCGTAAATATTCTGTTATTGAAAAGGAACTGCTGGCCTGTGCTTGGAGTGTTGAAAAGTTTAAATCCTTCTTATGGGGCAGACCATTTGTCCTTCAAACTGATCATCGACCTCTCGTAGACATTCTATCCGGCAGAAACGTCAAACGCACAACCGCTCGGTTGGCTAGACTCTCCACCAAACTGTTAGAATTCAATTTCAAAGCTATCTACATTCCTGGGGGCAAGAACAAACGTGCTGACTGTCTTTCCAGGTTACCCATACAAGAGCCTAACGAAAATGAGTGGGTAACAGAGATTGAAGAGTGTTTTGTGGCCAACATTTCACAAATTTCCCTTTCCTTCGCTGAGAATGATTGGGTTAATGCTGTTGAGAATGATGCCGTACTTAGGGATGTCGTTTCCTTCATTCAGAAAGGTTGGCCCAAAGAAAAATCTCTTTCTCCTGAACTCCAAATTTATTGGAAAATCAATTCCGAACTTTCCTTGGAAAGTGGCAAAGTTGTTAGGGGCAATAAATTCATTCCTCCCTCTGTTTATCGAGAAAAGATTATTGCTGATGCTCATTCTGGCCATTTAGGTGCCACTATTACTAAAAGAAATGTCAGATCGAATTTCTGGTGGCCAAGAATGGACAATCAAATTGTGGATGCTATTAAACTTTGCACACGCTGTAACACCAGTGACAAAGTCCTTGTTTTGGAAGGTGTTTGCGATTCTGTTGTTCCCCCACCCTGCAGGGCTTGGCAAAAAATTGGCCTGGACTTTCTGGGTCCATTTCATGTCCTTCCCAACACCTCAAAGTACTTCTTGGTTCTTGTCGATCACCTCTCTAGATGGGTTGAAGTCGAACCTATCAATGTTCCCAATTCTAAAAGTGTTATTGATTGTCTGACCAGAATTTTCCTAAGGGAGGGTTGTCCGGAAGAAATCCTCACCGACAATGGGGTTCAGTTCATCTCTAAGGAAATGAGTGTTTTTTTAAATAACTGTTGTATCAAACATACCAGAACTCCCTTGTATCACCCTCAGAGCAATGGCAAAACCGAGAGGTTCAATAGAGTTATTGTTGAATGTGTGCAGGCCGCCTTCAAATCCAATAGCTGTATTTTTCAGGCTGTAAAAGATCTTGTATGGTCTTATAGAATTTCTCCACATGTTGCGACAGGTTTTTCCCCCTTTGAATTGATGAGAGGAAGGAAAGCCTCTTCTCAAGCTCTTCCCTTTTGGATGGTCAAAAGTCTCCACAAAGGTTGTGACTTGGAAGTGGCATGGGATTGTGCCAACAAAAAATCTTCCAACTCTCTGCCTTCCAACACGGGACATTTCAAGAGGTCTTTCCACAGTATTCATGCTGGAGATTGGGTCAAGATCAAAAATCCTCTCACTGTTAAGAAAGGCTTTTCCAAGTTTCTTGACTCCCAACAAGTTGTGGAGGTTCGCAAAAATGCTGTCAAATTGTCTAATGGTAATTGGTGGAGCACTTCTCGTGTTGCCAGAGATCCCTCTCGCGCTTCACGTGCAACTGTTCCTTCCCCGAGTGTTCCAATTGACAATGGTCTTAGAAGGAGCTCAAGGTTGACTGTCAGACCTAACAGATTTCGTGACTACATCTAATTCATCTTTCATTTTTGTTTTTTCTTGTTTTTCCTTTAGAAAGGGGGGAGGTGTGTGGTGATCTGTATTACGCAATACTGGTGATCTGTATTATGCAATACTTATTGGAACTCCATGATGTCACCTGTGGGTTCTTCTTGTACTGTGCATTCTTCCCCAATGTTCCCTGTTTGGCAGTTGCAGCTGCCCTGTCTCCCCTTCATGCTGGACGGCTCTCTTTTCCTGAATAAATCTCCAATTGAAGTTCCTGCCTCCGCCTCATCTTTACAGAGTCCCAACCCACAATGCCGATGGTAAGTTATAGGCTTAATGCATACCCAGGGAAACTTTCCGAATGTCACCAAGAAGTTTTCAGCAAACCCGAAAGCTATGTTGTCTGGCAGACTTTGACCTAAAAATTTGTGCTTGAAAAGCAAGCAGTGAAAGCAGTGATGCCACCCAAGAGATTGTAAAGAGGCAATGCTCCATGGGAGGTATAAACACAAGCTTGACAGTCTGGGTCACCGATACGAATAAGACAAATGGGAGTGACAAGGAAAGCACATCAAAGGTAGTACCTACTGAATAGCAGAGCACCTGTAAATTAGGAGTTGTGAGTGAGAGTCAGTTAGTGTGAAAGGGTGAGCGTGTATAAGTAAGTGGCAGAACCAGTGAGAGTAAGTATGTTTGTATGTGAGTGACACTGAGAGTAAGTGAGAGAGTGTGCGAGAGTTAGAATGAATGAGTGGAAGAGAGAGGGAGTATGATTGAGAGAGTGTGAGTATGATTGAGTAAAAGTGTGTTTGCATCTGTTATGCTTCTGAGTTTGCCACTGGCCATGGCATACACAATATCATTTTGGGCTTACAGGAGCATCAAAGGTAACATGCTGCCACTGGCATATTAGACCTCATTCTTGGCATATGGGACAGCAGGCATTGCAAAATGTAAGCGCTGATGTACTAGAAGTGTTTCTGGGCAAGAGACACCCATGGAACAATACTAGTGTCGGCATGCTGGAGATATTTCTTGGCATTGGGCTGGAGAGCTCCCACTGCAAAATGCAGACTCTGAAATATTGGAAATAATACTTGGCATGTGGCGGACACCTAAGGCAAAATGCTGGTCCTTGCATACTGGAGGTATTCATTGGCTTCAAAAAGGGCAGCCATTGTGTATTGGGGCTGAAGGGTCAGGTTGGGGGGGAAGCAAAATATGATAAAATGCTGGCTCAGAAACACTGGTGGAAGTTTTTGTCAACCAGGTCTCCCTTTGTATATGGACAGTATCAATCGCAAAAGTTTGGCACTGGCATAATGTATGTAATTCCTGGCATAAGGCGGTTCACTGAACAAAATGCCGGCATTGGCATATCGAGGTAATTTTTCAAATATGTTTAGAACACCTAAGGCAAATATTGAAAACAACGACGTCAACTACTGGCAGGTGTTACGCCCGCCACTTTCAAAGATCATTAGCTGCCACTGGCTCCTAGCATCTTAAGATTACCCTTTAACCACCTATTTTGTTATCAGCCGTTCCCAGGTCCACCATAAAACCAACTCAGAGCTGGCCTATTCCGTAGTAACTCCCCCCTGCCCACCCCACCGCTCTTACCTCTACCGGGCACTCCAGTTTCCACATATTTATGGATTTGCTGCAATTACCACATACTCAATTATCTGCTACAAAAATAGTTTGCAGCCAAATTGGTCAGACTTTACTAAAAAACATTGCCACATGAGTAGACAGGAAGTGGAAGACCCTTTTCAAAAGGTTATCTGGTCACCTTTCAGTTGTTGATTTCTGCATTTAGGTGTTAGACTGATTTGAAGGAGAAGAAACCTTTCCCCTGATAGAGTTTGCATGTTTAAGAATGTCAAAGTAACACTGTCACAAAAAAATACTGGCTGATGTCCCAAAACCTGCCTTTTATTGTTGCATAATTTAGTCAAACCTGCAGCATAATTTGGTTCGCCCTTGTTACATAATTTCCCTGGCCCTGCATGCACTAAAGGCCTGTTTCACAACCGGCCTCTATACTCGTGGGGGATGGTCCGCATTCGGGCGAAATCTCCGTAATGAGAATTCTCATGGCGGAGGTGGGCTGAATTTGCGTAGTCGTGCTACGCAAAGCTCTGCGAAATGGTAAAAAATCTCTGCAAGCACGCAAAAGTTCAGAGAACATGCGAATTGCTTGTTCTACCTGTTTGGGATGCTTTTTTCCTGTTCACGAATGCTGTTTGCGTGCTCAGGGAGAAATATCACGCGAGCACGCATTTTGAAAGCGCGAACAAGTAAAAAAGTCTGCAAAGCCGCGGATCGCAAATTTTTGGCAATTCCGTGTTATCCGCGGAATGCAAAATTACCCAAAATCCGCTAATTCCGTGAGCGGTCGGAATTTACCGCCCAGGCCTAGATTCCACCCCGAGAGCGGAGATTACCCAACTACTGCAGTGCCTCCGTCTCGAGCGCGGAGGCCCTTTGTGAAACAGGTACCCAGTTTTAAACTTTCAAACCACCAAGAACCTCATTTAAACCCTAATCATAGTGCTACCAGAGCTGTAAATTTCATTTGGATTTTTAGTACTAAAGACAATTTATAGATAAAAAAAAAAATGCTGATTTGCCTAAATACTTGTCTAAAAGCTGGTGATAACTGCAACTGCAAATTGGGAAAGGTGGACATAGCACGTGTAAAAAGAAGTATGCTATTTCCCAATTATCGCACTGGTGTAAAATTCGGGCACAAAAATATAAAAGCCTCAGATGCTAATGTTATTTGTGTTGCAGAGGGTTTGTACTTGGTTTTTACACTACTCTCAAGATGAGCTCTTAATGATGTGCTATTGTAAGTCAACATAACTGACAACAGCAAACCCATTTTAAGGAAAAAAATACTGGAATAGAAAAACCAATGTAAGCTCCAACCGCTCAGTGGAGCAGTCAGTTGAAAGGCGTGTGGTTCCATTTTGTTTTTAGGTCTCAGCTAGCGTAGGCTGCGCACATGCGCTGTCTCTCTGGCGAGATTTTATGTTTCTTAGTAGCGAGGGTAAACCCCGCCCCTCTTCTCCATTTGCTGGCTTCCTAAATGGCGGCCAGCCATTGAAGAAGAGGTTTCAGTGTTGTCATTTTTTACATCTAAGCCCCGTCTTTTTTTAATTGAGCGGCGTGTTTTTTTCGTTTCTTACTCATTCTTCTCCATTGGCTGAAATGTAACAACAACAGTCAAAAACACGCCCGTTGTTTACATTCCAGCCAATGGAGAAGAGGGGAGAAAGAAAAACAGGCCCCCCCAGTCTGCAAAGGACGGGGCTTAGTGAAAAATGGAAAGCGCTTGTTTCTTTTGGGTGAGGACTTGTTGTTTTTACCGTTATATATAGCGCGAACTCAACCCGAAAGTTACACACATTTTTGTTGGTAGGTAAATTAAGTGACTTGCCCAGAATCACAGGCTTTTGAGCCGATGAAGAAACTCGGACCCAATTACTCAGTTCCAAAGTCTACAACTCTGGGCGTTCCGCCACATTATCTCCCGCTCTTACATTCTCCTTTAAATAATATAATTCAATATGCTTCGTAATGAATAAAAAAAGAAAGCATTGTGCATTCGAAAGTTGGGAGGTATCCCCACTGTGTGAGCAGGCACCTGGCTCGATTAAGTCATCTCAGAACAGGTAATTATCTCACAAAATCCAACATACTCCCATTCAAAGATGGCCACCGTAAATCCTTCTGCCGTATTCAGCATGCTCATGCCTTCGTATGTTTATCAATGCTGCAAACTGAGGGCTGTTCTGACTGCCTCCAGGTTTCCCGGGCGGTGGCGCCTACTCATTCTAGGTGGTTTTATAAATTTTATTTCCTGGTTAGTTAGCCAAGGGGCCTTTATAGAAATTGAGCTGTCTTAGTTAATTAATTTAGCTTTTTCCTGCTCAGTGGTTTACAAAAGAAGGCCTCATTTCACTTTAGGTTTTTCTGCAGAAGAACCTGCTGATTAGCTGTCCACTGCATAAGACAGTGCTTAAGAAATGGTATTTAACTAGGCGACTGTAGGAGTACACTAGCCACAGTAAAACCAAGAGCACTGAGCCGTACACAGGATCCAGACGTTTATTTATTATTTATTTATTAGTTGAATTTGTAAGGGCGCAACAGCTACGCAAAAAGGGTTTCCCAGCGCTGGAGTTGACTGGCTGGAATATTATTAGCAGCTTGGGGAGAATTATTGGTTAAACAACCAGGTCTTAAGAGATTTTCGGAAGCGGGTGTAGACTGTTTCTTTCCGGATATCTGGGGGAGTGAATTCCACTACTCACTCTATACAGCTAACTCTACTCACTACTACTTACACAATTACTCTAAACAAAATATAATACTCAATGATACTCACTATTAATGCCTATTACTCTATAGTACTCGCTACTACTCTACTGCAAACTCTATACTCTACTACTCTACTCACTAATAATAATTTACTACACACTCTCTACTATTCAAAATAATTATACTACTAACTTTCTACAATATTAATACCTATTACTCTATAGTACTCTCTACTACACGCTCTATAAAACTATCTACTACTCACTATTACTCACTCTACAACTCACTCTCTACTACTAACTCTCTAATACTCTGTTTATAATACGCTACTCACACTATTCTAATAACTATATCTACAATATACTACTCACTCATTACTACTCACTATAATACTCTGTATTATAACTATCTAATACTCTACTAGACTTTACTAACTACTCACTCTACTACTACTGTAAGCTACTCACACTTTACTCAATATCTACTACTCTCTAATACTCTCAATTCACACTCTACTACTCACTCAACTAATCACACTCTAATACACCCTCTAACTACTCTCTACTACATACAAGTCACACTTCTCACAACTCACTAAATTACAAGATCCACAATTTTATACTCACTCTCTACTACTCTACTACTCTCTACTACACTCTAATACTGAAAAGTACTAACTACTGCTCTCTAATAAATACTCTATTTTAAAACTCACTCTACTAAATAGATATACTACTCCATATACTATCTACGACTCACTACACTACATCTATTTCTATCTAGTACTTTTCATTACTCACTACTGCTCTATTTCTACTACTTGCTAACTCCTACACGCTCTCTTCACACTATCTACTACTCACTCTATACTACTCTCCCCTAATCTACACTACTCACTAACTACTATTGCCTACAACTCACTCCTACTCTACTCTATACAAGTATACTCTCTATTAATCAATTAGTCACTCTCTACTAACTATTAATCACTGCTAATACTCTCTACTACTCTCTAATCAGACCCCCCAGGATATAGCGGCATGGATTAGCAAATTTAGCGGCACAAAAATGGAAATTTAGCGGCACAAATATGGAAATTTAGCTGCAATTTTTGCGGCATTTTATGTGGCCATTTTTCCTACAACAAACACAGATATCTTAGTTTTTTTTAGTTATTTAACAACATGAAGCTATGTATATTTGGTTTCTTTACAATGTAGACACTTTGGGGCAGATTTACAAGCCCCTTGCGCTGCTTTTACGCCGCCGTTGCGTCACTTTTGTGACGCAGCGGCGGCGCAAAAGATGCACCATGGTGCGGGGTATTTACTACGTGACGCATCTCCCAGATGCGTCACGTTGCAAAGCCCTGCGCCAGAAGAGGCGTACCATTGCAGGTCAGTTTGTGTCTTGCAATAGCCTTAGAGCTTGGTGCCACTGTACCTGCTGCACTAATGATGGCTATACCTATCGCCCCTTTTATTAGTAAGCACGTTAAATAGTACAGTGTATTTTGAACACGACCTGATATCCCACCGGATGCCCGTTCGACAGACCTAACCACTAGAGAAAGAGCAGTCAAAACCGCCAAGTGGTCACTTGTTAAACAGTAGCGAACTGCATGTTGGTACTTGTAGTTTCGTTGCAAAATGTCAGCCTGCAAATCGTCTCCGATTTAAAAGCGGGGACTGGTTGAAGTTGACACCCATGACATGGGGCCACTTGACGCCCGTGTTAAATTTCTCGCCTCTAGGATTTTTCCCATGGCTCACTCCCAGGGGGAAATGGTCTGCAATAGGTGAGCTCAACCCTCTGACTTCATCCCTTGTCCAGCGCGCCTCTGCAGATACCCCGTCCCGTGTGCTCCTCAGCTCTCTCGGCTGAGTGGTTCTGTCTGTTTATCTTGAGGGACAGACATCTCTGCATGGCGCTCCGTCTCCAAGCCAGCGAATAGGGTGACCAACTGGCATTGGTGCAAATTCAGGACGGTGAGTGTAAAACTTCAGGACAAAGGGTCAAAATTCAGGACACAAATTCAGGACAGGAGCTCAAAATTCAGGACAAAACTTCAGGACAATAGGTACGTTTTACAGACACATCAGAGGTCGCGCAATAGTATATAAGTAAGCCCAGCCATTTCCAAACATATTTAACCGTTTGCAAACCTATCCATCATGTATCCTTCCATCTATCATTTCACTCATCCATCCCTTCATCCATCCCCTCATCCATCCTTTCACTCATCTCCATTATCCATCCACCCTTTCACCCTATCCATCTGCACACTTATCCATCCACTCTTCATCCCATCCATCCATTCACTCATCCATTCAGCCATTTACCCTTTCACCAATCCAGCCATCCTTTCACTTACTAATCCTTCCACCCATCCACTATTTTAGTCATCCATCCATCCTCCCTTTTTCTCTCCATCGACCCTTTCACTTAGCCATCCTTTCTTCCATCCATCCTTTCACCCACCCATCATCCATCCATCCATCCATCCATCCATCAATCCGTCCTTCCCCTCATCATCCATCCTTCCCCTCATCACCCATCCATCCTTTTCCCTCATCATCCATCCATCCATCCTTTTCCCTCATCATCCATCCATCCATCTACCCACCCACTCTTCATCCATCCATCCTTCCCCTCATCATCCATCCATCCTTCCCCTCATCATCCATCCATCCTTTCACCCGCCCCCTCATCATCCATCCATCCACCCTTCCCCTCATCATCCATCCTTTCACCCACCCCCTCATCAACCATCCATCCATCCTTTCACCCACCCACCCATCCATCCTTCCCCTCTATCCATCCCTTCATCCATCCATCCTTCCTCTCATCCATCCTTCCCCTCATTCATCCATCCTTCCCCTCATCCATCCTTCCTTTCATCCATCATCCATCCTTCCCCTCACCCATCCATCCTTCTCCTCATCCATCCATCCTTCCCCTCCATCCATCCACCCATCCTTCCCCTCATCCATCCATCCTTCCCCTCCATCCATCCATCCATCTCCTCATCCATCATCCTTCCCCTCATCCATCTTTCCCCTCATCCATCATCCAGCTACCCTTCCACCCATACATCCAGCTATTTACATTTTCTCTCCATCCTTCCCCTCTCATCAATCCATCCATCCTCTCTCATTATCCATTTATTCAATCTTTCATTCATCCATTCACCCTTTCACTAATTCATCCAGCCTTTCACCCATCCCTTCACTTACTTACTCGCCGACCTTTCCATATTAATTTTGAGCTGAACCCTTTTGAGAAGAGGCCCATCAAGAACTTCACCCTCGCTGCAGGGGCCGTTCCAGGACTGGGACAGAAGCCACCCAGGGCGGAGACAGGATCCACCACAGGGGGGGACAAGAGCCATCACAGGTGTAGGTGGACTGGAGCCACAACATGGGGGGACAGGAGCCATCACAGGCGGGGGGGTGGACTGGAGCCACCACATGGGGGGACAGGAGCCATCACTGAGGGGAGGGCAGGAGCCATCACAGGAGAGGGAACAGGATCCACCAGGGTGGGCACAGGGGTGGGCATGCAGTATTCTAGTATCATCTTGGGCTCCTCGCCCCATCCTGCACAAGACAACGAGAAGACAGGCTCTCTGTCCAAAATGCCATCCCCCACTGTGATGTACAGTACTTACAGGAGATACTTTAAGAGAACGGATTGAACTGATTGTCCTCCATACTCTGTTAATCAGTGTGGGTGCGATTGTGCCATTTCTGTATTTTCTTAAGTTATAGACTGCATGTTTGAAGAACCGAGGTTTGCTTACAATGTAGTGACAGTAATTACGCTCTGTGAAGAGAACCAAGTGCTGCCTCGGTGTAATCAGGGGTGTAATCTGGCCGAGTCTCGGATGTTTGGGGCCCTGGGTAGAAATGGAATGTGTGAGCCCCCCTCTAAATAGCAGAGAATTGACACATTCAGGGCTGTTTGCATGTGAATAGATGTCGCTACTACTGAAGCTGCAGCCCCTCCCTCTCAGTCACCTTCGAAGCACCTCTTAACAGGAGGTGTGAGGGTAGACATCCCACTGTGACGCTTCAATGCTGCTGAGTATCTGAGGAGCTTTGGTGCAGCATCGGAGTGAAGAAGGGAGGTGGGTGCAAACTGTGCCGGCTTTAGGGTGGGGCAACCGGTGCCCTGTTTAAATGACGGACAAATGGCGTCCATTAGCAAACACTTCCTTGTTAGAATGCTCCATGAATGGTGTGGGCAGACAAGCGTGGCAGTGAAGGCTGGGCGTGGCGTAAAACTCAGCACTGGATGTCTTTGGCTGCTAGCCCAATTCACAGGCGATAGCCACATAAACAGACCCCCCAGGATATAGCGAAAAATGCTGCGATTTCTACAAAAATGCCGATTTCGCGGGCATTTTTGTAAAAATCGCGGCATTTTTTAAAAAGTGCCGATTTCGCGGCAAATCGCGAAATCGCGATATCCTGGAGGGTCTGTCTAATGCTTACATATTGCCATTGTAAATAACAGTACCATTTATTTATCGGTTAAAAAAAACAATAATGAAAAAATGCCATTTGCAATGCCAATAGCTCTAACTTTAACAAAGACGAGACCATTGCATTGTAAATGCTTGTTGTTGACATTCACCAGAGCAAGCCCAAAAGACACCCTGCTCGCTGCACAATGTTGACCTGTCCTGGTTTTCACTTCGTTGGACCTGATGTTTTCTCTCTGGGACTCAATAATAACGGTGCAGCAATTTGCTCTGTCTGTAAAATTAAAGTTCTTGCTGTAAGATGAAACAACGCTCCTGAAATACGACTCGTAGTGAGCTTTCAAAGGGTCACATCGTGGGACTTTTTTACGCAAAGAGATGTTTCCCAGAACGTTCTCTTCACGCGGAAGTAGACGTTCCATCAAGACGAAAGATGGAACTTCGCGTTCCATCGTCTGGATTTTTGTGTCTGTGGCACATTACATTAGATAGGCACTATTTCTCCTGTGCACATATTTGTCTGCTGCACACAAAATGCCACCACCCTACACTTCCCCTTTCTTAATCTCTGTTCAAGAACGTTTATTTCAGTCTGGATCAATGTCTAAAGATGAAACATAAGTTCTGAAAGTCAAAAATTGGGACAAGTGCCCATCACCTGCAACCACCGGCCCAAATGCAGCACTGATTGTTCAATATTGGTCTGAAAAAGGAAGCTTAGTAAACATCTTCTAATGTTGATGGGTGCTCTGGTACAAGTTGGGGGTTGGGCATCTCTCAAGATGTAATCTGAGCTCAGGGAAGTTCAAACGTGGATTTGGGGGAGGATCTGGCTTTTCAAGCCACTGGAATACCTGTATGTGTGTTCATCAATATCAATCAATGATTTGTTGAGCGTTGTTTATCACCCGTGAGGGTATTCAGGTGTGGGGGGGGCGGTTCTGTTTCTGGGAGTTGTCAGCCGAGTATCCAAGTTTTTAGGTCATCTCTGAACTTCTGTAGGGTGGTTGCAGTCTGGAGGTGGAGTGGGAGGCCATTCTAGGTCTTAGCGGCCAGTTATAAATAATATTTTTTGTACAATGCACAAAACATGATATTTCTTAGTGCTGCTGTCTGGTGAGGAACTGGCATCTTTTTGTTCAAAGAGGTGTAAGATTGTTGCAAATTGTACGCATCGGGATCAAGAAGGATCCGCCATAATTTATTTTGTTGTTCCATTGTGGAGCAGACAAAGTTCTAAATGGAAGAATGCTGGGGCGCAGTGAAAACTGTAACTAAAGTTTATTCTGGAGCAAATGTGAAGCTATATATTGCAGAGTACGCTATGCAGAGAATCTTAAAATTAATGCAGAGCTCCATGGAGATGCAGTCTATGACAGCAAGACAGTGTGAAATTAAATAAGATGTTCGGAGACCCAAGACCCGTTGCGCCTCCTGCAGAGACACTGACAGTGCAGTGGGGACCACACTGCTGGAAATGACCCATGCTCCACCTGTTTCTGAGAGGTGCCCAGGACATCTCACAAAAGTGGTAGCTGACAGAGATACAGCATATTGAAGCCTGCAAAACTGTCCAACTGCACTGAAAATGGATTGATGGATGAATCGCTGTTTCTCTTCTGTACCGAAGCAAATCTCACATGCTCTCGAGACAACAACAGGTTCATTTGCTGCTATGTCCTGTTCCAAGATTGGCAGTTACCATCTTGGAATGGTAAATTAAAAATTCCCACGACAACATGAACAATGCAAATGCCTGCCTGGTAATTCATGAATATGGCATCATGCGTCTGCCTGTGGCACCATGAGGCATATATGTGCATGTTTCACCACACATGCACACGGATATATCATCGCACCATGTTTTTGTATGACCTATGCCATGGCGTTCAGCATTAGTAATGACTATTTTTTCTTTCTACACAATCGGCAACAAAAATGGCATAGTCAATAGATCTATGTTGACAAATTCAAAAGGTTAGCCAGGTTGTCTGTGCCAATGCTTATTTGAGGAATGGACATGCAGCCCCACTCTCTACATGTGGAACCAATCGTGGATGTGTGCTGGCACAAACCTGGGCTGCACATCCTTGGGTTATCAGGGCTCAGATTGGTAAGACACAGATACAAATTCAAGTAATGGAGGATACCAGTTCAGGACAGAGACCGCCATGGAAGTGGTGGCAATGGGGTTGGGCGAAGATGTGCCCTCCGTGTTTACTGCCCATAAAGGTGAGACGGATATGTTTGACCAATAACTTTATAACAGTGAATACTATAACTCGTGCCCATGGACAGCGCCTGGATACGCTCATGGGTGATAAGCCGCTTCTATATAAATCTACAAATGATAACTACATTGTTTATTCTCTGGCCATTTACACACAAACATGAGTCTGGATATGCATCCAGTTCATCACGATGCGAACCCCTGTTCATCTTTAGATGCAGCCATTTGAGAGGCAAACAATGGTCAGAATTATGTGATTCAGCAGATGCTGTGCTTTCCACATAATGAAAGGTTTTGGCTCACTTGTCATATAATCCATCATCTTCTGCATAATTTCAGATTTAACAAAAGGAATATCTTCCAATATTTTCCAGTTCAAATGTTTTAAAAGTTACTAAACACAGTACTAAAGAGGCACGTCACCCTTTGGCTGCTGGTTGCTGTATTTTGAGGTCAAACTGGTTTTAAAAATATACATTATTTGCCCATACAGTTTCAACGTGTAAAAAATGACAAAATAGTCAAATAATATTCTTTCACAAATCTGCTGCGTTATGCCACATAACTTGCCCTACTGCCGCATAATTTAAACAACCCTGCCACATAACTTGGTCCTCCCCAGCCACACGATCCCAGTGGCATAACTTGTAGGTTTTCATTGTTTGAAGACTAAAGAGATCCCAGGAGGTGGATTTATCTGGTCGAACTGTAAAATATAAAAATACATAAAGGGTAACAGAAGTACAAATGATCCTGTATTTCCACCCCAGAGTACTGGTATCATTTATAAACTACTTTACCATGTAATGTATGAAATCCTGAATCCCTCAATAGTTTGGGTGGACCCTGGGTATACTCTTTGATATAACATAGGACCCCTATTAATAATGTGAAGGTTATGCTCTGGTAAGTTGCACATTCAAAGTTTCGGGTATTTACTGTGGGATAATCCCACATGTGGAAATACAGACACTGGCGTTCAGATCTTTCTTTGCTGTGCCTATACAGCCCCACTATGGGTTACGCCGGTTGAGAAGTGGATAACATGGTAATGCCTCATGTTTTCCCTGTGCAAGCTGCAAAACATGGGGCCTCATTTATGAGGCTGTGCGTCACTTTTACGCCGCCGGTGCGTTACTTTTTGTGACGCACCAGTGGCGTAAAAAATGCGCTTTGTTGCGCCATATTTACAAAGAGACACATCTAGGTAGATGCGTCACTTTGTAAACCCCTGTGCCACATTATACCTGCGCCAGGTATAATGCATGCAAGGGGGGCGTATTGACGCAAGGAAGGGTCGTAGAAGTGACGCAGTGAAATCTATGAGATTTCACTGCGTCACTTTTAGGACGCTGTTGCGTCAAAATCTTGCACCTGCCTCACAGCAGGCGTAAGACTGACGCAGGCCCTTTCACATGGGGCTTGCCCCATGTGAAAGGACGCATCGCTGGAGTTGCGTCACTTTTGTGACACACTTCAGCAATGCATCACTTTTGCGCTTACAGATACATCAGAAATACTGACGTATCTGTAACTCCTTGCGACATGATGTGTCATACATTAAATAAGACGCATCAGGAATGTCGCAAGGAGTGCGCACTGAGAAGTGACGCATCGCTGCTTTCACGCAGCGATGCGTCATTTCTCATAAATGAGGCCCAGGGACTCAGCTTTTCCCTGTCGAAAGGTCTCCAGGCTTTAACTGCAGACAATTGAGTAGTGAAATGTATCTGGTTCAGATAAAAATGTGTCCATACCACCTAATTCCGATTGAGGTTTACCAGTGACCCAGAATAACGATTTATTGGAACGATTGCAAGGGAGGTGTCCACTCTGTTTTCTAGGAAAGCCTAAATGTTTTAATACTGTACATTAAAACATAAGGAAGAGGTTTTGCCAATCCATCACATCAAAGTCAGGGAGAACTAATGGAGGAATGTCTAGAGCAGGCATATATTTATTTTGCTGATCAGATGGTTCACTTGAAGTCTCAGCCTCAGAATTCCCAACAGTGTCTTGAAATTAAAAGCATGTTTCTTACGTGTCAGACCTTTGTGCTCCTGAATATTTGAGCACATGTCTGCCTCGTAGTCATGCAGCATGAAATCTGTCCACCTAATAAAATTACATGGTTGAGGGACGACTTTTGAAGGGCAGATAATTCTATAGAGTACTACAACAGAGGCACAGGAAGCAATTCTGGAAAACCAATAATGCTGTTATTAAAAACATGAGCTGGCTATAATACTGCTTGTTTTTCGGGGAGGAGAAGCCTTTTTTTTGCCTGTCAATCTCCTCTGCTTGAAAGTCTATTTTATCTTCCTGGAGTGTTGGTAAGTGTCAGCACAATGGAGATTTTAGGAAGAATGCACCATAAATGAATTCCATTCTCCCCATTCCCCAGTGAAAATACTACTGCTAAAAAAAGTTGCAAAATTTCTAAGCAAATATGTCTTTAGTAAGTATGTTTTTTAAGCATTTGAAACAACCCAACCAGTGCTATAAGGAGGGGGAAACGATTATATTTAAAGGCATTTGAAACGAGTTATTGTTAGAAACCTAGTTTTCTGGAGGGTATTTTGGATGGGGGCTATGGAGCAACACAGGACAGATGAATATCTGTTTTTCTTAATTGTCTTCTTTACTGCCGACAACTGTAAACTCCTACAAAATACGTCTTGCCAAGTTACATATGAACAAGCATATAATAACAAATTAATATTCAAATCAACTTCAACACTCAAGTTAATGATTTTTTTCTGCATTACTCATAAGGTGCAGAATGTGGTTTTACACTCGATTATTCATGCATACACCGATGTGGTTTTATTGTCTTGTGTAGAAGTGTTTTTTTCTTGACTCTTGTTAACTAGGCATCAATTTGGGACTAACAGATATCGTGTTCAAAATGGACGTCTCTCCTGTTTTTCCCCCTACACATTTCGCTGTTTGTCATTTTTGCAGCACAGATTCAAGCAGAATAATGTTTGTTTATTTGTATGGGCTTTGTTCGTGCTGTTCTCAATTAATCTTCCCTGCCCAGTCACAAAAACCATAACTTTACTTCAAGGTCCTTCTGCTACGGGTAATGTTCCCAATCTAAATTTTAAATAAAGGGATCTTTTTTCTGCAGGGTATTTATCACCAATACAATCAATGGGGGGCAAATATTGATTAAATGAAAAATAAACTTTTGACAAGGAGCCTAGATGAGTAAATTTCATTTGATTTTCATGGTTCGAATATGCCTTAATTGCCACTTCAAGACTGTCCTTTGTAATAGTTTCAGGATGAAGCCAGTATTGCTGACCAGGAAGTCTGACAGATGGGTAAACCATGGTAGTTTATGATAATCCTGTTGCTTCATGATATCTCCTAGAGTGAGTCTGTATGATGACAGTTCCTACTTAGACCATATGTGGAATCAATATTGTAATAGAGTTAATGCAACGTAATCCTCATTTTTCCTTAGACCTTATTCAGTTCTCGTAGCCAGCATTGGCGTGCCACAACTCAACTGTAATAACCGTAATAACCGTCAAATGAAATTATTTTCAGTGATTTATAGTTCTGCGGTCTTCTTATATCGCCAAATCTCGGTACCATATAGGCAGACAGCCCTTGCTTTCATTTTGTAAGCCAACTTTGCTCATTTCGCTGAGTGATTGCCACAATAATTTGCGAATCCCAACACTGCTCCAGCTTGCGGGCCAGAGTGATGTTACTTTTAGCTGACTGTGAAGACCACAAATGTTTTTCTTTCAATCGAATACCTAAGTATTCGTAAGTCGATACTTCATTTAAAGGTGTTTTATCAACCTTAAAGTGGCTCGCATGTTCTCTTTTTGGTTGAGAATCATAAATGTTGTTTTACCCAACATTGATGGATAATTTCCTAGCCATGCGATAAGGCTTGAAACCGTCCAGTAAACGGTGCATTGATATCTCTGTTCTAGCCTACAGTACAGCATCATCAGGAGAAAGCAAGATTGGTATATGGTCATTGCCTGATTTAGGTACATCAAGATTGAGGTCCTTCAGGGTTCTTACAACATCTTTTATGAAGCAGTTGAAGAGGGTTGGTGCCAGGGCTTTAAGTGGGATGAAAAAACGGGGGGTCTCTCAAATGGGCGTGACCAATGTAATTAAGGGCATGGTATTGTAAATAAGATAGTCCTCAGAGACTAGATGATGAGTAGATATATTCATTAGATTTATTGATAAGATAATAACATCAATATCCATTGGAAGATGGTAAGTCCATATGATGCCCCACCAGGAGCAGCTTCTGTCCGGCTCAGCCTGCACACACCAACTGACACTCCACAGCTCATCAAGCACCCATAATTCCATGACATCAACATTCATCCAACATTCTAAACATCTTCAGGCACACCAACACTCAAACTGGCTGAGCAGTAGAGAAGAGAAACTTAGGCATGGGGAAATGCAACAGTAGATTATAACACATGACTTAAACAAGCAGGCTAATAATCTGTGCTTAGCATAGTGTGCTGCCGACTTGTATTTTGTCCTTTCAATCATTTCATCCAGATATATGATACAACAAGTAACATCATACCTACAACAAGTTAAGACTATTGGTTTTGTCAATGGTTGTTAGTTGCATAAGATAAATAGGCGCCAACTATGGCTTGTATAGTGAGCAACTTTATTCGGTCAAATAACCATCAAAGTACACACAACAAATAAAAACAAGCTAAAACAGACATTCAATTCACGAGAAAAATACTGGGTCCTATATACACCAATACAGCCTCACTACAATTATCAAAAAACATTTCAATCAGGTTATTAAGTTGTTCATAATAGCAATAACGTACATAATTTCAACATTTCCCTCCAGGCAGTTTAAATACATTATAAAAACACAATAAAACATCCCATGAAAGTACAACAAACTAAAATATAAATTACTTCAAGTATAGACCACTCTGACTATCAGGTTCACTTTATAGTCATTTTTTTGAACCAGCAACAATTTCCCTCCTGTACTTAAGCAATTCTGTCTTCACATACCATATAAAGGCTGTGCAAATATATAAAAAAGTGACTGTGCATAGTGCATAAAATACATGTTATTGTCTGTAATACATAATGGAAAAAGATCCACCAACGAAACTCATTATTCCAAAGCCATTAGGATTTGTTTCTTCTATACCACATTGCTTCTAAAAATGTACTTACATCAAATACTGTTTTTTGTGATGTATCACTTTTCAGGATCCTAAAGGCTTCTAGGTGACTGCCTGTGCCGTGCTACGACTGATGGGAACTAGCCATTTACGGCATATGTAAAAGTACTCCTTGCAAAAAAACTGTACATTCAGGTACCAGGTCGCAATAGGGCAGATGTCAGTTTCTTGGTTTGCCGACCATTTACTTGAAAGGATTCTCCGTGGTAAAATTCCATAACAAAATCTGGTTGGAGATGGGAAAATTAAATCTAAAAATTCTTCAAATAGTGGAGAGTGCTTATGAGGCAAGAATGTAATAGTTGCAGGGCCATTGTGGGTATTCATAACAGATTGGTCATTTATATAAGCCCAGTACCTATATTTGAGTAGTTTAATATCAGATTTTAAAATAGAATTAGGCTTATCCCACAAGGTCTGCATACCGAGTTTGGAAAACCATCCAGGAAAAGATTTAACCCAAGGAATTTCCCTGGCTCCTTGAAGGTTCATTACCTCTACCAGAGAATCTTTAAAGACTATAAGTCCTGGTGTAGACCATAGACGGATCCAATATACTAAAGTTTTCAAAATGGCCCGGTGAGCAACTCATTTTATTCCAACATCAAGATACATGGGGATTAATGGGGTACTAGCTGACAAACGTAATAGACTTCTAAAAAAGCTGTTCTCAGCAATGGTTAACAACCCTAAATTACCATAACCCCATATCTCTGCCCCATAAAGAGCGGCACCCTGAGACGCTGTTCGGTAAACTTCCACAGCAGGGGAAATAGCACTCAAATTAGTTTGATTATAAAACCTTAAAATGGCATTGGATCTGTGTTCAGTAATTAGTTTTGATTACTCCAATTGGTTTGTCCCCCCTAAATTGTCTTTAAGTCTGACCCCCAAATGATCAAAACTAGGTAGTCTGCCCAGGGCCTCGCCCCCTCATGAATTCTACGACTTCCTTTTTTCTTCTTTCCAAAAACCATAAACTTAGTTTTGTTTATATTCAGTTCTAAGCCTCTCAAATTATTTTTTTTTTTATCGGATCAATTAAAATTTGGAGGCCCATTGGAGATTTAGATATGAGGAGGGAATCATCAGCAAAAAGTAAAATAGCTATCTTTTTGTTATTCAAAATTGGAGAGCAATTTCTACAATGTTCTAGAGTGTCCACAACATCATTAATGTATATAGAAAATAGGGTGGGCGCTAGCACACTGCCCTGGCGAACTCCTCGCGCTATGGGAATACGAACCATCAATTCTCCATTTGGACCCCAGCGGACCTGTGCAAAATTATTCACATGTAATCTACTAATTAAATGCACTAAGTTGGCCAGCGCACCCATGTTTATAAGGGCTTGCCAAAGGGCTGATCAAGATCTAACGCCACTCTAAGATCAATAAATGCCACGTAAAGTTGTTGTTTCTGAAGTAAAACATATTTCCAATATAAAACGATAAATCCAAAAATATGATCTGCTGTACTAATTCTTGGTCTAAAACCTGCCTGGAGGGGAGATAAAATCTCTTGAGTATCAACCCAATCAAAAAGTCTCATCTGGATTTGCTTAGAAAAAATCTTTTGGGCATTATCAATGAGGCTGATAGGCCTATAATTAGATAGCTCCCCCAAATCACCTTTTTTATGTATAGCTATAATTTCAGCTCCAAGCAATGAGTCAGGTACCTTCCCCCCAGCTGCAATAGCATTAAATAACATATTAAGGTATTAGGACCATATCAAAGGTTCAGATTTATTTAAATCCCCGGCTATTTTATCTGGTCCAGGGGCTTTTCAGATTTCTGCGAATCAATCCCTCTAATTGTTTCGCCTAAGCTAAAGACGATAAGAGGAGTGGAATCTAATATAGGCCATACATTTAAAAAGCTAGTGCTATCAAGGACCTGGGAGTCACCAAAAGCATCAAGCATTGTAAAATGAGATACCCATTTATCCAGGGGAACATTATATTGATGTAAATTAGTTTTTTTTTTACTTAGTTTGGGTAACAAGGCGCCAGAATAGTCTAATGTCATTCTTTTTCCCGGCATCCAAAATATCTTGCCATAAGTTATTACTGCAATTCCTCTTGGCTTTAATCAAGATAGATTTGTAGTGAGATCTTGCTGCTTTAACATTAGTACTATTTCCCTCTGTTATAGCCTTCCTCAGAGCTGACTTGACTAATTTGCAAGCTGGATTAAACCACTTCTCCACCTTCAATGAATTACAAGTCCTAATAGTACAATTTTGAAAAAAAAATCTCCCGTAAGTCATTAGACAGGTCAACATGAATGCCTAGAATAGGAACTACATCCATATTCAGTCCTACATATGCTTCAAAGTACGTAACATAAAGTTTGTAAATCTGTGAGAACAGTTTCTGATTAGACATAACATTTGGCAATGAAACATACCGGCGATTATTAGATACCACAGGGGCAGGTACAATAGTTATGTGGATATTTTTATCTTGGTTTGAAGAATCACCCATCAAACTTACTTCAAGGGAATTATGATCGCTATCAAAGCGCACCACCACTTCCATATCATACATTAGAGGCCATGAACTTACATCGACCAAGACATAATCAATAATGCTGGTACAAACCCCTCTCTTAAATGTAGCTGCCCTTGTAGGATCAGAGCGAGTACGCCCATTACACATTCTAAGGCCCTTGTTTAATGTAAACGAGGCCAGTTCTAAAGCAGTATTGGAAAACGATCTCAATAGGGGACCAGTCAGAGGTGGTATACCCCATACTTCATCTTCCTCTCTAGAAATCTCATTTAAATATAATGAAGGTTCAAAACTGGTATTAAAATCACCTGCTACTATGACTTTTACACTAGAATCCAGATTGTCCTCCAAAAGAGAGAGTGTAGGTGATTTATCCAATCCCCTAGAACACCTAAGATAAATATTAAAAATAGTCAAACGGAGACCCGAAGAAAAGGTTACAGTGATCTCATCAGATCTAAATGATCAATCACCATCAAAGTAGAACTGCTAACACAGCCATTCTTAGTTAAAATCAAAAGCTCTCCTATGGCTCTCCCAAAATGGGCTGCAGGTTTGGCCTCCACACTATAACTAGTAAACCCATCAAGAGACACGTTTTCTGTCGCCCATGTCTCTTGTAACAAACAAATATCTTGATTGGCTATATATGCCAAACAATCTGGATCTACTAGTTTTGGTCCCAAACCAGCAATATTCCAAGATAATATCTTAAAGAAGGGTAAAATACTATTCTGCCGGATCAAATCATTTCCAGATTTAACGACTAGTAATTCTGCTTGGTCAGGTTTTTCTGTATGATTAGTAGTCTCAACATAAGAATACTTGCACCTAGTATCAATAGGATCCTTGTCCAAATCACAAAGGGATGGAATTAATTAGGATACATTAATGTAACCCTCTCTCCCAACTTGGTTTGTTGTATCAATAGACCCCACCCAATCATGGGGCATATAAGTGGACATCACCTCCCTTGAGCTCGAATCACAGGGAATACTTGGGACAAAAGGAGGTAAAACATGGCATTACTACACCCAGTATCGCAAGAAACTACATAACCCTGGTTCTCAATTGTAACCTGGTATCACCATGCCTGCCCCAGTAAAATGCTTTAGGGATGAAACAGTCTTTATTAAGGCATCACAAACCTCTCCCCCCTTATTCATATGAGGAACAGGAGTTCAATGTCCAATAAAGGGGTCTGGTGTCCTTGGAACCATACTGGGGATAGTAGAATTTGCACCAAAGAACCAGGTAAATCCATTAAATGACTACTCCTACAACCATTTTTTCCTATGTTTCTCTCTAAGACATGAGGCCTTAACCATATCCTTCCCCGATCTATTAGACCGCCAGATTGAGCATGCAGTCAGTCAATCTCTGTTAGGCCAGAGAGAACACCAAAACGATTTGGATGGATAAATGAACAATGTTGGGGAGGAGGGTATCTTTTTGGGCCATGCCCCAGAGAGTGTTGCCACACATTTGGCTCCCGTTGGGGGGGATAAAAAATTCCAGAGGGTAAACCTTTATTGTATTGTTAAATGAGGTTGTAACATGCTTCAGGGCAAAAGACGCACACCTTGTATTGTTAGAATTAAGTACAATGCAATCCCCTTCACGGCATTTAATTGTAAAGAACCCAACCAACCCACCTTCCTAGCCATAATAATAACATTGAGGCAATTAAAAGGGGATGAAATTCTTGTTGAGCACCAGTGAGCTGCCTTATTAATCAGACCTGTGCAGCTTTCTTGTTGCCCTGGAGGAAGATGAGGAACACCTGTCAAGTGGACTATATAGGGGGTGCAGTCAGAGGGTAGATTTAAAATAATACTCTCCCCTTGGCACGCAGGTCCTCTATACCCTGTATCCAAATCACTTCTTGCTTCTTTCATATTGGCTTGTATAAATAAAATTGAAAAAGCTCCCACTTAAAGCCCTGGTGACATCACAACAATGTTGCTGCTCCTGAGTTTCAAAAAGAGAAGAGAAATGCAGAGAGAAAATGACTCTCTTTAAAAGATTTCCCTTCTCCTGCAACGCTCACCCGGCATGACGTCATGCCGTAACTACTCCACTAGTGAGCAGTGTGAGCACGTGCAGATTGATATGCCTGCTGTCACTGCAGTCCGGTGGGACCCGGCCCAATTAAAGCCCTGGTTGGTGCTAAGGCGCAGCCTTGTTTTGCGCCTCGCTGTAAAGGTATCTCTGTAATATATTCGCCTCTCATGCTATATCTAATCCTTGTAGTGTTACCAGAATGCAAGGCAATTAGGAGCTTCAGATTTTTTCTCGGATACTCATTCCGCTCAGGATTTGCCATAATGTAGAGCGATTAATGGTGTCGAAAGCTGTTTGGAGATCGACAAAGACCAGATAAAGAGATTACTTTTAAGCAAGTATATTTAGATCAGTCCAAAATTCTGGTCTACGGTTCTGTTACCGCTCCTGAAGCCTGCTTGATACGGTGAAATCAAATCTTTTTCCTCCAACCACTGGTTGAAACGGATTAGAAGCATTTTTCCAAATATTTTGCACGCACCATCAAGCAACGAAATCAAGCGGTAGTTAGACACAAGATCTCTTGGATCTTTTTTGTCCATAGGCACGATTATTGATTTTCTCCTTGATGGAGCGATTTCTCCTAGGGACCAGATGTTATTAAAAGTGCGAGTTCAAACCAAAGACCAAAGTGTTAACCGATTTCGGAAAATATCTGAGGAACTTTATCCGGGCCAGCTGCCTTATGAAGATTTGGAATATAGAAAAAGGGATCCCAGTAAGTGGTATCAAAAGTACACAGGAAAAATTACTATATACATTCAAAATAAAGAGTAAGAGGAAAACAAATTAACACACTGTTATTTTATCACAACGTGTTTTTAAGCTGCATATATCATTCTGGCAATATAATTGCTTAAGTGCCCCGGGGCACTTAAGCAATTGTATTGCCAGAACTGGGACCCCTTTTTCTATATACCATATAGCACCCAGGTCCCAGTGACTTTATTGGGTAAAACCCCACCTTTTGTGTAACTTTATGAAGTTTTGGAGCCCTGATTGCTTGTACGGCTTCCTCTTCAGTGAAATTTTGCTTTTGCTCTAGGGTCAGTGGATTTCCAGGTGTTGTGAAGACTATAACTAAAGATGCATGCTCTAAAATGCCGTGTTTCGAACCTTCATGTTTATTAGCTGTTAGTTTTAGCTATATGTTCCTGCTTTAATCTTCTGATTTCATTGTCTCAGTTGCAATTTGATTGCCACCTATTGTGACATGATGTTGTGCTAATGGAACTATTGGCCCATTTGGCGGAAGCTCAGCGTCTCTTTTGTACAAGGTGGTAAAATGATTGAAACAGAGTTGCGGGCTAATATCCAATTCCAGATTTTTTGGCGTACCCTCACAACCAAATCTAATAATTTTCCAGAATTTCTTTGGATTTCGTAAGGATATTGCGTCCAACAGACCTCACCATACCTTCTACGAGTAGGACATCTTTTTATATTTTAAAAATCCCTTGTACTGTTTTCTTTTATCATGAAAAATGTTGATTCTTTCAGCCAGAAATAGAGATTTCGTTTCCCACATTCCACATCAAACCAATCCTGGCATTCCCAAGAGGGATTTCCAGAGGCAGCATTTGTTTTTGTCTCTCTTTCCAAAGTTGTTTGTATCAGCAGCTTCTCAAACTTATGCAATTGCATCTGCTGTTGCTCAACATCATTCACAGGTACAGTTAGTGTCATGGAATGTAGTGTTGTCTATTTACAGCTAGTAGCATAGGTGTCTGAGACATGCCTGTCGGCAATTCTATTAGTGGTCTTCCTATCTGATTTAAAGGACATTTTGGTTCACTTACAGTTCGACTAGGAATTGACTCAGGGGCCTAAATTTGGGTGCACCAGTAGCAAGAGCAATGGGTTAAGCTCACTTTCAATCCTAGCGATCACTCCCATGTTGATGATAAGATGCCATGATTCCATGTTTATTGCCATGTAGTCAATCAGAGTTTGGCTGGCACCGGCTCGAAAAGTACGTTTGGGGGGCTTGTCTGATTTAGTTTGACCATTTAGTGGGTGCAGACCTCCCTCTATTAAGGTTTTGAAGATTGGTTCACCTTTCTTTGTACTTTTACAGCGATCTGTGGGTGGTGGTGTTATTACCAAAGCTCTATCCTCATTGATTAGCAATTTATCCCACAATAATGGATGCAGCTTAATGTTGAAGTCCCCACAGACCATTTTACAGTTCTTTCTCAGCTGAGAGGGGCTTCCCTTCAATCTATCTGATTGTCATTTCAACTGTTCTTCTAGTCTTTTCATCAAGAGATGATCCTTAAAAGACAGTATGTCATATTTAACTTCATGACGTTGCCTGATGGAAAACACAGATTTGTAATCTCTAATGACCATGTCTTACTTTTTAAGTAAATTATTTGAATATTTCTGTTAGGTGTAGTGTAGATTGGTCCAGTGTTTTCAAGATCAGACGTTCTTATCCACGTAGTTAAGACTCCCACTGGTCTTCCTTTATGTTGTTTCGTTGACGCCAGGTGATATGTTGAATATCCATCTAAATCGATGGTATCTATGTTCCACATTACTGGAAAACAACAAATATCTTGTTGTACTACAAAGGACAGCCAATCCTTGTCCTCTAACTTCGATTTTAGGCCTACTATATTCCAACTCAATATTTTCAGACACATTTTTCTACTGATTTCTGATGAAGCATTTCCAGGATTATCCTTCAAGTGTCTTCCTTCAGTGAAGATGACGGTTTAATGATGGCTGAAGAGAATAGAGCAGTTAATTCTAAGTCATATTATTTGCTATTCCGAATTTTATATTAGACCGTTTGAGAAGTGACTGGGATGAACACTGAACCCATATTTTTGCTAAGCTTATTTCTAGTCTCAAGTCTATTCTCAAGTACATTCATACTTGGTTTTTCTGTGAATATAAGTGGATACAAATCCTTTTGTGGGGGGTTTATTTTGATGCCCCAGGTCTTCACAACATTGTAATGACTGAGAATTTCATTTGTTAACCTTAAATGTGACCATACTATCTGTGTGGATTTTCCATCACCGAGCCTATTCATGTGCACAAAACTAACCGTAAATGAATCGTTAGATCTTACATGCTGCAGACCTAGCAGGGAGTTTATGAGATGCAAAATATTCCTTTTATTGAGAATATCTTGACTCCCTCTTGAGATACCTTTTGTTTACCCCTATGGACTCTAGGGATGACTGGCATTACGTGGCAACCCTCACCCATTTCTATCTCAATTAAACCACCCACCCGCCAAAGATTTCCGAGTGATCCTGCCCACCCACCTAAATGTCGGTCCCATTAAAGCATATTCAGGCCGCCTATGTAACTTGCTCACGTGTTCAACCTCCCCTACACCGATGCTCCCTGGCATCTGCAGAAGTCGGTGTGACAAAGTTTGTTTGTGCCTGGTTACAACAAAGCAAAAAAGAGTGGCCAGTGGGCTGTTTCTGCGTGGCAGGCCACCCAGTATTCAGAAGTAATTGAAAAAGCATCTGCTCTGTAACTTTCATTATAGATATCCCTACCTGGTAGGAGAGGATCTTTAAATATGGTGAGCAGTCCTCTTCCAGAGGGACGGAGATCGCTGGCCTGGCAAGTTGGTGGGCTGCCCACTGTAATCGAATTGACCCCTGAGTAATGAGTGCAACAAATTTCCACAAGATCATCCAGCCGAGATTCAAATGACAGAAACACAGGACAGGATCCTCAAACATCAAGGCCCAAAACTTTGGAATCCTTTGCATACATCCCAAATACTGATGGTTCGGAAAACAGCTGAAACTGATCAGTTTAGGCCCACCTTTCAGTACAGTTGATTGACAGAAAAGCTGCATTCAATAATAAAAGCGGATCCTTGTCAATGCACTTAGACCACAAAAAATGACCTGGCTTGACATGACATGAATTGAATCATTAGCAGGCAGTCAGTTTTACAATTAAATGGTAAGGTGCCAAGCTAGAGGCCACACCAAATAATCAAAACAATAATTTCACCACTGGTCTGTGCTCTCCCTACCTCTCCATCCCGTCTCTCCCCAGACTAATCTCCCCTTAGACATGCACATGATTTCTCTCCAGATCCCCAACATATAATTGGATGCTACTCTTACCACCTTCAAAGTCCCCATAATAACACCCAAATATCTCTCTCTCAGTTAATACAGTTGTTCATTCTAGCGCTCTGAAGTGGCAGGATATTGGCACAGGACTGCTTTTTAAAACTCCAGAAATAAATAAGCATGTTTATAAAAAATAGACCTGTAGGTTTTATTTGTATTTGGACAAAAATTGTGCTCATTATCTTCTGTAAATATATGAAAGAGCAGGGTAATCCTCTCTGGTGGTTTACAGGAGCCGTGGGGCACATTGGAAGGTGTACAACACTGGCTGAGTGTGTAGTTGGCTGCTGGAGCTGTTGAAGAGGGGAAAGATGGACTGATTCATTTGTGTCAAATGCAGCACCTTAGGATAACTGGTGCAGCATGTTTAAGGGGTGAACCAAACCTTTGGTTAATCCAAGAAAGGTTAATCTCTCTGATCCCCAAAATTGTTCAGAAACTCCAAATGTATTGGATGCCCTTCCTACTCTCTTAGGAACAGTCATAGTAGAATTCTTCACTCCTTCACATCATGTGGCAAATATGTCCTCAAGGACATTTATATTTAGTGTGAATTTATACATGCCTAAACTGGGAAGACTGAGTGCCAAAATCCGCAGTATGCTTTGCCCACTTACAAATATCGTTAGACAAGATTGCCAAGCTATTCAGTAAACTGGCCCTCGCGGGATGTTTTTTGGACCATAATGTCTCTATCAAAGTAGTGAGAAGTAAACGCTGGCTGCCTTTGCAACTTAACTCTAAAATAGGGACACCAATGCAGTGTGCCCATTTGCAGCCTCAGGGTTAGTGTATAAGGACTTGTGCGGCGGCTGCAGACTTCATTACAAGGGTAGATGTGGTCTGACAAAAAGTGGGGAAGATAATTAGATTCTCCATTGAAATCCTTGCCAATTTTTCCAGAGCAGATGTTTCCTACAACCCCAGCGGCACGAAGAGTGGAACGATGGAGATGAAAGTTCACGATAATATAAAAAACTTTTCTCATGGAAACGTACACACCAAACCGCCCTACATACTGCCAGTATACTGGGTGAATGATGAATAGCCGAACAAAAAGGGGTCCAAAATGTAGATTATACTTTGGGGCAAATATCTGCTCTAACTTGATCTTTTGTTAGTCTGAAAATGTGTTTGATGTTTGGTCAAAGGGAGGGTCCCTCATCTTGTGCAGGGGATCAGGTAGTAGCGTCAAAGTCAGCACTAAGCAACTTGAGATCTTGGTTAGGTGATGCCTTTATCTAGGACCATGCTTTTTGGGCTTGCTGTACCATTGGACTCAAGCTGCACCCCACTGGTGATGGCAAACTATGTGGGAACCAGTCTAGGGTTGATTGTATTATTTTCAAGTGAGCAGGCTTATCAGTTTGGGCTGAACTACCCATTTTGGGGCATTGTCAAGCAAGATATTCATTTGGCTGGTTTGTAATGGCACACACTATCTCAACAATGATGATATGGAGTGCTCCAAGAATAAATTACTATGGATTCAATTAATTGAAGCAGTTCTAGCATCACTTGTGACGCTGAACTGGATTTAAGGTGGGCAATAGAGCAAAAGCTGTCAAGCAATGTCTTGCACAATGTTTGTAACTGAGGCTTGCACTTGAGTACCTTCATGCAGACCACCACCTATGGGTAAATCATGTAATAAGTGTACTTTTTGCGATTTTAACCCCTGTTGCATGTTGAAAAGTCACACAATAACACCCACTCCACCTTGTGCACATTGCTTTCACCTGTTTCCATTTGGCCATAATATTCCATGCAGCTCTAGGTTGCTCTATTTTGTGTGACTTAAATAAGCATTGGTTAATGTTAATTATTATGTGTGTCTGCGTGGTTCCTCCACTGTAACATCCACTTTGCATTCATTGTCGTGGTTTTGCATTACGCAATGTCATATACCGATGCATTCAGTAAGACATCTAGTGCAAAAAACTTTTTGCACAAAAAGTTGATCAGTCCTTCCCTCCACTTTGAATCTCCAGAACACTGGTGCACAACGCTACAAAATCTATACCTTGGGCCTAAGTTTTTTTATTTTTTATTATTTGATGGAGTTTTATTAAAAAGAACAATGCAATCAGTTTACTTATATGAAAAAAAACTAGTTTAGATCTCGATTGAGATCAGCAGAATTACATTTTTACAATTATTAAAAACACCATTTTATAATCAGTTGAACATTTACATTTCTAAAATATTTTCAATCGCGGTTTTTGACCTGGACCTGGCATTACAAAATTCGACATTTTCTCAAACAAAACCTTATGCCTGTGCAACAGGCGAGGGTGACAGACCACTGGGGTGAAAGTAAAGTATAAAAAAATCAAATCTCTCGGTTTCAAGGCTGAAGTCCAACACCTCCCACAGATTTCCATTGTGATGTCAGCAGTTAATGGGTGTCCCCTGTGTGTGCATGCTTTCCATCAACTTCAGTCGCTTAGTACCTTATCTGCACTTCATCAGGACATCAGTTGCTCATTATGCAGCTCAAGTCACCGTAAATCACCCGACTGACAGCACAAGAGAGCCAGCACTGATACCTGCTGGGTCTCAGATGGATATGGTCGGGGTTGGCTTCTTGCAGCGTTTCCACTCTGATCAGCGTTGGCTTCTGAAGGTGGTCGGGCAGGCCTGTCAGCCATCAGCTGCTACACGTAGCACGTCACTTCGAAAGCAAGTTTGTAAACTTGAAACAGCACACACTGTCTTGCTGGTGGCAGAAACTGCAGCACTTTGTTCTTTTTGTTTTTCAAGCCACAGAAGCAGCTGCCACTGAAAAAGATTTCACGCCACTTGGAGTCAGGTCTAACATGCATTGGACATACACCAAAGTCTGTTGTTCTGGTAATAAAAAGAGCAAATTAAAATTTTCATGCCCTTTAAAACACATTGTATGGCCTCAACGCTTCCAATTTATCGCGTCGAAAATTAGAAGTCCTAACGCGACGCAATAAAATATTTAAATCTGCAAAACTTCTAAAAATAAATTGAGACAGGATGAAAGAGGAGAAAAAGAGAAGAAGATATAGTTCCTGGCCCCTTTCTCTCCCCGCAAATAAAGGGCAAACGGAAAAGGAAACTCCGCAAAAAATATGCACCAGACAAAGGAAAGGGTGAAAATGTAAACAAAAAGGGAAGGGAAGAGATAAAGGGGAGTACAATACATTGGAAGCGTACCACATAAAGAAAAAATGCATCCCAAAAAATTACAAGAATAAATGAAGAGGGATGAGTACAAAAAGTACACATTCTGCTGCCTGATATGTTGTTATGTTATGTGTAATTGCACAGCGTACAATTCTCCCAGGATCCTATTCTGGTACTGAAGCGGAAGCTGTGTGGGCGAGCTAGGGTCGGGCTAGGTGAAGAACCAGGTCTTCAGTTTCTTGCAGAATTCAAGAACTGAGATGTCAGCTCTGATTTGCCGGGGCGGTTCAGGAACTAGGAAGAAGAAAGCACAACTACCTGATCTGGTTTTGCGGGAGGGAGGTGTGCAAGTAAGATTCCAACTCAGCAGAGGTGTCTAGTAGGTTTATGGAAGTTTATGCAGTTATTGAGGTATATGGGGCCAATGTTGTGTAAGGCTTCGTATGTGTGTGAGAGGAGTTTGAAGAGTGCTTGTTCGTGGACCGGGAGCCAGTGGAGCTCTATGAGCAGTGGGGTGATGCGAATACGAGGTGGAGGTTTGGAGGGAGCATGCACGCTGAGTTTTGTATGGTGTCGAGTTTGGAGTCTTCTGGTGATGTCAGCTCTGATTTGCCGGGGCGGTTCAGGAACGAGAAAGCACAACTGCCTGATCTGGTTTTGTGCGAGGGAGGTGTGCAAGTAAGATTCCAACTCAGCAGAGGTGTCTAGTGGGTTTATGGAAGTTTATGCAGTTATTGAGGTATATGGGGCCAATGTTGTGTAAGGCTTCGTATGTGTGTGAGAGGAGTTTGAAGAGTGCTTGTTCGTGGACCGGGAGCCAGTGGAGCTCTATGAGCAGTGGGGTGATGCGAATACGAGGTGGAGGTTTGTGAGGGAGCATGCACGCTGAGTTTTGTATGGTGTCGAGTTTGGAGTCTTCTGGTGATGTCAGCTCTGATTTGCCGGGGCGGTTCAGGAACGAGAAAGCACAACTGCCTGATCTGGTTTTGTGCGAGGGAGGTGTGCAAGTAAGATTCCAGCTGAGCAGAGGTGTCTAGTGGGTTTATGGAAGTTTATGCAGTTATTGAGCTATATGGGGCCAATGTTGTGTAAGGCTTCGTATGTGTGTGTGAGGAGTTTGAAGAGTGCTTGTTCGTGGACCGGGAGCCAGTGGAGCTCTATGAAGAGTGGGGTGATGTGAATACGAGGTGGTGGTTTGCGAGGGAGCATGCGCGCTGAGTTTTGTATGGTGTCGAGTTTGGAGTCTTCTGGTTAGCTGAGTGTTAACCCCAGCGTATTGCGTTGCCATAGTCCGGCTTGTGTGTGATGAGGACTTGGGTGACGGATCCTCAAGTGTTGGTGGGGAGTCATTTGAAGATCTTCTTGAGCATCTTGAGTGTGTCGAAGCAGAAGACGGAGACAGGAGACGGAGACTGCATTAACTTGGCTGGACATGGTGAATTGGTAGTCGATTACTGTTGTCAAGGTTCGTTGCATGGGTTGCTGGAAGGAGTGTGGGTCTGAGTACAGTAGGCCATCAGGTGCCTTTGCTGAAGATTACTACTTCCATATGTAGGTGACTTGCATATGTTTACAAAAATAATAAGTAAAAAAGACTCATTGCAAAAATAAATATAAAGATGACATGAAAACAAAGATTGGCCCACCAGCCTTGGCGTTAAAATTGACTATCTTCTAGGAAATGTGCTTATGTGTATAAGCAAAATGTTGTCATTCATACTGAAGAGAGTCAATGGCTGACCCATTCCCCCATAATGTATGATGTGGTGGGCAAAATAAAAATTTAAACAGCACTTCAACAGACCAAAGGATGAAGAGGGCTGGCCCATGAGGTTGACAAGATAGCTAAAGGATTCTGTAGGCTGGATCATAAAAGAAGTATAATAACTGAAAGTAAAATTTGAGAAGAACCATGCTAGATTCAATCACTGGCCTGGTCTAACAAAAACAGTGACTGGACATGTTAAGATAGGTACCTCTGTAGTAAAGATTTTGTATGTTAATTAAAATTAAGTATGGTCTGTTTTTTTGTGAAACGAATACAAAGGCATAAAGTAAACAAATATTTTTTTCTGAAAGTTGAAATTTTCTCTGTGTATTCTTTGGTTTCCTGATTAGTTTTGTAGAAATGCATATAGTTCACCATCTGATGCATACCACGGTATGTAATTGAATTAATGGTGAATGGCACATGGATATTAATGGAAGTAGTATTGTGGGAAGATGTGTGCCCTACAAATTCCAGTCAGAAGGCCCAAACATCAAAACATAACACACATACTCATCACATGCTGTCCACATCCATAACAGTCATTTTTTTCAGCCCATCACATTATGTGCACCGATTACCGTTCCAAGCACACCTATATACGAGCCAGGTCCCTAACATACACACACACGTACAATAAGGTTCAACTCTTTACTTCCCAATTCCTAACACAACTAGATGACTTAAATACTGCTGCAGTGCTGAATTCCACCACACTTTCACAAAAAGTAAGTATAGTGGGTAGTATCGCTGCACAATTGGCTCAGGACCACTGAGCTACCTCGCGGGTACCTGGAGGTGCAGGAGGAACAAGAACGCAGTCCCAAACATTTAAGAGCACAGGAAACCAATTGTAGTAACTCACTGATTGATCAGTAACTAATATGTCTAAAATAGTAAATAGCAAGTGCCCCTGCTCTAGGAAAGTATCACAAAGGTTCGGTAAGTCCTGGTTATGGTACAATAGTAAACATGAATAGTGTTTCAGAATCAAAAAGCAAAAAAGTTCAAAGAGGTGGAATCCTTGTTATGGAATACAAATTTATTGTTCCTCTTGTTCTGGCCAACACGTGTTTCATCGCAGGGAAACAGACTGCGAATCTTCAGGGCCTTAGGAAAGAAAAGCCGGAAGTAGTGTTTTGGCCTTGGGTATTGTTATTGCGTTTAGAGAGCGTAGTCGGTTGACTCCTTGAAGAGTTTTATGAGAAAAACCTTATCCGGGAGGAGAAGAGTGAAAAGACGTCTTTCGAACAACGGCACCGGGAACTACAGGAGGGAGAACGATCATCTTCAGGTGTACCCGCCTGAGTGTCTGATGTCTAGCGTAACAGCTTTTCACTCTTCTCCTCCCGGATAAGGTTTTTCTCATAAAACTCTTCAAGGAGTCAACCGACTACGCTCTCTAAACGCAATAACAATACCCAAGGCCAAAACACTACTTCCGGCTTTTCTTTCCTAAGGCCCTGAAGATTCGCAGTCTGTTTCCCTGCGATGAAACACGTGTTGGCCAGAACAAGAGGAACAATAAATTTGTATTCCATAACAAGGATTCCACCTCTTTGAACTTTTTTGCTTTTTGATTCTGAAACACTATTCATGTTTACTATTGTACCATAACCAGGACTTACCGAACCTTTGTGATACTTTCCTAGAGCAGGGGCACTTGTTGTTTTTGTACAATTTAGTGTGGATCTGTTATCCACATTTTGAGCGGTTACGAGGGATTGCCGCCCGCCCCCTTGCCTGGATTTTGACATTCTGTGACACGATACCGTGCGGTTATTAGGGAGTGCGCCTGTCCTAATTCTGGATAACCTCAAACCCTCTCAGCGTATCAGTAAAATAGTAAATAGGGCGATCCATGAAGAGAATATTCAACTTTTGAAGATCATTACTGATCAATGAAGAATCAGTGGTAAATATAAAATTGGTATAATCTTTAATGTTTGCACTCACAGTGACAACTTCTGAGCGTTACACAAATGTTAGGAGTGACATATCCTTTCCAGAAAATGCCCCACCCTACTAATTTGCTTTTCTCTGCCTTATTTTAACAGCCCTACCTTTTCTGTAGGTAAATGAATATATGTGTTCTTGTAAGTAACAGGTTTGACTTAACATTGGGGGCTTACTTATGAGCCCTTGCAGCACTTTTGCGCTGCCAGTGCGCTACTTGTTCCGACACCCCAACAGCGTAAGAAATGCACCATGTTATGTCATATTTACAAAGTGACGCATATAGGTAGATGTGTCACTTTGTAAACCCATGCGCCACATTATACCTGCGCCAGGTATAATGTATGCAGGGTGGGTGTTCTGACGAAAGTAAGCCTCGTAGAAGTCAAGCAGTGAAATCTAGGAGATTTCACTGCGTCACTTCTAGGACGCAAATGCGTCAATATCTTATGCCTGCCTCACAGCAGGCGTAAGACTGATGCAGGCACATTTGAAATGGGACTTGCCTATGTGAAATGACTCATTGATGGGGTTGCGTCACTTTCGTGACACACTCCAGCAATGCGTCATTTTGCGCCTACAGATACGTCAGAAATACTGACGTATCTGTAACTCCTTATGGCATGATGCATCATACTGTATATATGACTCATCCAGCATGCCGCAAGGAGGGCACAATGAAAAGTGACGCATCGCTGTTTTCACGCAGCGAGTCACTTTTCATAAATGAGGCCCTGAATTTATTGTGAGTGATCCCAGCAATCACTGGGATAAGCATCATCTGCTTGATCCTGCTACCATTGGAGAGTCAAAAAAGCTAAGATTAGTATGTCCAATTGGTTCAGAATAGTTCTGGTGGCAAATCTGCTTAAATGTACACTCAAAATCATGAATGAGAGAACGAAAAGATTTGTAGAGCACACAGCTACGAAGAGAAAGTCCTGGCGCTAAGGACCCAGATATCATACAAACAATATTACTCAAGGTGAAGTAAACAAAAAAGGTTTTCAAAACTTTCCAGAACAGGGATCCATTCTGGTGTAAGAGACCAAAAAAGAGAAGCAGAGGCTGCCTCCTTTGAACGTTTGATTTAGGGGGGAAACATCCTTTACAACGAAACTTTTTCCACGCAGTACCTTTACAACGCAGGAATTACAACGCAAGGGATCCATTCTGGTTTAAGAGACCAAAAAAGAGAAGCAGAGGCTGCCTCCTTGGAACGTTTGATTTAGGGGGGAAACATCCTTTACAACGAAACTTTTTCCACGCAGTACCTTTACAACGCAGGAATTACAACGCAAGTCGTTACAATGACTTGCGCTGGAGGGCGCTGTAGGATAGGGAATAGTTTATTTTACTATCCAAAACCTTCCCTACTATCCACATGGACTGGGGTTGGAATAGTAAATTAAACTATTCACTATCCAGCGCCCCCCCAACGCAAGTCGTTGTAACGACTCACGTTGTAAAACCTGCGGTGTAAAGGCATGCGTGGAAAAAGCATGCGTTGTAACGACATACATCCGATTTAGGGACCAATGTCAAAAGAGGATGTGTAGAGCAAAGTGCTGTTGCCGAACGGTAAGGAATAATCGTGTTCATTAAATTCTGGGGGCGTGACTCATAACAAACACATTGAACCAACACCAGAGATTTAAATAAAATTCTCTTCTTGATAGGCAGTCAGTGCAGTTTCATAAGGTAAATAGAAATGGAAGCACAACAAGGTAATTTGAGTAAAAGTCGTGAAGGTGCATTCTGGACCACTTGCAAGCGCTTGATAAGAAAATGCGGGAAGCCCAAATAAAGAACATTGGCATGGTCCAGCCTAGATGTAATTAATGTATGGACCACCATTCTCTGAATAAATTTGACTCCCAGGTTCCTGGGGACCACCGCTGG
Source organism: Lissotriton vulgaris (assembly GCF_964263255.1). Taxonomy (NCBI): domain Eukaryota; kingdom Metazoa; phylum Chordata; class Amphibia; order Caudata; family Salamandridae; genus Lissotriton; species Lissotriton vulgaris. Next base: position 993,441,601 of record NC_141699.1, read on the forward strand.
TGGAGGAGGCATAGGCAGCACAGCTGGTCAGCAGCTTTCCCACCACCAAGTGGGAGCCAGAGCAAACAGAAGAATTTCGGTTTTGTCAGAGTTACGAGGCAAGTTATTGTTCCGTATCCAATTCAATACCGTTCCCACACATGCTTTAAAGGACTCTTGTATGGACAAAGAGCCATTCGCACATGAGAGGAGGAGCTGGGTATCATCTGCATAAAAATATTATCTTAATACCAAAGGACTCAAACAATGCAGCTAATGGGGGCATATAGATATTGAATATGACACTTAATCATGGTCGAATTATGGGCATCTGTGGGAGCAAACATGCCGTGTCCACTGCAAGTCACACAAGTCATTAAAAAGAGGCACCAAAGAATAACTTTCAAAGAATGACCTCATTTAATACTGAGGCACATACTATGAATAGCCGCTCAATAGGAAGGAGTCATTTCCCTATTGCCAAAAATGCAAAGGGGAAGGACCCTCATCTGGACGAAGATTGATGATTTAACTGTGGCCAGCAGAGCTCAATAAGCTCACGCTGACTGACTTTGTCTAAGGATTAGGCTCGGCATATATGCAAAATGCGTTTTCATGTTATTGGTCAGTGCATCATCACTCTTGGGGAGGCAGTAACTTGATCCATGGATCTCCGGAAGGCAACCCAGATGTTCTCAAAATGTGATCGCCTAACCTCTGTTGTGCCTCTACACAACGGGCCTGATTACGACTTTGGCGGACGGGTTACTCCATCACAAATGTGACGGACATCCTGCCCGCCATATTACAAGTTCCATTATAGCCAATGGAATATAACTGAACTCGTAATACGGGTCCCGTTTGTGATGAAGTAACCTGTCTGCCAAACTCATAATCAGGCCCTAAGTATGCACTGACAGATTGTCAACCTGGGTTTTCATTGTCCACGATTCTTTGCCATACTGTGAACCCTAAAACACACCTCCGAGGTTATTTTTCTCGTTTTACATTTAACCCCTTGGGCGCGGCCGCAATTCTGCGCCTGTGCGGCACTTTTAATGAGTGGGCGGGTTTATGACGGCCCCCAGCCGTCATCAGCACACGCCCACCGTGGTGCATGACGGCCGGGGGCCGACATCAGCATGGAAGGGGTTAAAAGGTGAAAATTCACATTGTAGACCGAGTGTATTTGCTCATCTTCAGGAGTGTAGGACAACCTCAACACCGATTGCTTGTTGGGCATTGCCCTCTTCGAATGGGGGTTGGTGAATGCGCTACTATTTCTTCATCGGGCAACCCACGTGGAAGAGTCTAATGATGTGAAATACCCAATTAGGACTCCCTACAGGTAGCTGAATCCAGGCTGGCTCTAGAGATGCGCCATGATATAGTTACATGATACTACTATGAGGGATGATGCAGGAGTCAGCCTACTAGAGCTACAGAATACTTTTGGATGGAGATCTCAAGAGTGCGGATTTCTGTAAGGTCCAGGAAGAGTGCCCTACTCCACCGGGACTGAGCAGGACAGGCCTTTTTATGTGCGGCATCTCCGCCGCAAGTGCAAAGTCTCTGCAGTGGTTAAAATTACTATTAGTAAAATTAAACTCATAGGGGCAGATTTATGTTGCCTGACGCATCTCTGCAAATCGGCAGAGATGCGCAGGAAAGATACGGCACGCAGGGTTTATCCCTGCGCCACCCAGGATGCGGCGCACCATGGCGCAGGAATACACAGATGCATGTCGCATCTAGGGCGTGAAGTTGGCGCAGTGCTGAAGTTGTGTTGCATGCGGCACGCAACTCAAGCACTATTACAGCTTGCCCTATCTCTAACGTGGTGCGTCAAGCCTTACGCCTGCTTCAAGCAGGCGCAGGGTTTTGATGCATCAGCGTTGGGAAAGTGAGTCAGTGAAATCTTGTAGATTTCACTGAGTCACTTTTCAGGGGTGTTCCTGCGATGGAACGCCCCCCCTGCGTGGAAAGACCCACATGAAACCTGACGCAGGTTTCATGTGGTGCAGGACCTTACACCGTGACGCATCTCAATAGATGCGTCACGATGTAAGTATGTTGCAACGTGGCACAGGGTTTGCGACGCTGCTGCGTCACAGAAGTGACGCAACAGCTGCGCAAAAGTGCCGCAAGTCCAACATAAATCTGCCCCATAGTTTGTGAATACTAAAAATAATAAACTTACACAGAAGTGTAAGTTTACCTTTGCGAATCAGATCAGAAATGTGTAAATATAGAAATCCCTCTATACTGTTAGAATTTCCACCTTCGCAAAACCAACTTGTGAGGGTAAAATTCCACCAATTACAGAAGTAATAATAGGGCATTTTCCTCTCTCCGTTGGCCTTTGTGGCACCTAAAATGAACCGAGGAGCACAGAAGCCCTTGTGAATCGGTCCTTGCAGGATAGATTGTTGTACAGGCTTAGGAAGAGGTGCTAATGCTAATGCATACATGGCAGATGTTTGCCTATGTCAGAAAAAAAATGGGGATGCTGGTCCACTAAAGATGGTCTCTCTGATCCACCAGTCTTCTTTTGCACCTTGTTTCTTCTGCTATCTGCTATTCATTACAGCCTGTACACCTCTACCTAATGTGTTTTCTTGCACACAGAGTGTGGACCTGTTCATGAAAAATACAGGACATCTGCAGCCAAAGATGCATTTCTACATGCTGGTGCACATTTACTACTTTCTGTTATTCAGCAACTCCACAAGGAATCTGCGTGGAAAGATGCTTCTGGTTTCAATGGAGTTTCATTGGGAAATTATGAGATTTCTAATTTGTAAATTCATTCCCTCTGTACGGAGTTCAGTCTGAAGGAGACCTCCATTAAAGGGGAATAAATTCCCCTCTGCAAATGCATATTTTTTCCCGTCCCCATAAGAGGGCTCATTCTTGCCAAAAACCCCTTTGTGAATTTCTGGCAGGCATTAAAAAGGCACATTTGGTTATAAACTTGGCTGTGAACAGGGTCCTGTTTGAGTAAAGATGTGAGGATAACACAACACCTGCCTGGCTGTAATATGGGAGGCCTGTACTGCTGATGTCTGCACGTGCTAAACCCTTGCACTACTGCCCCAGCTTTATTGGGCAGTGTTTGAGGGAGAGGGTGTGGCTTAACGGTCAGAGCTGCCGACTTTGGAGCTGGGGAACCAGGGGGCATATTACCAAGCAATAGCGATAATTATCGCTATTGCTTGGTTAGAGACAAAAATTTACCGCTGAGCTGCGGCGATTTTTATCTCAGATAAACCTTGGTATTACCAAGGTTTATCGCAAATGCGATAAAAATCGGCCGCAATGCATGAATATCGCTGAAAAGTCAGCGATATTCATGCATTACCGAGCTAATGCTCTTAGCCATGTTATCCACCTCCCATTGGATAACATGGCTAAGAACTGCTCAGGGCAGGTGTTAGCTTTTGGAGATATTCGCGCTTAGCGCGAATATCTCCAAAAGTTGGTAATAGGAGATAGCGATGTTAGAGACTGTTTCCAGTCGCTAACATCTTGGCACGCCCACTTTGCATGTCATTAGTGATAAATATCACTGACATTGAAAGTGGGGCCCAAGATGGTCGCTATCTCCTACTAGCTGTCGCTAACTGATGTTAGCGGCAGCTAGGTAATAGGGAGATAATTTTATCTCCGCTTTCTTGGCTTTTAAAGCCAAAAAAGCGGAGATAAACCCCCTTGATAATATGCCCCCAAGTCCGAGTCTCAGCGTCAACTCAACATACAGTGATTCTGGGTAAATCACTCAATCTCCCCGTGCCCCAAAAAAGGAATGTGTCCTTGTGTAAGGTAACTGGTGCTCATGTAAAGCGCTCCAATACCTTCGGGTCGAATTCGCGCTATATGAAAAAAGCTGCCCAAGAAACTAACACTGCTGCTGCCTGTCCTTCATCTGTTCTGTCGCTACAGAAGCTTGCACCTTTGCCGACTTGTAAATGTCTATAGCCAGAACTGTAAAAGGGGAAGTCAGTTTACACGCCTATTCAAATATTGGCCTCTTTGCTGAGACGGTCAGTTTTCTCCCTTTAAAAGTATAGCACTCAGGCTTATAAGTTTAAGGTCGGTGAGAAGGTAAGAACCAGAAGATTGAGAAGAACTTGTTTTCCCAGCTGAAAGGTACATGTGGGGTAATTTAACTTAAAAAAAAAAAACTAACCCTCCAAGCATGCATCTGGAGCATACATTGCTCACATCTGTTCGAACACTCAAGGGCTGAGGACAAATCTGTGAATTTCACAACATACATTCCAAGATGGATGTTCAAGCGGGTCAGCAGTGTCGATGACACGGCAGGTGCCCCATTTCGTGGGTCCAAAGTGATAAGCAGACGTCAGACGTGCCCGCCACGGGTTTCCAGAAGGCATCATTAGTCTCACACGGTCCTTGTGGGCTGTTATGTCTGTGAAATTAGTGGAAAACACAAAACATTCCCCTGTACCAAAGACATGTTTCCACCCCGTCCCTAAAATCATAAATCCATGCACACTGCTACATCTGAAACCTGCCCTGTGGGGAGCTTCTCAGCACCCACAGAGATGTCACTGAGGGGAAAGAGATGAGAGAATGGAAATCACTCTCTGATGGTGAGGCACATTTACATGTACACAAACAAATCCTCACACACCGATCGGACGTCATGTTATATATTTTTGTGGGAAAATTCACTGCAAAAGTCGATTCTGTTTTATTTTCAATAGAATAAGTGAAAGAAACCTTCTGTGGATGATTTAGTCATTTTGCTATTAAAAAAATATATTGCACAGTGATAATTTATCTATTTTTGTTGATTTCTTTTTCTCCCGCGTTTTAAAATAATACTTTGATACATTTGTGAATTAGCACACAAAGTTTGCAAGTGTTGTCACATAATTCTGCAAAGAGTGTGGAAACGAAGTGCACCAATTTCGCACAACTTACACGGACACCTATCATGTTTTTGTTTAGGGGCCCTTAGATATACAAGACACAGTGAAATAAATTGAGATAAGTTGGCCCCAGACGTACACAATTATTTTACAGGTGCAAAACATGTGATTCGCAAAATCAAAAGCTTTGCAACTGCAAAGTGCAAGCAGTGTGTCTCCATATACTGAGTGTGAGTTTTGAGTTGGGAAATCTCTTTACGAGTCACAAAGTACAATTAGAGCACCAGGACCTCTGATGAGGCCAAGGCATGAGGGACTCACGGGGTCATATGCCCTTTGCAGGGACAAAGAGCTTTTATTCGAAATGTTCTGCATATCCGAGGAAGTAGCTGAAACCTAGGAGAATGACAGGATAGAAGCTAAATGCTAGAGTAGGTTGGAGCAGACTGAGATCTCAAAACTGACACGGCTAGACATAACTAGCAGTCGCGGCTGGTGGCGGGGCAAAGTGGTAACTAGGATAGTAACACCTATACAGTGCAAAAAACAATGGAAAGGCAATAGGAAAGTACGAAGAGAAAGAGCTAAAGACTATCTATCATAAATGATAGGTTCTAGGCTCTGTGGGAAATTGTCTGCCTGCAACAGAACAGAGATGACAATAAGGGAAGAAGCTGTTACACACACAGTCTTGGGAGGCACCCAGCAGAGCTTATGGAAGGAAAGCACCAGGTGGGTCACTGTGATTGAAGCACCAGGCCTAGGAACTCACTGGCGACCTCAGGTAATGAGAACTAAACTAAGATGTAAACATGAAAACAAGGGAAAAGCGCATGAGGAACTGGATTCAGAAACAGGACTCTGGAATAGTAGCACTACAGTCTGAGAAACAGGGAATGGGCAAGAGAAACAATACAGAAAGAGAAGACAAACCAAACTAACCCCAAGATTCATCATTGTCATGTTTTGCGAGTCCTTAATAGCGATTATTAAGGAATCGCTATTAAAGACTCGCAAAACGGGATTCATGTAGAAATCACAATATTTATTTCGATTCCTACCGCTTCCTTATTTGCGATTCGCTAATTGCTAATCGCAAATAAGGAATGACTTATTTGCGATTCACAAATAGCGAATCGCAAATAAGGAAGCGATTTCAAGGGTGCCAGGGTGTCCAAAGGACACGCTGTAGCACCCCTGAAATGGTAATGTACACTGGTGATGCACACACACATGTCCAAAGGACATGTGTGTGTGTAACATACAACTTAGAAAAATGCACTTTTGTGCATTTTTTTAAGTTTTTGCTATTTACCACATAGTCAGACTTCGCGGTAAATAGCGGTCCCAGATTGCGAATTCGCAATTTTTAAATGGTTCATGAATTGCATTTAAGGAATCTCAAATTGAGATTCCTTAAATGCAATTCATCGCAATTTAGCGATTTCTATAATTGCGATTTTTGCATTTGTAGTGATGAATCCCAAATGCAAAAATAGCGCTCGCAAAGGACCAGATTCTCAGAATCTGGCCCTTTGCGAGTCGAATTTCCTATGTTGAATCTGGCTGTAAGCAATTAACGCGGCACAAGGACTAGAAGTATGCAGACAGGCACAAGGACTAGATGTATGCACACAGGCACAAGGACTAAAAGCATGCAGATAGGCACAAGGACTAGAACTATGCAGGCTTGCACAAGGACTAGAAGTATGCAGACAAGCACAAGGACTAGAAGTAAGCAGACAGGTACAAGGACTAGAAGTATGTAAACAGGCACAAGGACTAGTAGTATGCAGACAGGCACAAATACTAGAAGTATGCAGACAGGCACAAGGATCAGAAGTATGCAGACACGCACATGACTAGAAGTATGCAGACAGGCACAAGTACTAGAATTATGGAGGCAAGCACAAGAACAAGTAGTATACAGACAGGCACATGGACTAGCAGTATGCATCCAGGCACAGGTACTAGAACCATGCAGACAGGCACAATGACTAGAAGTATGTACACAGGCACACAGACTAGAAGTATGCACACAGGCACAAGGACTAAAGGCATGCAGACAGGCACAAGGACTAGACCTATGCAGGCTGCACAAGGACTAGAAGTATGCAGATAAGCACAAGGACTAAAAGTAAGCAGACAGGTACAAGAACTAGATGTATGCAAACAGGCACAAGTACTAGAATCTAGTACTTGTGCCTGTTTGCATACTTCTATCATTTAAAGTTTAAATGATAGAAGATTCTTAACCACATGCGCGCTCGGGGTATTCTAGATCTATGCTGAGATTTTCAAAAACCCATGTTACATGACGAGCTGGGCTCGTCATCAGCGTGCGAGGAGGCTACACCATGACGAGCCCAGCTCGTCATGAGCCTGGAAGGGGTTAAAAACAATTGCTGCCATGGATTGAATGTGGGTGAAGGGAGGGATGGAGGGCTGTTGTTCCTCATAGGCTTCCATCTCTGTACTTGCAGGGAATCACACAGTGTCTGAAACAAACTTCTTGCTCCTAAATATGTTTTCGACTTCCTGAAAATGTGTATTTAGTGCTGTGCCTGATTAGCACACTACACAAAGTGCAACTCAGTGTGTAACTTTGAGTTTTTGACATCACCGTAGTACATTAAGGCCTATGACTGTGTGTTAGTCAATGATGCAAGGAATCCATCAAATACACAACATCCACAGAGAACGCCACCCTATTCATGGAAAACCTGCGCTTCAAGCTGCAAATTCTCTGAATATTCCACCCTGAATGGAACCCTGGCCTTCCAACCACCTGGACCACGAGCCATCTTTACCAACCTCATCAACGTCTTTTTCGCTCCGCTCACCATTGACTCCAGAGCCTAAATTCTCCCCAGAGACCTCATCTTTCACCTGGAAGACCGAAATGACCCCTGCTGCATAGTACCCATGGAAAGCTTGAGCAACATTGGACTCACCCAGCTCGTTACTGAACCAAAATGCACCACAGGACACACACTGTACACCATCTTCACCAAAAATGACAGCTTCAAATACAACTGCACAGCTCACATGGACCGACCACTCCATCATCCATTTCCAAATCAACACACCTCACGTCAACACCCCTACCAGGTTCAATACTCCAACCTGCAGCTGGGGCAAAATCACAGAAGCAGACTTGCTCAGCAACCTCAGTACTGATTAGCATAGCTCCACAGACAACCTCGACAAAAACATCAACAACTCGAATCATGCGGGAAATGCTGAATGGTTGGTGTGGTTTCCCTTGCCCTCACCAAAAGCATCTCTGTATGTCTACCCCATCTTTCACTCCCTCCTTAATTTCTTCCCAATCGTTGGCGAACCTTGCTCCAGATAATTGGCTTTTCTAGACCTGTTTCAAAGATGAAGGAGACTTGCACTGAGAGAGAGACAAAAACAGAAACAGTGAGAGAGACAGACAGAAACAGAGAGAGACAGTGGCAGAGCGAGAGAGAGACCGAGAGAAAGAGAGAGACAGAGAGAGAGACTAAGAGAGACAGAGCGAATGAGACAGAGAAAGAGAGAGAGACAGTGAAAGAGAGACAGAGACGACAGAGAGAGAGAGAGAGAGAAAGAAAGAAAGAAAACGAGAGAGAGATAGAGAGACAGACAGACTAGGGGGAAAGTATAGACAGAGGGAGAGGGAAACAGAGAAAAAGAAGAAAGAGAGAGACACAGAGGCCGAGAGAGATAAGAAGTGACAGAGAAAAAGCAAGAGAGAGTGAGAAAAACAGAAGGGCTGAAATTCTAACTCAAATTTTTGTTTTGTTTATTTTTGCATTAGTTCCCATTGAGGCCTGCGCGTCCTGGTCTGAGGATGACAGTTTTAGTGAAACGAGAAAACAAATGCTGAAAGATGGCCTCCACGCATGCGCGAAGAAGTATGAGAAGTGCGAGTGGATGGCCTACTCTCGAAGCGAGAGATGCCAAGGTCAGCTTCGCCTATGAGCGGGAGAAATGCCAAAGGATGCCTGCTTCTAAAAGCCTGGGGAAGGAAATTGAGAAATTATAAATTAGAACAAATGATACATGGAAGGAACTACAAGTACAAACATTACATGACATTGTGAGAAGGCCTTGGGAGTGACAAGGCAGAATCTTAAACTGGTTTGAAGAAGGAGTACATGAGGTGATTATCACCACCCCTCTGATGGACCAATCAGAAATGGCTGTGGGCCCTAAAAGTTTCAAATGTTGAGTTAGATAGTTATGGAAAAAGGGTATAAAATTGCCTGCGTGAAAGAGAAAAAATGTTGGCTCCATGGATTTTATTTTGCACCACGACATGCTGTTGGTTTGAACAATTTTATGGTGCTAGAGACTTTGAAAATTTTTGGGACTTTAACTTTAATAGAACAGAGAAGATGATCGATTACTGAGATTTTATGTCAGAAAGGAGGCATTGAGAAGAATAGAGAGACAGGCGGCTTGGGAACTTGCTTCAACGCGACTTTGTCAACTGCCTATGACAAATTGGTAATATGATTTTCTAATTTTATTTCCTTAATATGTACTAAATAAATACTTAAATTGTGCTTGTCTAAAAGAATATGCCAGATTTCTTTTCCTAAATGAAGTAGATAAACTGTTGAAATATAAACTCGAGTCTGTTTTATTTTAATAAAAGTCATGGCAGAAAGGTGGGACGCAATAGGCATATCTACGATAGGGGACCTATGGGACACTGACACGGTATTACCATTTCCGCACTTACAGCAGCAGTACAACCTCGGTCCCACAGAAACATTTAGGTATGTCCAAATTAGACATGCGTTACTGCAGGCAGTCCCGGCCGACACCACATTACCAGACTCCTCTCCTCTGGAAGATAGACTGCTAACTGAATACATGCTCCAGAGCGCCACATCCCTTACATACAAAAAGTTGATCAACAACCTCAAAGACCCGACTCTGAAGCTTAAAGGGAAATGGGAGGAGGAACTAGGAGAGACAGACGAATTCGAATGGAATGAGGCCCTGGCATCCCCGAAGGAGGTGGGAATCTCTAGTAAGCTCAGGCTAGTACAGCTTAAAATCCTCCACCGTATCTATTACACCAGGACACTGCTGCACAAAATACAGAGAGCACCACACCCCTTCTGTCTGCGAGGTTGCGGGGAGGAAGGGACACTACTACACACGCTATGGGAATGCCCGCAAATACGCGAATTTTGGAAACGGGTGCTCCGATCCATCTCCCAGGCCCTCAAACTCTCCATTCTGCCCGAACCACGCAAATGCATTCTGAACATCTGGGACCCGAATGACCTGGGTAGATATGAACTGATTTGGGCGTCACTGGCGTTGACAGTGGCGAAACGGGATATAGCGCAGAAATGGGGGGCGCCAGAAGTCCCCACCGCCAGCAGGTGGGCCAAGAACATGGACATCATAATGGTGACTGAGAGAGCGGTGTATGTGCTACGAGCGGCACCCAGGAAATGGAACAAGGTATGGGCGGCATGGAACACATACAGAGGGGAACTGTGTGAGCCCTTGCCAGAGGGAGAGGAATCTGACTCCGAAGGGGAGGAGGAGTAACTGTCCAGATGCGGAGAGAGGGACCTGGACATATGACATGGCTGACTGCGTGATGATGTCCTGGCCATTCAATACACTCAGGACAACAGCGCAGGGTGTTACGTGCTGTAGGAGAAAGTCCGAGGGAGGCGATGACATGTACTGGGGGGGTTTGTTGGGTAGTTAGTTTATTTGGGTAACTTGGAAGGAAATGTCACCGTTACTAAGCTTGAGGGGAAGGGTACCGAGGGAACACGTTATGAGTCCGAATGTCATATGCTGAAAGCCTGTAAGAGACCCATGATACAGCGGGACCTATATATTGACTGCAAAAAGGTAGCCAATATGTTACTGCACAGGCGACTTGTATGGTACGTACTTCTACAGATTGGATGTATGCAATTGTTTAACCAATATTCCTTCCTGCCAATAAAGTTTAAAAAAAAAAAAAAAAAAAAAAGTCATGGCAGAATTAAAATGTATAGTTATAGGAATACTGTGATGGAGCTGGTCTTTTTTCGCCATCAACTGACTTCTACTAGCTGGTTCATCGACCAAATAGCGGAGTATCTTGATGATTTGTTTTCCTTATAACAAGTTAAATATTATTCTGAAATGTATACAATGTATAGGATTTAGAATTTAGGTTATTGAGGTACCCTGCTAACCAGCAGCTCGCCTTTCCTTTCACTTATTCAGGGGCAGTGTTGTGTGTGAATGTGTGACTCGCAGTGCTATGGGCTCCACCGATAAGTAGAAATAAATTGCTCCTGTGTTAAGTGGGATGTGTTTGAGGGTTTGTTGGAAAGCTCAGCTGCATCAGTATAGCAGGCATGCTTGGAAGTTCTGGAACAGCCCGATGAACACTGGGCAGCTGTACAGAGAAATTACGGAACTGCCCCATTAAAAGATAAAACAGCCCTGGGAGAAGCGTGGCCACTGGCCCATTTGACCATAACTGCTTTGTTAAGTGCCTCTGCTGTACCATTTAAATGACTAGAGCCCTGCTAAGATCATCCCGCCCTATGGAAATGCATGTTAGTCCTGTTGAAAAATACAATTTATTTACCTGGTATGAATGGCAGCCTTGCTGGGATGCGACTATACTTTTCCATTACAGTAGATATGCTATCATAGACGAGCTGGTATCAAAGGCCCTATTAAAAAAAACAATAATCCTGATAAGATTTAGTTTGTACTAGTGTGGCAGCCTTGCTTAATCATGCCTTTTCTGTTCCTCTCAAAGGGCATAAACTTTCATATACTTCTTAACAGGTTCATTACAACTTTTCAGGAGAGTTAAAAAGAAAGCGGGTCCTTCGGCCATGTTATTTCTTGTCTTCTCTGTTGAGATACCAACATATGTGAGGATCCTCTTTCAGTGCTTAATTTGAGGTGGTGGTTTAGGTATGAGCGCAATAGTTGTTTATTAATTCAATTTACATTTGCAATGACTAATATCTGCCTCCTAAGCCATTCTGTTGGCTTTGGGGCTTGCTACAGTATGAATTGTCACACTTGTAGGAGAGTGAGGTTTTGTTGTTGTGTTGGCACTGTCATTGACAGTGCTGGAGTTACATGAGTGCAAAATCCTTTAACCTCTTCGATGCGCATCAAATTCCCCCTTAGTGCGGGTGAATTTGACGCGTGCGCAAATCGGACGGCCCCTGGTCGTCCGACGCACACGACCACCATGACGACGCATGGAAGGGGTTAAAAACAGAAGACATAAGGCTTTTGGCAAAACAGGAACAATTTGTTTAATTAAACATTGTGGCCAGGAGAGCAGTTACAGGAATATTGTATGAGGACTGTCGCCCTTTACAATAGGTATCTATCCTTCTTTTATACATAAACAGGTTATAAAAGTTTCCGGTGCACCATATATGATAAGGAATGTTGGTTGTTGACTTTGGAATCATAAATTAATGATAAATAGTTACTACAAGTGGGTCTCAACCATGCGTGGATACATTGTGGCCAGTGGATAACGTGTCCAGATGTCCGGCATGAGGACTGTGTGATCCCTAAGTGTGCTTGGTCCTGATTGGCTATTTGGTCCTAACTCATGTAGCATCTGACTTTTTATGGTGTTTTAGGAGTGTGTGTCCCCCCCTCTGGCCAAGTGTGCTTTCTAAGGGCAATCTACCCTGACCATTGTCATGTCTATGCTCTTATCTGTGGGATTGATCAAGAGTTTCCTGCCCGAGTGTTTGCCTGACAGCTACGCCTCTCTCCTACCTGTGTCCCATCAATCAGTAATCTCTGGCTTAGGTCTCAGGGCCTGCTTGACAACATATTTGCAAGTTGAGGTTGATTTGGAGTTCTGAATGGACAATTCTATTAATTTTAGGGAGATTTCAATTGTATTGATGAATGCATCGATTTTCATATGAACAGGGGCAATGGATGGTTCAAGCTTTAGTATACTCCTGACGAGGGCCCTGGCACCAATATTTTTACAAATTAAGCACTGCCCTCTTTACATACAAATGTTTGCAGAACTTGACACACAGCACACTACTATGTACATGACCAGTTCTGCTTGCTTTCACAGTTCTTGTAAAGAAAGTGTCCTGTATTTCACAGCCCATTTGTTGAATCAAGTCAGTTTTTTTTTAAGTAGGAAATACTATGCTTTGTAAATGCATGATAACCACAGCTACATTTGTTGTAATGGGCGCAGATCACACTGGCCACCATGTGAATTGTCAGCCAGTGTTTTTCAGGAAAGATTCTGGTGTCATAAAGAGCTGAAGGAGAAGGGACATGGGAGGGCAGACATTTAGGATGGATGGGCATACTTTGACAGAGGGCACCAGTTCACATTCTTCCTAGACCTGGGAAAATGTCATATATATAGCGGCGTAATTGTACATCAATTCCATCATTTTGCAATGCGCTTGTTATGTGAAGTGAGTGGGATTACACCCAGTGCTTAATTTGAGCCTGTGGTTTCCGGTGCTCAGCACCAGCACTTAGTTGTCAACACCGGCACGTACGGCAGGGCACCACACGGTGGCAATCTTTGGCTAGATTAGAGCTGAGCAAAACAACACTTGTTTAATAATTCAGTGCATGTTAAACATGACTATTAAAGGCTGTCCAAGCCATCCTTATATCTTCAGAGTTCCTGGAGTAGTCAGAATTGTCACAGTGTGATGATATGTTGTGTTGTTACTGCAGTAATAGCAGGGGCAGAGGGATGCTGCAAGCTGCAGTTGCCTCCTGACAAGGGCCCTGACACTTAATATTTTACAAAGTAAGCACTGATCACACCACTACGCTTTCCATGTAATTGCGATGGCGTTCAGGTAAAAATTCTGTCATGGGAGTATGGAAAAGCCAGAATGAAAAAAACACAAGTGTCTGCTTGTGGCACATGCAAATGTGTTCTATATTTCTAGTACAAAATATTCAGGGCTGGGCAGGCCTTTTGTTCCAATGGGCTTTCCTCCATCTTGCTGGAGCCCTTGGAGACCTGTTTTGAAAGCCCAGGGCTGCTCCTGGTGCCTATGTCACTTTCCCAAGCTCTCCAAGATTAATTGCTGCACTACAGGCATAGGGAAGCTTCAAGAGAGAGAAAGGAGGGTAGAAAGAAAGCGATCAGAGAGTGAGAATAGAGAGAGGAGATAAGAAGAGAAGGAAAGAGAGAGAACAGATGATTGGAAAGGGAAAGTGAGCCAGGAGAAGAAGGAAACAGGAACACTTGAGCATTTTTGCCAGGGTGCTTTTGGTTCCCCTGTCCTTCTCTGGAAATAGGTAATTGTTTCCAAAATGGACGCGAGGAAGCATTTCATGCAAACAATTGTGCAAAATAATGGACCAGCATTTCATGTAGTTTTGCATAACTCTTGGAGCATTTTGCATAATTTCCAAAAGGAAATTATGCAAATTTCGCCCAGGCCTATAAATCGGCCTTGGGTGCTTTTTAACCAAAATCCGGCCTAAATAGCAAGGTATGCTGCACATAAACATCGAATCATAACAGCATGAATTGAAGGTTTACCTGACGAATAAGTCAGTGTTTTATGGTATTTGATACCATAATTTAGTCATCTTTTGAGGGCTGTAAAGAAAAGATGTTACTCTTACCCATGGTATTGCTCCTTAGTTTGCCAACTTTAGAAGAATGGAAGGCTGAGTTCACCTTGTAAAGATTCAAATTTGTGCTTTTTAGATCACCGCAGATGTCAGTTGCGAGAGCTAAATTGCTCATGCATATTGTCAGTTATGTAAAGCACACATTCAAGCCGTTCCCATTCCCACCTACAGTGTATGTAAATCACACATTCAAGCATCTACCGTGTGTGTAGAGCATGCATTGCCATGACATGGCAGGAATATGTGCTTTACACAAAGAAGGAATATATTACCCCTGGCAATGTAGGATTTATATATTTGAAACATTGTATGAGCGTGGAAAAGTCAATATCTATTTTACAAGCAATCCAGTCCGGAAACAATCGTGACAATTGTGCTCTGGATATTGTAACATAGACACTGCCCTGTCAATTTGTATTTTACACAGAGGGATATTCTGGAAACTGTCAGAGCTATGCATGATTTATTAACATGATCACATTAGAACCGGGGTCACCTTTTGCATTTGAGACATTGAGCAGAACTTTGGCGAACTTGAAAACACTTTTAAAATTAAAAGGGCATTATTGCTTGCATTTATGTTAGCACCCCGGAATATTTAACCGTAACGTATATATTTTCGTATAACCCTGGTGAATGAGGACATCAAATATTATTCTAATTTTCTAAAACAAACATTTTGATGGACTGCTAACGGGCACAGGTAAAGTGATGGGCGTGAACAAATGGCACAGTTTGCAAATCTTGGGGCATATTATCAAGGGGGTTTATCTCCGCTTTTTTGGCTTTAAAATCCAAGAAAGCGGAGATAAAATTATCTCCCTATTACCTAGCTGTCTCTAACACCAGTTAGCGACAGCTAGTAGGAGATAGCGACCATCTTGGGCCCCGCTTTGCATGTCAGTGATATTTATCACTAATGACATGCAAAGTGGGCGTGCCAAGATGTTAGCGACTGAAAACAGTTGCTAACATCGCTATCTCCTATTACCAACTTTCGGAGATATTCGCGCTAAGCGCGAATATCTCCAAAAGCTAACACCTACCCCTGAGCAGTTCTTAGCCATGTTATCCAATGGGAGGTGGATAACATGGCTAAGAGCATTAGCTCGGTAATGCATGAATATCGCTGACTTTTCAGCGATATTCATGCATTGCGGCGATTTTTTTTTTGTCCTCATATATGCCACCAGTTCTTATGAGCTCTAGATGGGTCTCACTGTCGCCTTTTATACTGACATTTCTGTATCCGCCCGGGGTCTGTATCTAGCGGACAGGGATGTCCCAGAGGTAGGTTGTTTCCTTATCCAACTCCCCTGACATATGGTGGAATACTTCAGGACAGGGGAGGACAGGACCGACACAACCTCTGGCATAATCATCGGACCGTTTACTTATTAGACCAGATCACCAGTTTTGACCAGACATTCTCAAGATTTCCATCGCAACCAACCAAGTCCATCTTACATACTTCCATTATGTTTTTTAAACACTCTGCAAATCTGTCGGGGGGTGGCTGACTTCTATTATTTACAAATTTCTCTCCTAGCGATAATAACTACATAGAAGATAAACTGTGAGTGTAAATTATTAATATTATAGTCATAAGGTAAACCGAAAAAAACTAACCTGGGTGTATATAAAATGGTTGTTGTCAATACCTCGCTCAGGAAGCCGACTATCGCTTTCCAGTATTCCTGGATCTCCGGGCATTCCAGAAATATATGAATATCATCTGCTGCTATGAGTTTACAGCGGGCAGTAGTAATTATTTTGCGTCATCTTATATAATTTGGCCGGGGTCCAGTATACTCTATATGCCGTAAATAGATGATTCCGCCTTAAATTAGCAGGTTTGATTAATCTCTGGGGTAAAGTAAAGGAGTCTGACCAAATTTTACTGCGCTCTTCAGGGGATTCAGCTATTGTGTTCCGCCAGAGGCTTGTCAGTTCAAGATGTAAATTATCCTCTTTATCAGTTGTTTTTTTTTTTTTTTTTTTTGAAAACCTTTATTTGTGTAGATGGTTGCATACAAATACGGGCCTACAACCCAGAGGCCGGCCACAGAACAAACTGAAAAGCACCAATGTCAATAAAAAGTACGGAGTGGTTACGCAATACTACACAATGCTGCGAGTCCATAATGCTAACTGGGTGTAACCCCCCGGCACAGGATCACAGAAGGTTAATTTTTATGTTAAAGAATAAAGGATCGGTTGTATAATAAGCGTCCTGGTGCACATGGCGGGGAACAGAGCCAACAACATTATAATAGGGAATCCATAGATCTGCCATCAGAATAGTCCAAAGCGTTCAAGCCATAGATGCCCTTGCAATTCTTCTTCGGTCAGTGTCCACCCGCAACCTCATGTGCCCAAAGACAAGCAGAACATCACTCTCATGATAATCAAATTATCAGTGAGACGGATAAAGTTGCAATCATTATACAGCCCAACCCGGAGAGTAAAAGAAAACGAAAATACTAGAAAAAAGGAAAAGGGGACTCCACGTTACTGTACCCACCCCACGGCGATAATGGCGATCAACAATCCAGACAGCAAACATTCTCAGTGGCAGGGCGGCTAAGTCAGGATAAGCAGAACCTGAAAGTACCATATTATATAGGAATACCCGACCCTCCCCCCCCAGGCACTCACCCCGCGGGAATCACGCACAGTCATGGAGACCCAAGAAAAGGACACAAAAGAGCCATAGAAACAAGTAACAATCTAATAGACCCCAATCCACCCGCCCCACCCTGCACCCCTGCAGAAGGCTATGGCCTACCCCTCCCAGCAGCGTGCCTGTCGCCCTAAACATGAACCCGAAATATAGAATGAGATAATATAGGGAAAGGAAAAGAAAACAGATAAAAAGGGAAAAAGGAAAGCCAGGGGGGAGGATACCATGTAACAAGGCGCAAGGCCCCCACCCCCGCCCATACAAACAATTAGTGCAGCCCAAAACGAAACTGGCATGTTTTCAGGTAGCCATACATAGTAAGGATTCGACAAATTATCTCAATTTAGGGCAGTCCATAACTCCGTGCGCCGAACACCAGTCCTCCGGATCAAAAACCGGGCTCACCCCAGTCCTTTCTTAGCTATCGCCACGATGTATGTTGAAGTAGCGGGCATAACACAAAGCGGAGAGAAAAGGCTGTGGAGCACCCGCTGAACGGCCAATGGAAGCAACCCATGAGATCTCCTCCGCCGACGGTAATGCAAAAGCTGTTTACGGCAGTCATGTACATCAGTGTCAATGATCCCCAGCAAATCTTCCCGCAGGCGAACCAAGACATCGCTACCCCCACCAAAATGCGGGAAACAAACAGCAACCACCTCGGGCCCATCCGCATCGCTGAGGGACGGCCCGGGAGCAATGGCGGTTACCACATTGTCTTGCACACAAGAATCCCGGGCCAAGGTCACTTTCCAAATCTTCAGCGCTCATAGGACGTCGCCAATCGTGGGTTCACGCTCCCCAGTGCAGGCCCCATCACAGTACAGAGGCACAGCATCGACATACCGGGGCGTTCCACAGCACACGGCATCAGCCGCCATTTTGCAACTACAGCGCCGTCTTTTCGGAACCAACTCCTGGGGCGGGCTCACAAGCAGGGCCCCCGCGGGATCCCCTTCAAGCATCCAAACAGCAACCTCGATGCAGAAATGAGGGCCACCAAAAGAGGGGGACCCGCCGGCGCCACCGCTCCGCTGGAGCCACTCTCCGCCACCGAGCGATGAAATTCGGAATGGCCGGTCAAGGCAACAAGGGGGGAGCCACCAACACGGCGTCCCCCACACACAACTTGCCGCACCTCACCTCTGGACCACCGGACGGTAGTCCCAGGCGCGTTCAGTTGCCTCCGGCTTATTTGCACAACGGCCTCCTCCGGCCGGCCTCCATCCTCCACCCGAGGCCGCCACCGACACCGTCTCGCCAGCTACTCGCTGAAGGCAAGGCCCCGGTCTCCACACCACAGAGGCCGCACTTCCTGGGAGGACGCCGCTGCGGACCCACTGAACGCCGGAGCCACCAGGACGGGTGGTAAGTATCAGCAGACCTTCACATATAAAATTTTATCGTTTTTGGGCAGGATGGGCGGCAGGATAGATGAGTTTGGGCAGGGAGGCCGGCGGAGCCGAGCTACCATGCGGCCATCACAATGTCGAGCTTGGCTCCTCCCCCCTCTTTATCAGTTGTTAACAGTTTATACCAGAATGAGACTTCTCTAATCCATCCCCCTCCCCTACTGATTGCATTCAGAAGTCCAGTATCTTCCTCCCGCTGTAAAGTCTGACTTGACCACCAAGCAGATAATTGGTAAAATTTAAATCTAGTCAATTGCCCCTTTGTAAGTAATGTTGGGGAGTTCCAGTCCATTAGGCCTGAGTCTACCCATAAATCCGCCCATTTCAATATTCCAGCTGTTCTCAAAGGGAGTGAAAGCTGGTCTTGAAGACACGCAGGGGTGCCCGGAGAGTCCCATATTGGAGTGTTCGTGTGATAGTAAGGAATTCCCAAAATCTTTCGGATAAACCCCCAATTTTTAAGTGCAGTCTGTAAGATCTTAAGACGAACTTTCTTAAAAAATTTCTGGTCGCCAAACTTAAATAAAAAGAAGTCATGGCCATATGGTAAATCGTGTAATAAGGCCTGGAACAAACGGCCCTGCGAAGATGCATCAAGTGTGTTAGCAAGTAACCTAAAATTTTTAAAGTGGAAGGCATGGCAATATGATAGTAAGTCCGGTAGAGCTATACCTCCAATTTTTAGGCCCCTCCTCAATTTTTTCCAGGCTATCCTGGAGGATTTACAAGCCCAAAAAAAAGATCCAATCTTACCCTGAAGGTTAGTAATGTCCTTTGATGCGAAAGATAGAGGGATGGAATTGTAAAGAAAGGTCAATTTGGGGAGTATGGTCATTTTAATAAGATTAACTCGTCCATATATGTTTAATGGTAGGTTGCTCCATCGTGTTAAGGTTTTAGTAATGTCTTTTACAACCATCTGCCAACTAATTATCGGTATATTATCTAAGTCTTGAGTTAAGTAGATTCCCAAATATCGCATTTTATGTTTCACCCCCTGTATGGGAGTATTGTTATTCCACCCCATTATCTCCGTCTTCTCCTTATTGATCTGGTAACCTGACAGTTTTCCGAATTGCTCTGCCAAATAAAATAGCCTTGGTATAGTTTCAGTGTGGTTAGAGGTATATAAGAGGAGATCGTCAGCATATAGGGCAGTTTTTAACTCCAAATTAGCCATCCTAAAAGGTTGAATTGCATTATCCCTTCTAATACCACAAACAAAAGGCTCCATAAAAATATCAAACAAAAGAGGGGATAAGGGGCAACCCTGTCTGGTTCCTCAAGATATATCAAACCAATCGGATAATGCCCCATTAACCAATACTTTTGCCGTTGGGTTATGATACAGTAATTTAATAACCCTTATAAACACTGGGGGGAACCCAAATGCAGTCATTGTGGCCCAAAGATAATTCCAATTAACCTGATCAAAGGCCTTGGCCGCGTCTATCGCGACCAAGGCTAACGGGAGACCTTTATCTTTAGCATAATCTATGGCCCCTATTACTTGAAAAGTAAGTTCATTTTATTGTCTCCCAGGAATAAAGCCCCTTTGATCAGTATGGATTATAGATTTTATTATCTTCGCAAGTCTGGTCGCTAAGATCCCGGAATATAGTTTCATATCTGTATTTAGAAGCGAGATTGGCCTGTAAGACTCTATTTTCTTGGGATCTTTATTAGGTTTTGCAATAAGCGTTATTGTGGCTTCAGCTCAAGTAGGGGGGATATTGTGACCATGAATTAGTAAATGATTAAAAAGTGTTGTGAGTGCGGGTAACAGTTGTTCTATGTAATCTAGATAAAGCTCGGCCGGAAGCCCATCTGAACCTGCCGCCTTACCCAGCTTCATTTTCTTTAATTGGTTTAATATTTCCCCCTCCGTAATCTCACTTTCTAGATATCTTTTATCCTGATCAGAAATTTGGGGTAAATTTTCCTGAAGCAACCAGGTTTCTATCTCTTCAGACTTTGGATCTTTATCTTCAGTATAGAGGCTTTTCATAAAACTCCTGGCTTCATCTCTAATGCCTGCGTTTTCCTCGATCAGGTCTCCTGTCTCTCTTTGAATTAAAACTTTGATGTTATTTCTAGTTCTTTCCTCTCTAGATTTCCAAGCTAGGAGGGCTCCACATTTTTCACCATATTCGAAGTTTTTTAATTTACTAGTCTCCCATTTTTCTTTAATAATTTTCTCATCACAGACTTTAAGTTGCGGCGATTTTTATCGCATTTGCGATAAACCTTGGTAATACCAAGGTTTATTTGCGGTAAAAATCGCCGCAGCTCAGCTGTAAATTTTTCACGCTAACCAAGCAATAGCGATAATTATCGCTATTGCTTGGTAATATGCCCCCTTGTGTATTCACTCTCGGAATTGGATTTTTACACTGTTTTACGCGTCACAAATATTGCATTCAGTGCAACCACTGTGCTGTGTAAGGGAAGCAGATTTATCAGTTGTATGACAGAACCTCTCATGCATTTACCCCGCATGCCTTTAGAATGCAGTCACTACCCTGACTGTAATGTAACCATGTTACTTTACCACGCAAGTCATTACAGTGACTTGCTTAAGGGGCCGGTGGACTTTTTAATAGTATACATTATATTCCAACTCCAGTCTACGCTACAGTAGGGAAGATTTGGACTTAAAATCTCGACCAAACTTCATTTTACAGCACAAATCTTCAACGTATATTTGCTAGAAAGCCATAGGTTTTACGGGTCGTCTCCATCTGACAAAAGGGGAGTTAAAAGAATCCATTCCTTCAGTTTGTCACGGGTACCCAGGAGTAACATGTTTCCATAACAGCAAGACATGCACATACATGTGATAAAGCTGGGAAACATCCTTAACTCCGCATTCACAATGACCTGCCTTTACAATGCAGTCACTATCCCGACTGCGACATTACCATGTGTTACTTAACCACGCAAGTCAATACAACTTCTTGCTTTGGGGGTGCATTGTTGGACTGGTGTTAGATTTTCCATCCTTTTCCTGGGAGTAGAGCCCTCCACCCAAACCCTGATCCAAAGAGTCAGCCTCGACCATTGTGGGAAATGAAAGGCTTTTCTATATTGTACCAGACCTGCTTTTGTTTGCCAGCCCGACTCCGGCTGGCCTGTTCAGTCCTGGCCTATGGGTCTGAAAGGTGCTGATGGCTCCTGGGTGGGACTTTGTTTTGTGTGTCCTTCATGCAGATCTTTACTATTCTGGCCCTTATTGTTTTGCCCATTGCTCAGGGTTGCTCACATTCTGGCCAGGCAATGAAGCAGCTCATCTTCTAGGGTGGTGGCAAACAAATGGGTGCCTCCAAGTCTTACGCTTGGATGGACCCTGCCTCAGGAATGCATTCACTTATTGTAAAATGGCCTTGGTCTGACCTCTTTTCTATGCAAGGTTGAGAGTGACTTTTAAGTCCAAATGAATAACAGGAACCGAATCAGGGGCCAGTTCTTATCCAGTTCAGGGGTCTTGAAGGATGTCAGGAGCACACATTCACCCCAGTACAGAGATCTGGGCCTAAATCCATCGTTTTTTTGCACTCCATACCACCCCAGTTCAGACATGGCCATATGCAAATCAGCCTTGACCCTGTGCCTCTTGGGAACAGTCCAGCCTGAACTGCCAAGCCATGTCTTTCCTGGACCGGAATCAAGCATCCTAGGACCGGTTTCTGGCTAGCAGCTGTCTTCAGCCAGTATAGGTTGACTCCAGTGGTGTGGAGAGCATGGGACTCACGTCTGAGCATACCCATCCCAATCGGGGTGACAAATGCAAAAACAACAATTGATGGACAGAATGCAGAACAATGTCAAAAAAAAATAACAAACAAACAGTAGCACAGCAAGGATATTCTGGGCCCTGCCTGGTACAAGCAAAGAAAATGGCCCCTTTGACTGCTGCTGTGGTAGTAAAAATACAGAACTTGTGCATGTCCAATGGTTCCCTCAGGGCTCTGTGCCCCGTATCACTGCACCTGCTGCACCAATGGCCCCCGACTCCTCCAGTAATTTCTAATTGTCTATTAGATTTTCATTCACACATTTCAGCCATAGCTAAAATCTTAGGGGGAAAAACAAAAACATATCTTCAGTGTTCCAGCGAATCTAGGGGCCATATGTATCAAAATCCTCTTTTGCGATTCTCAAATAGCGATTTTTTGAGAATCGCAAAATGATGTGTATGTAGGATTTGCAATAAATTTTGCGAATCCTACACATTTCTTAATTGCGAATCTCAAATTGCGATTCACAATTAAGGAATACCTCCCCATTCGTTCCTATGGGCCTAGAGGCCCATAGGAATGAATGGGAAGGCATTCTCAATTTGAGATTAGCAATTAGAGAATCGCAAATTGAGAATGCAATTTCAAGGGTGTC
Source organism: Lissotriton vulgaris (assembly GCF_964263255.1). Taxonomy (NCBI): domain Eukaryota; kingdom Metazoa; phylum Chordata; class Amphibia; order Caudata; family Salamandridae; genus Lissotriton; species Lissotriton vulgaris. The sequence goes on from NC_141699.1 coordinate 993,464,610, forward strand.
AAAAGGAAACCCTGTTGCACCCCTGAAATCAGCATGGGTGCACATGTGGCACACATACATGCCCTAAGGGCATGTATGTGCTTCACATGGCACTTTGAAAAATGCAAAAAAGTAAATTTTTCAAAGAAATCGTAAATTACCACCAACTTGAAGTTGGTGGTAATTTGTGATTCCTTAAGGCCAAATTGCACTTTTTTGGTGCTTCTTACATTGCATTTAAAGAATCGCAAAATTTGCGATTCCTTAAATGCAATAGCAAAATAAGGAATCGCAATTTCTGCAATTTCTTATTTTACACGCAGATTTGCCTTCATACATACCATTTAGCAAAATTGCGATCGCAAACGCCAAAATTCTGCGAATTTCAGCCTTTGCGATCGCACTTTTGCTTGATACACATGGCCCCTAGTCATTCTAGTAGGCAAGTAACACAATTTGTACTGTTATTGCAAGGTACTGCAGAACTGCCCGTGCTGTGTTAATGGACAGAACCAGAATTCAAGAAATGGTGTTAAAATAAATGAAAGGGGCGGCAGCCCGACGCCACAGAAAGACAATCTCTAAATCTGATATCTCATGTATGAAGATCGTTTTTCTTTTCCGCAGCGTGGCGCCGCAGCAGGCTTGTCCCTGCTTCCTGCTGGCATTAGCAATTGTTTCTTCCAAATGTGTGTCCTGAAACGACCTCTGACCCGCTGACTGCAGGGTTTGCCATCACTCTGCCTAGAGTTATCTGTGGCGATATCTTGCGTAGCTGACGTTTGACCTGGGGTCATGTGTGCGGAAGACGTACGTGAAATGGCTTCTGGCAGCAAGGAATGACGTCACGCCCATGTGGTTCAAATTGCTTCACCAACCACACTGTTGTGGTTTATGTAGTGCGACCGATTAGAGGGAGGGGTGGGGGGAGGCATTTCAGAAAACGTGGCATGGATGTCTATATATTGACTCAACATTTTGTGAATGTATGTAGTGACATATATATAGTAGGTGCAGACGGTTTGCAGCAGGCAGGCAACTAGAACCAAACTTCGGGAGGGGGTGGGGGGCTGAAAAAGATTTCGGGGATGGGGGGCTAATTCTTCCAGCCAGTGGCAGAGTGGCTTTAAGAAGGGGTGAAAACACAACAAAAGCCTATTCAGCAAGTAAATGGTCTTTTAAAGACCTGTAAAGTACTCGGGTGCTGCTGCAATTAGACAGTTGCCAGCAGGGATCGAGTCGGGGTACCACGCGGGTGGACGGCGTTCCCCCACTTATTTTACCGGGTGGATGCCGTCCCCCCTGCCAAACAGCTGGACTTCACGATTGGCCTCTCTGGGACGAGGAGCTCGGAGCTCATAGCACGCTGCTCACACGCTGACTTCTCAGATGCAATCGCATCTAAGGGGTGAGCGAGGGGAGGCAATGAGCGCCCGATGGTGCAAGACACCTTTCGTGACGTCACTTCCTGTTGTGACATCACTTTCGGTGACAGCGTCCCCCCACTTCTTTTTTTTAGGACTTGTGCCCTGGTGCCAGCCTGCGAAGCTGTCTCAGCCGGGGCTGACACAGACACGAGGGGGGCGGGGTGTTAGGGTGGGCTGATGCCCGGTGAGCCCAACGGGTGTTGCGCGCCTGGTTTGCAGTTAGCTGGAGAACCAACGGAGAAGACTCCATTTTGCCTGTGTGTATGTATGTACCACCAGTGCTTTAAATGGGAAAAGCAGGTACTCATTAAAATAGAGGTGTGGCAAGTGGGCGGGGCTAGGGGCGGGGCTAAGGGCAAGATATGATCATACATAATGACTTCTGTACCATTTGCAGAGCATATCAAAACACAGGAGAAATAAATGCGTTTATGTCAATTAAACAGATTAACTCATTACACATAATAATGAAAGCCATGACGACACTTTCACCCAAATGATTTGTTGCGTACATGATTGACAGTGCAGGGTTTGTCTAGAGACCCTGTCATGTTAATCACAGCGTGATACAAGCCCTCTCAAACCCCTGCAGTTTGGGGACATTCAAATGGGCGCTGCTGGAATTTTCACCAGCAACTCTGCAAAAGGCTACTTGACGGCTCGGTTAATTACAAGCTCCTCGGAAGCAGAGGGCATCTGCCCGGAACTGGAGGAGAAACCTAACCTGAGCTTGCCCTGCCGTGGATCATGGTACCGGTACTCTCCCTGGCTACCCAGAAGTGCTTATACTGACGGCATAAAAAATCAGAAGTGCCGTTACTCAGTACCAGTGAGTACCGCACTGTCTACCACAAACCTAGCTGCAATGCAAAAGTGCATTTTAGTGCAAGTGGAGGATTAAAAGATGTCGGGGAGGGAGGACAAGCAGAAAGAACATGCAGAATGAGCAGCTCGGCTTAATCATCTGCAGGGTTACACTTGGTGGGACCTCGTGTGAAGCACAAGGTTTGAAGTTCCTTCCTGAAGAGTAGACGTGTGGGATCTTGGCGGCTCTGGATGGACGAAGGCTTGTCTTCTCCTTCTTACAAGCTTTCATCTCCTGCACCACCAATCTAGCTGCACCAAGAGTTGTCAGATCGCTCCACGTTGGCTGGGGCAGCTCTAGGCTCATGGTGGCCCTGGGCAGGGAGCGTAGGTAGGGGGCCCCGGAAGAGGGGGTCCCGGTGGGGGCGGAGCGGGAGGCCAGTGAAGAGGTGGGGGTCAGGGTGTTTGGAAGTGGAACAGAGGCCGCCAAATCCCTGCCTGTGGCCACCACGCAAATATGTATCCATCCTCAGAGGATTATTATATTAAGGATATATATTGGAATGGTGGCCTCTGGGGTTTGGTGGCCCTGTTTAGGTGCACAGCTTGCACATGCCTAAGGCCGCCCCTGACGTTGGCAGGGTCAGCTGTCTCCACCGCAGATTTGTGTGTACACATCAGTGTATGTACACATCAATGCAAGAGGAAATGTTTAAGTGGTCAGAGCATGGCAACACAATTGCCCATCATATACAGGGCTCTGTAAGGAAGTGGGCAGGTTTGTGCCCAGTATTCCCCTCAACCGCTCCCTCTCCTAGAGTTATCAATGCTGGGGGCATAGGCAGTTCTTCATTTGAGCCGGTGGTTTCTGGTGCTCAGCACCAGCACTTAATCATCAACACCAGCGCTTTTCATGAGCACCACTTAGGGCACATTCATTTTTGGTAGGCACAGGGAGGTTATGGGGCAGATGTATCAAAAAACCATTTTGCGAGTCCGTAATAGCGATTTGTAGCGAATCGCAATTTCGGAATGGCAAAATGGAATGTAACAAAAATAATGCGAGAAAATAGCGATTTCTTAAAATTCGCAGAAATTAATGCGATTAATGTGTGAATCGCATAATTGCGATTTTCGCAAATTAAGAATTCGCTAAAACGGGAATCATGCAAAGCAGGAACAAGTTGATGACATCACAAGCAGGAAGTCCCAGTGATTGCTTGCACCTGCTACCCAGAGCCACACCCAGTGGCAGTTGGAAGAGTGTGCTGAGGCAGAGCAGACCTGTTTGTTCAGCAATGGAGTCACAGAAGGCACAGGAGGAGCAGCCAATTGAAAAGAGAAAAAGAAAGCAGAAGTTTTCAGAAAAGGAGCAAGAAGTGCTAATAGAAGAAATGGTGTGTAACCATGAGGACCTGTTTAGGAAAAAATCATTTAAGGTACCTGACTCCAGGAAAAGAAAAATATGGTTGGAGATCCAGGAGAAAGTCAACTCTGTAGGAGTCACCACTCGCTCCATTGAGGAAATCAAAAAAAGGTGGTATGACATGAGACTCAGATCCAAAGAAAGACTTGCTGAGAGGATCAAAGATGCCAACCTAACAGGTGGTGGAACTTCCATGGTGGACAAGCCTACACCCCATGAGGAACTGATAGAATCCACACTGTCAACTGAAAGTGTGAGTGGAGTGGCTAACATCGACAGCTCAGAACCCACAGCAACAGCACAAGGTAAGAGGATTGGAAAGTGCACCCATGTGTGTGTACAAAGAATGTGTGTGTGTGTGTGTGCACTGTATGTAAGATTACCATTAGTCCATTAACACTGTGAAACAAGAACAGAGCAATGCATTATGGGAGTGGTAGTCCCATTGACATAGTAACACTCTCAATCATAGTCACTTATATAAATTTTAAAATTGGGACTTCGTAATGCTGAAACAGTGCAGTACAAGTAATACTCTGCCATGAGAATTTTTATTTTGTCATGAACACAAATTCATATTTTGCACTCTACATTCACAGGACATACCAGTGAGGACAGGACTGACAATGATGTTGAATTGTCACCTCCCCATGTGATGTCAGATATAGAAAATGAAGTCACTAATGCCCCTGTGACCATACAAAGGAAGCGCCGACGAGTTCTACCTCTAGAACCAATGGGAGAGGACGAAATTTCAGATGTAGAAGCAGTGCCCAATGAGACAGTCACTGTGTCCTCCCAAGATGCACAACAGCAATCACAAAGTCCAAGGAGGGCACGTGCATTCCGTCTGGAGCCATCTGTAAGTAACACAGGACAAAGTGAAGTAGTGACAGTGTTTGCAGGCCTTGAGCACAGCATGCTTGAGGTGCAACGCCTACAACATAAGGCACTGAGATCTATCAATAGGCAGCTAGTAAAATCCAACAAAAACCAGGAACGCATGGCTGATGCCATAGATAAACTTTGCCTGACACTTGTCAACACAGAGGAGGCACGGAACAGGGCTGCACAGGCTGCGCAGGACACAATGCACAACTACACCAAAGCCATCAACAGGCTATGTGGAGTCACCAGCAACTTCACACGTCGCAGTGTGAACATGCAGCGTGAATTAAGTGAATGCACACGTTCAGTTGGAAAGAGTGTGGACAATATGACATTGGTATTGGAAAGTATGAAACAACCCACTCAGGTGCAAGGGCTCTCCTGTGCTCGGGAGAAAGCGAGGACAACTCCAGTAGGAGTAGTAACAACCCCACCCCAACTAACATCATGGTGCAACGCAGGAGTGGAAGGCGTTCCACTACTGGAGCAGAGCAAGAGGCCATGCCTCCACTTGAGCAACATGCTTCCAGCCGCCAACGGAAAAAATGACTTACCATGTTGAAGTACCTATGCAGCAGTCATGCATTGATACTATTTATTTTTTTAAGTAGTATGGATATGTAAATTTACAATGATTAGAAATAATTAAACATACATATAGCACTGTTTGCATGTTCTGAATAAAAGAACAATAGCAAAGTGAAAATGGTGTGTAGTTTTTTTTCTCACCTAAAAATAGTTACATGTAATCTCTGCCCTCCTTTGACGACCAGCCATGGCTCCTACTCCTGCCACTGCCATTCTTGGTGGAGGGTTATCATCATCATCATCAGATGTGTCTGAGTCACTCACTTCAATTTCTGTGCCTTTGCGGATTGCCATGTTATGCAGCATTGCACATGCTGTCACTATTTTGCAACATGTCTCTGGATTGTATTGCAATGCACCTCCACTTTTGTGTATGCGTCTGAAACGGCTTTTCAGAATGCCAAATGTATGTTCTATTACCCCACGAGTGGACAGGTGTGCCTTGTTGTAGCGTCTTTCACTTGCATTTGCAGGATTCAAGTATGGGGTGAGTATGAAATCACGCACTGCGTAGGCACTATCACCTGCAAGTTAGAGAGGAAAAAGTGACTCTAAGTTCCATTATATTTTGTTGGGTGGAAGGGAGGATGGATGTGTATTACTTACTCAGCAGGTATCCATCTCCAAACTGACCAGCACTGAGACGTCTATGTATTGCACTATGTCTGAAGATGTAAGAGTCATGTGTACTCCCTGGAAACTTTGCAACAATGTCCTGGATTATGTATTTAGCGTTGCATATGACCTGGATGTTCAGTGAGTGGTAGCTTTTTCTTTTGCGGAATACATATTCAATGGCTGCTGGTGGGGTGATGGCAATATGGGTTCCATCTATGCATCCAATCACATGTGGAAATCTTGCAATTTGATAGAAATCCAACTTGGCTTCCTGTATGGCTTGATGTGTATTTGAAAAATATATATGATGTTGAAGTCTACTGATCATTGCATCCAAGAAGACATGGAAGAAACGTGATAGGGCACTCTGTAAGACTCCACCAACCTCTGCTATTACTGTTTGAAAGGAGCCAGAAGCCCAAAGGTGCAGTGAGCACAATACCTGCACATGTGTTGGTATTGATTGTGTTCTGGCAGTTGGGTGTGTCAAAAATGGTTTAAATTCAGTAATGAGGTCAAGAATGGTGTGAGGATGTAGCCTGTATTTTTCATATATCTCCTCCTGTGTCTGCTGGAACAGCGTAATGCGTAATCGGAATATCCTTTCCTGCCATTGTCTTCTCTGGCCAAGAGCTTGGATGCGCATCCTCCTGGCAATCAGGTACAGTCCCGCCATTTTGGAAACAGTGAAAATGCATTCTGGGAGTTCATTTATAGGATTTTTTTTACCACCTGCTTCTACCTGGTGTTAATAGCGATTCCTTAATGTGCAAAATAGGCAAAATCGCTATTTGCGAAAATTTCTTACATCTCCATGCGAATTTCGCTATTATGCGACAATGCAAAATCGGGATTCGCTAATTATTCTGCGATTTTTCCATTCTCGCACATTAGGAATTCGCAAACATGCGAATTCCTATTGTGCGATGCAAATTCTTTCATACATGCCAATTTCTTTTTTGCATGTCGCAAACGCTGAAAAATAGATATTCCCAGCTTTTGCGATATGCAAAACACTTGATACATCTGCCCCTAAGTGATTTGCCCAGGATGTTGTGCGACACCGAGACTCAAACCCGCTAACAGGAGAAATGTGCTGGTGCAAGCTGCCTCCGGACTAGAGTCTTGGCTCTTATTTTTATACGAATTAACCACTGGGCATAGGTAACTTGGTGGTGCAAAAATATGGAATGAGGGGAATGTTATTTAGGAATCAGTGTTTCTGCACCAATCCCGGCACCTCTTTACCAAATATCTCACCCAGAGACCTAAGATGCTTTCAGCAGCCGAAGTCCATGGGTGAAATACCACTTTTTTGAAATCCTGAGGGGACCTTTAACTCTTGCGACGGACTGCTTTGGTATTACTGGGCTATTTGGAATTAGGCCATAGAGGTCTGTGCTGCCTACATTCTGGCCGTCCTAATCCTGTAGACAGAGGCTTAGCTTCAGGGGGTCTTTGGTGTGTTACACTCCTACATATACATTTATTTTTTGTTAAATAGTTGGGTCCAGGTGCTTTCAGTCAGGAATGATGAGGTGTCTGTCTTCACCAGGATGTTTTCCATACACACAGACAAAAATGCACATTCTCTCCCACTCTCTTTTGAAAGTCTTCAAAAATGTTAGTTATTTTACAAAATATTGGTTTCTCTCACTTTGTACCCCTACCAATCCGCGTTTGCCTCCCTTTCCACTGCCCCTTTAGCCCCTCTCATACACCCTGCTTGTTGCATAATGTATTTGAACATTATATGCTGTGATTGCTGGGAAATCTGAACCTCTCCCCATTGTTACTTATGAAGCTACACCCCTGTCTGTAGAAACTCACAATTGCATTCAGACACTTCGAGACTCTAGGAAATCTCTTGTTGGTCTGAATTCAAAGGCCACTGAAACTTCTTTTTATCAAATAACAAAAGTAAGTGAACATTATTTTCTTGGTCACTGGGTGTATGTCTGCAATAATAATTAAGCATGTTCTAATAGCACACATTTATAAAATACCCAGGAGTGAATATTCAAATACAGATGGACCTACACTCATTCACCCTGTGTTTAATGCCCAAGAACATTGCCATTTGCTTCAAGAAGAAGATGATTTCAAATTCCATGTCACCTCCAATTGTCACTTACTTTTAATTATTGTAGGCATTAACGGCCACATGCATCAAAGACCGGTTTTGCGATTCCTAATTTGCGATTTTTAGGGAATCGCAAATAAGGAATCGCAAAACGGGATGCATGATTGAAAGTGCATAAAATTTGCGATTCGGTAAAAATCACAATTTTTACCGAATCGCAAATATTTTGCGAATTCCAATTTGCGATTTCGCAATTCCCATTGATTCCTATGGGCCAAAAGGCCCATAGGAATCAATGAGAATTGCGAATTCGCAAATTAGAATTCACAAAATGTTGATGCATTCCTTGGGTGCAGGGGGGGTCCAAAGGACCCCCCACCCCTGCACCCCTGAAATGTATTTTGAAGTGCATGTTTCAAACACACATGTCCTAAGGACATGTGTGTCTGAAACATGACAGTGTTTTGAAATGCAAATTAGAGCATTTTAACACATTTTCGCAAATTACCACGAGGTTCAACCTCGTGGTAATTTGCGAATTCGCAATTTTAAAATTAATCATGCATTGCTTTTGAGGAATCGCAAATTTGCGATTCCTTAAAAGCAATCGCATTTTTGGAATTCGCTAAAAATAGCGATTTTACCAAAAATGCTTGATGCATCCCAAAAACCTATTTAGGAATCGCAAACGGACGAATTTTGCGATTCGCACCGTTTGCACCTCCTAAATAGGTTGATGCATGTGGCCGGTAGGCCTGTGGAAGGGTCTTCTTTTACATCATTAGAAAAACTCAATAGACAACTTATGATCAATTATTTAAAAAAAGGGACATTTAAAAGGCTTCATTGGTGACAGGTGGTACTTGGAGATGGGGCAGTGATGCTCCTCACCAGAGTTGCCAAATAATGCCTTGTACTTAACTTTGGTGGCTCGTTACAGCAGGAGGCTGCATTATGCTTGCTTGGCCTGCCACCTCTTCCAAAGGCACCCTCATACATTGAAAGCCAATGGAAAGTAGCTAGGCAGTGAAGCACATGGCAGTGTGATGAGATAGTGGCCTACCACAGTGCTCTTGGTGATGGCGCATCCTGCAGTAAAGGAGCTTTGGAGCAGCGACAGTCCCTCCATAGGAGCGAAGGAGCGTTGCCGCTCCCCCCCCCCCCACACTGCTACCCTGTAAGAGTGAACAATAAAATGATAATAAAATGATTTTATTACCATTTAATTTTTTATTCTGTACCAGCAAACGGAGTTTGGGGCGGGGGCCAGTGCATCGCTGCTGCTGATGATTGACAGCAGTGAGGAGTGGCCACTTCAGTTTGACATGCGCATGTTGGTTTGGCCGGCTACCTTGCTACTGCCAACCAGACTTGCACAATTCAAGCCTCTCCAACCCAGCCATCTTGGCCAGTGGGCTGGAGAGCAACCATGGCTTCCAGTGCTTTTCGGAGCAGAGAGCCAGCCAATCCAGATACTTCTCTTAAGCTGCTTAACAGCATGAGAGCAGCGGCCTGATTGAATAAGGCAGTTGGCTGTGGGACCTCGTGCTTTGGAGTCTGGAGCCAGGAACATCGAGGAAGTGCAAAGTAAGGTAAGAGAAACTTTTTATTTTAATACTTTTATGCGTCCCTCCGATTTAATATGCCACCAACCACCACCACTGTGGAGGTGACTATGGAGCTCCAGCAGTTGCCTTACTTCCCTGCAAAATGCTGCTGAGGCCCATCTGTGCTACACACTCATAGAGGGGGCCTTAAACAACAACTCTTGGTTCAAAGAAAGCAATGATGAGGAAGGCTCATGTATAAGCACCAAAAGCAAGTGCACACGGTGGTAGCAGCCAAGGTCCTTACAAGTGAGCCAGTAGGAAGCCTACATTCTGGGACACCATGCTGCCCAAGCCCCAGTGAAAGGAGGAGGATGAGGATGAGAGAAGATTCGCTCTGGTGGGTACCAAACTGCCATGGAGCCCAATCAGGAGACTACAGGGATTGGAGCTGAAGACCAGTGAGAGCCGAACTGGAGGACAGCCTGTAGCAGAAGGTAAGTTAAGCGATAAGCCACACCCGCATTCATAAACATCATAAAGTGACACAATAGTGATTGTGTACTGTAGACATTATTGGCATAAATGAGACAATGTGTGGCATACTGGTGCCCATTCTTCATATATTGTGTTTTTTTCTGGCATAACTGAGGCTATAGCTGGCAAAATGGTGTCCATTCTTAACTTGCTGTTGGTATTCATGACAAAATTACTGCTATCCCCATCATAATAGTGCCCTTCCTTGACACCCTGTGAGCATTTGTGAGATATTTGCGTAAAGAAGGCTTGGTATAATAATGTCCCTCCTTGACATATTGTGGGCACTCATTACATTACTGTGTGTATCCTTGGAAAATGGTCCCGAGCCTTAACACACGATGGGCATTCTTGACATACGTGTGGCTTTCCATGGTCTAAAAGAGGCCTTACTATAAGACTGTTATTCCTTGATGGTATACATTTTTTACTGAACTGTGGCTTTTCTTGACATAATGTTGGCCACAGCAGAATGATTGTTATCCATGACATAGTTTAGGCTTTCTTGAGGTAATTGACGATCTTCCTAGCATAATTGTGGCGCTAGATTAGTGGTGCCCATCTAGCATGCATTGTGTGGGAGTTCTTGGCATGCTTATGGCTATCTGTGCCTAGGCATAATTGTGCCTTTATTTAATTTGGTATCCTGATATAGCGCACAACTCACTTCTGGAGGAGTATCTCAGCGCTGTGCAGATCACAGTAAGGGAGGGAATTCTAAAGCAGCCAAGTTTTCAGGATCTTTTTAAAGACTGAGAAGTCTGGGCAGGAAAGAAGATGAAGTGGGAGTTTATTCCAATGGTATGGAGCTATATAGGGAAAGGATTGGCCTCAAATCTTGTGGTGCGCATATGTGGGGTCAGCAAGAGGCACTTAATTTGAGGACCGTAGTCATCTGGAAAGCAGGTAGAACTAAGTCATGAAGACAGCTATGCTGGGCTTGCCTTGTGGAGGGCTTTACTTAATATAATGTGGGCATTCAAAGATTAATTGTGGTTCTGTACTTGCAAGGACTCATCACTCTGTAGGCTTCAAGAAAGATGCTCGGGTGAGACCTCCAAGGTCATATGAACCTACGTTATGGTTCAAGCACAGAATTCAGGCTCTTCGTAGGATGGTTAGGCTGATCCCTGGGCATCATGGCTGGTGGGCATGTAGGATCCATGTATTTCTCCATCTCAAGATATTGCCCTCCACTTCCATGCCAAGCACATCCCTCAACCTGTAGAAATGTGAGTTTCTCTTCACATCCAGGTAGCTGGGGCAATACCAGCATAAAGCATACTTCGCCGGACAACTTAGTGTTGATAGAAGTTCACTCTACTTCCTGCATTGCGCTCCTTTAAGCCTCTGTGTGCACTATTTGTTGTTTTCACTCAGTGCCAGGACACCCCACCTTGGGACTTTTGTTCCTCAGACTCTACAATAACAAGCACTGTACTGGTACCCTCATCTGTCTTGGGTAAATCTGCGATGCAATTGATGGAAATAGTATGCCAAGGGGAGGGAGGAGTGGGTAATGGAGTCAATAACCCTGTGGGTGTTTGGTCGGTACTTTTGCTTTAGGCACAAACACAACAAATGTGTATGTGTTGTTTAGTGTTGATGGTAACTGATGGCCACCAAAAATATCGCCTGAGCACCTCCAAGGTCTTTTTCTCACCTGGATGCCCTGCCATTATATGTGTGTGACACCATTCTAATGCTTGCTGTTGTAGTGGTATGGTAGAGACATACAACCCTCCTTAGATGTATACTAGGTTGTGTATCCTTTAGCCATTGTGTAGTTGAATAATCACTTCTGCCTCCTTAGTTTTCTGGGCCCTTGATACATCAAAGGTGAATTGCTCCTCAGAATATAAAACCCCCAGGAACAGTATGATAGGTGGATGTTCTGTTATGGGCAGGGCACAAGTCCTATAAAAAGAAGTGGGGGGACTAACCTAGTCAATCAGTATGCAAGTGGCATCCCAGCCCGTGGCATCGCAGCATGTGACATCACGGCACGTGACATCACAGCACGTGACATCACAGGAACTGGCATCACAAGAAGTGATATCAGACCTTAAGCCATCACATATATGTTTAGCAGGTGTATCATGAGTACATTTGAGCACATTTCGAGTATACTTGCAAACTCTCCTGATTTAGGCAGAAGATTCACACTTTTGTAGGCTACACATAAAACAATGTTATCTTTTGTCAGCATTAAGCTTTCTATAGCCATAGTGCTTTAAAAGAAATAGTGATATTTAAAAAACGCCTCCTCAAGGGTAGTAAGCGTATATAAATGCTATTTATTTTGCGCAAATACTGGGAAAGATCAACACATCTGACGTTCTAGCATGCATGCATAACTCCTAAACAGAGACTGAACAAAGTGAAAAGCTGCCTTTCTTAAATTTGTGTGAAGTGCTAACAAGGTGTGTTGAGAGCCTTTGTTTTCCCTCTGCTGCATTTGCATCAGATGTGAGACTCCTGACTGCTGCCATCCAGGAAACTCCAATAAAAGGAGGTCTGATGACCCCTGAGACTCGCCCTTTGTTAAGAAATAAGAGAGCCCCGTCCCTGCCTGCACGTTGTTGTGATTAAAAGCAGACAACAACGTGCAGGCGCTGCTTAATGCGTCCCGGTGTTTGGAAATTACACCGGGACAAATTCAGCATCTTTAGGTCTCACCTGGCGAAAGCAGCGCATGGGCTGCGCTCGCCATGGAGAGGACCTTTTGGATACAATTCAGCCAAAGCTGAATTTACGTGCGGCCAAATGGACAAAGATGACTGCTTTCGCCATTTCAAAGCTAAACATGAACGCGTAGGGATGGGCAGTGTGTTTTCACAGACTGGCTTGTGTGATATAGTGTCTAAAAAATAAATCCCTTTGGGAATTTTAGCATACGACACACCATTTTTTCACACAACCCAAACAGCAACTAATCCAGACTCAATCAACCAATAGAAACTCCCAAGGTGGGTTATGAGTCTATATCCATAGTGCCATAATTAGACATTATGCATTAGCAAGGAGGGACAGCATTGTGAGGTAGTGATACACCCTTTATTAGGCTCCATGACTTTTATTGATTATGGAAAAGACTATAGGAATATTTTTTATAACACAGGGTGCTTATCCCTCAACTCAAGTGGGTTGAACCTTTAGATGGGTCCCTAAACAAATAGCATTATATCATGAGGTGTTTGATTTAATATAGGATCCTTCAATTTAAATATATTCAAGGAGGTTGTGATGTCCCCTTTGCATTAGTGGGTTGTACCTGCAGATGGGTCCCCAAAATAATCAGAGAATTGGCATCAGGCGTTTGATGTAAAGCAATACCTTTAAACAGCGACATCTGATTATGGACCATGTTGTTCACATTTTTCGAATGTATGGTGGTATGGTTCAATATAGTCCTGCTACACATGAAGGGGTGTGAGTTGATAGTTTATTAGCAGGCACATAAAAGGCTCCGAGGTGTGAATGTGGTATGTAGGAGCACGGGTAATTTAATCGACCATAGTTCATAATGTATAGGTTTCTTATTTGTTTAGGTTATACATCTTCTTGACAACAAGTGTTTAACAGTTCTGTGGGAAAGGAAAGAAATGATTAAAAAATGATATTTAAATGTATTGGAACTGTTTGTGTACATGAATAGTCTATGAATATGACCATATTGTATTGTATATATAAATATATAAACGTATGTATTTTTGTGTCTTATAGATATTGAAAGTGCTGTGATATGATTATTGCCGTTTTTAAAGCCTGAAGAAGGTTGTTGGACCTGTGAGACCACCGAAACGCATTGCTTCGTGGTCACTGTTTAAAGATATTTTGTCCTTTTGGAGACATTAATGTTTGTGAGATATTGTCTCATCAAGCTTTTAATTGTATACGAATATTGATTTGTCATGCACTTTTGTTATTTAATTAAAAATAAAACGGTAATTTGTTGTGATTTTAACTGTTTGAAAACACTTTTTTTCATTTGCTCAATTGGCGAATATTGGGAGCTTCTATTGGTTGACTGAGTCTGGATTAGTTGCTGTTTTGGTTACGTGAAAAAATCAAGAGTGGTGTGTCGTATGATTCCCAGAGGGATTTAATTTTTTAGACATTGTGTCAAGTGACGTCCTGTCCCTTTGGTAGACTGGGACCCCTCTCCTGTTTGGTTTGTGTGACATAGCGCCAAGATTGCTGGTAATGCTGCCTTTCTTCATTGCGTTTCAAGTTGGACCATCTCTTTAATATTGATGTGCCCTCGCTATTATTTTAGAAGTGTGAGGCCTATTTACCCTGCCTCACATTTCCACCACCAGTTTGACAACTGTCAACTCTCACCTTCGTCCACGAAATATTCAGGGGTTGGCATCCTACATTTCGCTGGGGAGGCTCCCGGAGTTGGGTCCCTTTTTGCGTTGAGCCTGTTTGTGCGCCCCAAGGCTGCCCGACAACACAGGCATGTGCTCCTCTGCGCTGCCTGGCTGCACTTCACTTTCACCCACCTCCGGGCTTCCCCCAGCATTCTTGGTCTATATGTAATGCACTGTAAGCCTGACTGCAAGAAAGCAATCAACAGGCTAACAACTGCTCTAATTATAAACACTAGACGGCATGTGTTGGATGACAGCGGCCTCATGTGTAGGTAAGCCATTTACTGTGTGTTTCTTTGGTGGCTCCCCTAGGAGGAGCAATTGCCACTTCTGCGAGAGGCATAGATTCCTGCTCGTAGTGTTTGGTTTGTAACTTCAGCCTCTCAGCGTGTCGTTCTCACTCCCTTGAAACGACCTCCACCCTCACGCTGGTGATCTACATCCCCAACGCTCCCTTTTGAAGGCAACACCATTGGAACGCCTTGGTTGGTCACCAACGTCTCGAGGCCATGTCAGAGGTTACCGTGGTGAGTGGCATTCCCATAGACATGAGGTTCTATGGAAATATGATATGCTTTACTTAAAATTGCTTGTTATAACAAGAAAAATTTGCTTCACCTTCCGAACCGGCTATTAATACATTGTACTTTGCCATATTCCTCTACTTGCCTTTCTTTTATTTTTTATGTTTTAATTCTTTATTGTATTTTTCAGAAAGTTATACATGTAGCATATACAGAAAGTGTTCTTAAAATAGTTCAGCGATCTCTACGCCACTTGCCGTTGGTCGACAACCTGCGTTTTGCTTCAGATTCGTTTTGTTTGTGAGCAGTTGAAACTTAATTTCAACAAGCATTTGCAATGCAATAGGTCTCGCAGTTATGAGAGTTTCAGCTATTGGCATTGTAAATAACAATGCCTTTTATTTATGTTTTTTTTAAAAGGCATTATTATTTGCAATGTAAATAGCTCAAACTTGTGTGAATGCGAGACCTATTGCATTGCAAATGCTTGTTTTTAGTGGGGCCCCACTTCTTGGCAGGGTGGACAGCATCCACCCTGTGAAAGAAGTGGGGGGATGCCGTCCACCCGCATGGACCCCTGACTCGTGGCCTGGTTATGGGTTCCTGTGTTTCGTAACCCAAACGGGAAAGGGCGACAGCGTTGCAATGTTGTCGGCCCAACTGGGGCTGTCCTATTTGGACATTCAAGTTAAACCTAATACTTCCTGTTTTGCACTCAGTTATATTCAGTAAATCTACAGAACTCCTTTAGTTATAGTAAGCTATCCTAATGATCACGTTGTCCTTCAGATTGAACGGTAGTAAGTCATCATATATTTGATTTATATCCTTAGCTGTTACATTGGCTTATTACTTGAAAGCTGTATACCTCAAGGTGCTTCTGCCTCCACAAGTTCCAGGGTGTGCAGAACCATACCATAGATGTTTCTTACTCCTTTACCTACCCATTTTCACTGAAACCTTCTCCCTTTGGCATCTGTGTCATAATAAACTGCTATATGTCTTAGTCTTCAGGGAGGCTTTGGAACTGACTATGCAGATTGGCTACTCTGTTTCTCTGGGATCCAACAGTCTGGCATAATGGTGGTTCAAAGAGATACAAAAGGGGATGATGGACGGAGCGCTTCATCAAATCAAACACTCACCCCCAGTCAACTGATCTGGGTGTAATCCATCAGCATTCTTTAGCTCACTCAGCCACCCCAGTTCAGACATGGCCTGGCTGGACTGTTCCCATGAGGCACAAGATCAGACTGATTTGCATATGGCCATGTCTGAACTGTGGTGGCTGAGTGAGCTAAAGAATGGTGATGGATTAAACCCAGATCAGTTGACTGGGGGCGAGTGTTTGATTTACTCAAACGCTCCGTCCATCATCCCCTTTTGTATCGCTTTGTTCACCCTAAGTTGGCAGGGTATGCTCATACGTGAGTCCCTTGCTCACTTGGCCACTGAATTCAAGATAGCCTGGCAGATGAGGATTATGAATCCGAAACCGGTCCCAGGATGCTTGTTTCCGGTCCAGGGAATACATGGCTTGGCAGTTCGGGCTGGACTGTTCCCATGAAGCACAGGGTCAGACTGATTTGCATATGGCCATGTCTGAACTGGGGTGGCTGAGTGAGCTAAAGAATGGTGATGGATTAAACCCAGATCAGTTGACTGGGGGTGAGTGTTTGATTTACTCAAACACTCCGTGCATCATCCCTTTTGGTATCGCATAATGGTGGTTCAGACATAGTGATGCCTAACCCTGACATATTTGTGGCTCTTAATAGTTTAATTTTTGCCCTTACGTAAGGGTGCCGATCATTGATTTATTTTGAGCATTGTTGATATAATTCTCTTTTTTCATTTAAATGACGAGCTTTTGTTCGAAGGAATAGAGCTTATTTGCCTAAATTGAAAGTGTTTTTTACAATAGCAAAACGTATGCCTTTTTAGAAAAGTTCAGGGTGATACTTGGCAACAAAATTATTACATTCCCTTGATGTATTTTAAGTTGATATTTGAATGATAATTCAGGCTGTGTTTGGAAGAATATTGCTGATGTTGATTTCTTGGTACCAGAGGGCAATGTGAGCTGTGGTTGTTAATTTCATGCCTTGTGTGGTTCATCTCACCATCTCCCTTGATCAGTTGTCTTTTGATTTTATGACATATCACCACTGACGTCGACGCGTGAGCATTTAAAACTAGTGATCCTTAGCTCCACAGGTTCTGCCTCATATAAAGGTTGTAGCGTTCTAGTGTTGCACATCACGCAGGTTACGTGACGTGCTGGCGGCGATGTTTTGGGCGGCGCGCGCAGCGAGGAGAAGCGCGAGAGCCAGTTGATAGAAAGACGTGCTCGGCGCTCTTTAGGGAGCTAAGTTAAATAAACAACAACGACCCTCATTGTGACTCTGGTGCTTTATTGGGGTAATACACACACTTTACAATGGCGACGAGGGTGGGATAGCAGACCCCCCACCCCCCTCACAGCACCGAAGGAATAGCAGTGCCTGCAGAGCCAGATAGAGACACAGTGCCAGCCCACCAGAAGAACAAGGGGCCAGAAGAAATCGACGTGGCCCACAAGATCACCCTAAAGAGCGTGGCAGAGCCCCTAGGAGCTCAGAAGAGCGAGAAGCGCGCAACCAACGGTCAAGAGCGAGAAGATGAGTGCGCAAGCTGGATTCGCAATGGCGCCGGTTCAGTTCCTACCCAGACCTGGTGAACCGCTCATGAAGTGGGAGAACTGGAAGGAATACATCGACAATTTCATTGGAGTCCTAGAGGATGAAAACGAAGAAAAATTCAAACCCCCGAGAAAGAAACGCATCTTGCTATTGAATCTAGGTCCAGAAGGCCTGAGGATTTACAAAAGCCTGGTTCCAAAACAGAGAGCGACCACAGACGATGATGTATATGCCCATGCGATTGAAGACTTAGACGAGCACTTCAGACCAACGGTATGCGTCTCAGTGGACAGATTCAACTTCCAACAGAGGAAGCAAAAGCTGGGAGAGACGGTAGAGGAATACGTGGCGGCACTGAGGAAGCTGGCATCCTCATGCAGATACGCCAACTGGGAAGATGAGTTCATAAAAGACCAGGTGGTGATGCACACCACGTGCACGACCGTGCAGGACAAATTATGGGCTAGTGGTGACACCACGCTCAAAGAAGTGCTAGTCATCGTCAAAAGGGCCGAACTAGCGCGCCGATGTGCAGTCGCGACTCGAAAAGAAACAGCGCCCAGCGTCATGGTGAACAAGGTAGACAATGAGGAACGCCCAAGGGATCGCCAGAACAGGAAATCGTCAGAAAAGGGTCCAGGCAAATGGCAAGGTAACTCTGGCCCCCCAGGAAAACAAGCGGGAAACAACAGAAGGCCATGTTATAGATGCGGAAGCTGGTCGCACGAGGCGCACGACTGGAAGTGCCCAGCGTTTCGCGCCAAGTGCATGTTTTGCGGAATAATCGGCCATTACGAGAAAGTATGTCGGAAAAAAGCCTCCAAGGGGACCGTGAAGTTCGTCGGTCAAGAAGGTGAAGAACAAGAAGATGATGCCGAGGAGGCGGTTGTAACGGTACTCTGCATCTATGACGAGATATTGAGTGTGGAAGGTCAAGTTCTGGGAGTCGACGGCAAAAGGACAATGAAGCCGGTCCTGGAGATGTCGATAGGAGGAATTACGATCCAAGTGATGGCAGACACCGGCTCACCTTACACCATCGTCCAGAGAGCGGTGTGGGAGGAGAAGTTTGCACCACAGCTGGGCCCCGAACTCGAGAAACTGGACATCCGCCCAGTCACTTACAATGGGGACCGCATACCAATGGCCGGATTCAAGCCGTTAAACTTTGAATTCAGAGGACGAACCGCCTATTGCAAGCTCTACGTGTCGGAGAAAGGCCCCTCAGTCCTAGGATGGCTCGACCAAGGCGACTTAGGCATAAAGTTGGACCCGGGAGGTAAGGAGCAAATCCTACTAACTGAACTGGAAGCATGGCCAGACCTCAACAAATGGATGAGCGATTTTCCAAAGGTCTTCGGAGGCACGGTGGGAAAATTGGAGAAGTTTGCACACAAAATCATTCTTAAAGAGGGCGCGGTGCCGGTGGCCCACAAAGTGAGAAACATTCCGTTGGCGGTAAGGGAAGAAGTGAAGATCGAACTGCAGGAATTAGAGAAGAAAGGGATCATCGAGCCCATCACGTGCGCCGAGTGGCTGGCGCCACTGGTAGTGGTCAAGAAACCCAGCGGCAAGGTCCGGCTGTGCGTCGACCTGCTCGAATTGAACAAGAACATAGTGGTAGAGAGATTCCCTCTACCCAGAATAGAGGAGATGTTGGCCAGCACCAGGGGGATCAAATGGTACTCCACCATAGACTTGACTTCCGCCTACCACCAGATCGCCCTACACCCGGAGAGCCGCAAACTCACCTCATTCATCACCCCATTTGGGTGCTATCAGTTCCGCCGCATGCCGTTCGGGCTGGCCTCGGCGGCAGCCGTGTTCCAAAAACTGATGCACCAATTGTTTAAGGACACACCCGGCATCCAATACTTCCAGGACGACATACTGGTAATGGGGCGAGACAGACCAGACCACGACAAGAAACTCGGAGAGGTACTAGGGATCCTGGAAAAGAAGGGCCTCACAGCTGAATGGGCCAAATGCCGCATCGGAATGGAGTCGGTGACCTACCTCGGACACGAAATAGGGGTGCGAGGAGTAACTCCTAAGGCAGAAAACGTGAAGGCGATCTGTGAGGCACCCCCGCCATCCAATAAGGAAGAAGTAAGATCGTTCATTGGAATGGCAGAGTACTACGGAAAATTTGTACAGCACTTCGCCTCCAAGACTCACCACATGAGGTTACTCACGAGAGAAAACACAGAATTTCACTGGTCGAAGGAAGCACAAGAAGAGTTCGATATCATCAAGAAGGAAGTGGCAGGAGCAATACCGCTGCAAGGGTACGACCCCCACGGAAGGACAGTGCTGACCACCGACGCCAGTGATAAGGGGCTTGGAGCAGTTCTCATGCAAGACCGAGGCCAAGGAAGATTGGAAACACTAAGCTTTGCATCCCGTACACTGAGTGACACAGAAAAGAAGTACAGTGTGATCGAAAAGGAGATGCTGGCAGTAGTGTGGGCCACGACCCGGTTCAGACAGTTCCTATGGGGCACACGGTTCCGATTGAGGACGGACCACAAGCCCCTGCTGAAAGTGCTTACGTCGAGTGGACATGCTGACGCAACGCCACGGACCTCAAAAATGACGCTGAAACTGCTGGAGTTCAGGTACGATGTGGAGTACATTCCAGGGAGCAAGAACAGAGTGGCGGATTATTTAAGCAGAGCAGCAGCAATGGAGCCTAGCGAAGAAGACAAATCTGGGGCAGAAGAATGGGTAGCACTCACAGACGACCAAGAGACGGCCATTAGTCACCAGGAGTGGAAACAGGCGTACGAGGAAGACCTGGTGCTAGAAGAAGTGAAATCACACGTCACTAGAGGATGGCCTGACAAGAAGCAGATCCGAGGGGAACTCAACCCATATTTCGAGGTCAGAGAAGAACTGTCCATAGACGACCAAGGCGTATTTGTGTTTAGGGGTGAGAAAGTCATACCCCCAATCAACATTATCCCCAAATTACTGGACATACTACATGAGGGACACCTGGGGATCGGCAAGCTCAAATTGAGGGCCAGGCAAAATTACTGGTGGCCGGGAATGGACATAAGGGCCGAGAGGCATGTCAGAGAGTGCACACGGTGTCAAGACGCAGACAAAACACTCAAACCATTGCGTCCGGCACTGGGTAAATTCGACCCCCCGAGGAATCCATGGGAGGAACTGTCCGTAGACATCCTAGGCCCGATCCTAGACGCATATGGAGTCCAGAAATACATCTGTGTCATAGTGGATCGATATTCCAAGTGGCCGGAGTTGAGGATAGATGAAGCGATGGACACAGAGTCTATTGTAAAGTTCCTAGCCGACACGTTTGTAAGGGAAGGCATCCCAAAATGCATCCTCAGCGACAATGGCCCCCAATTCAGGTCAGAAAAATGGTCCCAATTCATGCAAAGGAATGGCATCATAGCGAAACACACTTCCATCTACCACCCGGCCGGGAATGGGTTGGTGGAACGTTTTAACAGAGTGGTGATGGGGTCGGTTCAAGCTGCCATCTCGGACAACAAAGACTGGGAAAAGGAGATATGGCACATGGTGTGGGCATACCGGATCACCCCCACAGGGACTGGTTACAGCCCATTCCAGATACAGAGAGGTCGCGAACCATTCACCCAAGACAACAGGGTATGGAAGGAGAAAGTAATCCAGAGTGAGTGGTCACCAGCAGTGGTGCGTGCCAACTTGGAGAAAGCCCAAACCGTGTACACCAGACACTAAGATAAACGAAGAAACATGAAGCACACGGGACTAGAAAAAGGAGAATGGGTGCGAGTAAAACTGGCCACGCTACAAAGGAAAGGAGAGAGCAAATACAGCAAGCCCATGCAGGTGATGGAAGTAATGGGCAGAGCGGCCTTGCTGAGTGACGGAAACGTGTGGTCACAGGACCGCATGGCCAGGTGCAATAAGGTTCTATGCTGGAACAATGATGGAACAGAAGGAGGAGATAAAGTAGGAGGAAATGCCCCACATGAACAGTGGGAGGAAGAACCTGATACAAGAGGAGAACAACAAAAAGAAAAGACTGGTGAAGCCAACCAGGAACAGTTGATCGAAGAGGACCGGAACGACGGAGAGGCTAGCGCGGCTGTGCTAGAGAGTAGAGACCGAAGCGAAGGAGCGACCACCACAACCCCGGTGAGACTGACCAAGAGGGGCAGAGCGGTGGTCAAGCCAGCGAGATTCAGGGACTATGACATGAGTGGGGAACTGTGAGTTATACTGTTTGCATTGGGAA
The DNA here is from genome assembly GCF_964263255.1 of Lissotriton vulgaris. NCBI lineage: Eukaryota > Metazoa > Chordata > Amphibia > Caudata > Salamandridae > Lissotriton > Lissotriton vulgaris. The sequence continues at coordinate 993,486,343 of NC_141699.1, forward strand.
AAAAGGGGAGATATGTAGCGTTCTAGTGTTGCACGTCACGCAGGTTACGTGACGTGCTGGCGGCGATGTTTTGGGCGGTGTGCGCAGCGAGGAGAAGCGCGAGAGCCAGTTAATAGAAAGACGTGTTCGGCGCTCTTTAGGGAGCTAAGTTAAATAAACAACAACGACCCTCATTGTGACTCTGGTGCTTCATTGGGGGAATACACACACTTTACAAAGGTTTGCTTCTGGGCACATCTTGTACTCATAGTCCCTCATCTCTGGTTTGTGTTCTATTATCACGGTAACATGGCCTCAGGAGTCACCAGGTTTAGTTGAAAACTGTGCTTCATGAATAAGCACTTTCATATATCATTGGAGATGACACATTTTTTCACAAATCTGTCTTGTTTGCATATGCTCTTGTGTCACACACAGCAAGAATCCGACTCATAAACACAATCAGGGGCGTAGTTTGGTCAGTAAATTTGGGGGGTGGGGGGGTGGCAAGCATCAGATTTCCCGACCATCACACTGGCATATAATGTTAAAACACATTATATAACAAGCAGGGCGCATGAGTGGGGCTTAAGAGGCAGTAGAAAGGGAGAGGAATACGGATTAATAGGAGTACTACATGAGAGATATACAATATTTTGTAAAATAAACATTTTTTAGGGCTTCCAACACAGAGATGAGAGCGAGTGCGTGTGCATTTTTGTCAGTGGGTGTATGCAAAAATCCCAGGTGAAATCTGACAGACACCTCATCCTACCAAAATGAAAGCACCTGTACCCAACTATTTGTCTGCAAATACATTTATTAGGGGAGTGTAACACCCCAAACACTCCCCCCCCCCGAAGCTACACCCCTGAACACAATATGAAAGGGAATATTCCACCAAGCCCCAGATTTCCGCAGCTCTGTCATTGATGTTACTTACGCTTGTTGTCCTGAGTTTACTAGCAGGTTTAATGTTATTTACTAGAGATTGCTGTTCAGAACTTGATCTCGATTCTGTGACAGTGTAAGCCCGCCACCCATCAAGGGGCAACAATTGCACTTTAGTCACATTTTTTTGTAATTTAATGCTTGCACTTCAAATTTATGTATTCTTTTTTTTAATATATTTTTATTGGTATTTTTCACATTTACAACATATGATATTTAACATGTAAATTAATGTATTCTTGACAGGCATATTGACTGATTTTAATTATAATTATCTACGAATTTTAATAATCTCTACCCCCAGCTCAGGGCTCAGATTTTCATGTGCTCTGTAAATTCCGTTTTGTTGCTGATGTGCACGAATGAACTATTGGTTTTATTGTTATGATTTTAAATAATCGCACAATAAAGATTTTTTTTGTGACAGTTAAATACAATCGTGATTACTGCAGATGCCTGGAGAAATTGTTTCAGTGGACAAGTCAATTAAGGTTGAGCTTTTTGATGCTTTCAGAAGCCCGAGGCGTCACCTAACCCTGCATGTGTGAAATAATGATTTAATCAAATCAGACTTAGGCGATTATCCATCACTATGCAGCATGTCAGTCTCAGCACAATCTAAGGGATCAAATGAACATGTGTAACAGATTTCTCACTTTGTAACCTTTGACCTCCAGGTTATTTACCCTCAATCAATGTACAGGGTAGTCAGCTGTAGCCGACCCAGGTGGAGTCGGGCAACTGGTGTTCTCATGAGGTGAAGAAAAGAATGTAAGCACTGGCAAAACCATTAGGTCTGGATTTAATGTGGTAATGCAGGCACACACTGCTGACACAAATGCTGTGTGCATGAATTCTCCAAAAAGACCAATTGGGTTTGCTAGAGCTTGTTACTGACAGAACGTATGCAATGTATGTCTTGCAAATGCCCACATCACTCTTTGTCTTAAATGCACACACGCACAACACTACACACACAAACACACAAGAATGTTGTGGCGGTAGTAGTAATGATAATAGTGGTAGTAGTGTTGATGTGGTGGTGGTAATGGTGGTGGCAAAGATGGCAATGGTGGTTGGGAGAAAGATTGGCGTGCTGATGGTAATAGTATTAAAATAGCTATGGTGATGGTAATGGTGGTGGTTGGTGGCGGTAATGACATGGTAATGGTTGTAGTGGTGATAAAGGTGGTAATGCTGTGGTTGTAATCGTGATGGTGGTAATAATATTAGTGCTCATAATGGCAGAAATGATGGTGTTGGTAATGGTGATGGTAATGATGGTGATGGTGGTGGAGTTAATGGCTATTATTACTGGCACGCGGGGTAATGGTGGTGGCAATGATGGCAATGGTGGTTGTGATAAAGATGGTGGTGCTGATGGTAATAGTAATAAAATAGCCAGGCTTATGGTAATGGTGGTTGTAAGGACATGGTAATGGTGGTAGTGGTGATAATGGTGGTAATGCTGTGGAGGTAATAGTGATGGTGATAATATGATAATATTAGAGTTCATAATGACAGGAATGATGGTGTTGGTAATGGTGGTGCTAATGATGATGGTCTTAATGGCTATTATTACTGGTACCCGTGGTAATGGTGGTGGTAGTTATGGTGGTGATGATGGTGATGATGGAAACGGTGTAATGGTAAGGTTGGTGGCAACAATGGAGGTGGTAATAGTACCTATTAAAGCCCTTAACCAGAGGTGTGCCGGATTTCTTAGGGCAAAGACAGGCGCCGACTGGGAAGCACAACAGGCCCAGGCAAAGTGCTCGGCCCCCCCCCACTCGGGGGAGGGGGGGCGGCCAAGCTCTTTGCCAGGGGCGGTTTTCGGCCGATTTTGGTACAGGGGCCGATTTTGCAGCTATGCTGCAAAAACGGCCCCCAGTGGCCCAAAACCGGCCCTCGCCCGTGCGGCGCACCGGGGGATTGCCCGGTGCCCGCTATGGCCAGTCCCGGGTCTGGGCAAAGATTAGTTTCTATACTCCTTCCATACGTCTTTGATCTGCCAATGCTTTTTTGGCTAGATTTCCTAGAATCCGACCATCTAGGGCTGGAGGCAGATCCTTCTCTTTTCTAGGGCCATGATCATCCTCTTGGGATAAACTGTCTCCTAAACTTCGAACCATCTCGGTTACCTCTGTGTTCAGTCAGAAACTAAAGACATGGTTTTTTAATCTAGCTTTAATCTGCTTTGATGCACAGTGCAGTGATTACAGAAGTGCAGTGCACCAGGACACTCCCCGGAGTAACTTGCACTATACAAATGCCCTTTCATTCATTCATTCATTCATTCATTCATTCATTCATTCATTCATTCATTCATTCACTTATGGTGGTTCTTTTAGAAAGCCGGCTTTGCACAACAATTTGATCATGTAGGATGAGTGGCAGGGGCTATCCCTTCCAAATATGCAATCCAGCTAGCACATCTGAGTGGCACAGAAAATAAATGAGTGGCCCAGCATGCATCTCACCGATGCTGGAAGTGTGGGTGAGGAGGAGCAGACGCCGAGATGTCCAATGGTAACAAGACGGTACCCTAGAGAAGGAGCCGCGATAACTGAGCGACAGTAACGTAGTGAGAGTGAGGGTGAGGCAGCATGAGACAGTATCTTAGGAGATGTTGGGATAGGCATTTTGGGGTCAAGCTGTCCAGACGTGTACATTTTAAAAGTTAACTGGGCAGGCACTGGACTCCTGACAACAGCACAAAAAGGCCATCTGCACTGAAAAAAAGAATTGCTGTCAGTTTGCCATGCAAGTATTAGATAAAGAATTGAATGTGTCATGACTGAGTGCACTTTTCAGATGTAAAATCATCCTCCATGTTTTGCATTTTCAAGGAGGCGGAATGATATATCCAATGATCAAAGCATGAAGATGACAGAGAAATGCTCCTCTGGGCTGACCAAAGATGTGACTGACAATGTCTCCAATAAATGGATAATGGAGATCATGCACCCCACAAAATAACCCTGATAATTTCGGAATGTGAATGAGATGATTTAAAATTTTGTTTGTAATTTGTCACATTTGCTGTGCTTTCAAGACAGAGGTGAAGTGTCAACCAATGCCTTCTGGCAAATTGTTGCTTATAATTCTAACAAAGAGATTAGTGTTTACTTTTCTTTCTCACACTTCAGAGTGTGAGGATTTTGTAAATTGAACTATGGGACAATCTTGGTGTGAAAGGAAACGCAGTAGGATGTTGTTTTCTTCTAAGACACAGACTTGAAATGCCTTGAAATACCTATACCTGAACTGTACACATATTTCAAAATAAATAAAAAGTTTGGAAAGCACAATTGAAACACTTTTTCTGTAATTCTGAAATGTGATTGAAACCAAGATTTAAACAGAATTAAGACAAATCAAGACACTTTGATGATGATCTTTCAATGGAAAATATGCAATTGGTAAATGACTATGTCCTACCACACATTGTTTTAGTAATATATTGGAGACAGTGTGCTTCTAAATATAACACCAGCTACATACGATACCCTTACCACTCTCCTGCTGAATGGGTATGGCTCATTTGTGATACTTGTTCTTTGAGTGATGCTTGGATTTTTCATAATCCCTATAAGTTCAGTGATGTAATAATGATGACAGCAACCCCAGTCTGAAAATTGTTCCAGTACCACTGCCCTGAGCTGAAGGTCACCTTTCTTCAGTGAGCAGGACAGAGAGTTGATGCTCATCCCTTACAGTTCTGGCAGCAAAGTGGGGATCTCAGATCCAAAATGATGGTCAGGATAAATATCAAAAGGGACATGGTATAGTGTAAGGACTGGGTGTAGGGAGACCTGGGGCAGCTGACAGTTCCCTGTGAATAATTAAGAGCAGAGAAAGCTGCAACAAGCATCCAAAGGGCCTCTGGCTGGAGTTTTGGGAAAACCAAGCTACAAACATTCCATTAGCTCACAGCCATGCAGCTGTCCACACACCACCAGGCAGCCAGTTAACTCAGACCTTTTGATTGTAGGAAATGCATTATTCAGTTGATAGAATTCGTGGTGAAATCTTAGGTACCGCTACCACAAGCAATGCCCTCTAACCAGACTCCCAATTTGACATTCTGGAAAGATCATGGGCGTTCATGTTCTCTTGTCGCAGTTGTACAGAGACAAAAAAACCTCTATTGGGAAATCGACCACGTATTTAGGTCCCCACTCAAGTCCTCAGGAAGTTCATCTGTGGATTGAGGTTGCAGGGACTACAAATATCATTCTATTGATAATGGGCTGCGTTGCCTGGCTTTAGCGATCAAACCACCAGCAATCACTCCCTCTCTGTCATTGACCATTACTGCTGACGGGGCAACAGCTTGCAGTACGTGTGCATGGCCGGCCCTTCACCCAAGTAAGACTTCTGCTGGGAACAGCACAGGTTTCCCCATCCACAGAATTTGTTTGAATAAAAACTGCTTACTAGGATCCAGGCTGCAAGTGTTTGAGCATAGCACAGTGACCTTTTGACAGCCACAAACCTCGTTAACCAAGAAGTGCTCCACTCTACTAAGCATATTTTTTTCCAGTAGGTCTGAATGCAGCCCAGACTAAATTAAGAACTAAGGGGCACATTATCAGGAAGGGTGTTAAAATTATCGCCGTTTTATCGGCAGGAAACTGCCGATAAAACGGCGACAATCGGCTTGATAGTACGCCCTTGTTAATTCCCATAGAAGCCCATGTTAACACCAGAACATGGGCTTCTATGGGAATTAACAAGGGTGTATTATCAAGCCCATTATCGCCGTTTTATCTGCAGGTTCCTGCCGATAAAACGGTGATAAATTAAGCACCGGTCCTTAATAATATGCCCCTAAATTCTCAATAATATCCTGGGGTAAATGTCCGGATGCAATGACACAATGGCGTTGATCTGTGCTTACAAAGACTTTAGGTGGTCTACACCCACCATAAGTTAGTGATATGTAACACACATAAAGCAAACTGGACCTTCAAAGCAATTACTGTTGGTTGTTCAACCTTGATAATTCCCAGAACAATTCTAAGATGTTGCAGGTGGGACTTTCTGATGCCATGTTAATGGTACCAAACGAGCCAGCGCCTGACCCAGTGGGTGTTTGATAGACCCAGAGGCATCTTGAATGTCTAATGGTATGAGTTTGATGAAGCATTCAAAGTGCTCCCAAAGATCAGATAAGAATGGCCTGGCCTGTATGTGTGGACAGTGAGTTTCACCTGACAAATGGCCTGGTCAAGGTCACATAGGACATTAATCAGGATTTCCAAGGCTTTTTTAGCCTCTGACCATTCTAGGCAGGCAGGTAGGCATCAATTAGTCACTATACCAACTCTAATAATGGCGCTTAATATACAACTATCTGAAACATTTATAACTAGCGTTAGAAACTAACTTTGAGTCCCACAGAGTAGTATGCTAGTCATCCACACAGTACTTCAGCACCTTGTCAGGCTGTATAAATCTACAATACACTGTGCATGTAGAGATTGATCATATTTATAAATTGATACTTGTATAGTGCACTACTCACCTGCAAGGGTCTCAAGGCGCTTGTACAAATACCGCTGTGGAACCCATCCTGGCTTTCCCTGTGAGGCGTCCACTCCTGGGCACCCCCAAGGTGGAGGTCAGGCATCCTTAGCGTTGTGGGGGCCGTTGTGGAGATTAGGCAAGCTATTGCCCAGAGTTGCAGAGTGGGACTCCATGATTGGAATAGGCACCGAGGCGAGAATTATCAGGTCAGTGGAATTTTTGAGCCCAAGACCCGTCGATTTGCTTTACAAATCACGCCAAAATAAAATAAGCATAAGTTACAACATTTTCAAGTCTTAAGACTGACAAGTTCTTTGTGAATTAGATGTTTTAGGCCGTCTTCCGGTTTGCACAAAGGGAATGCACAGTGCTGCTTTACTAGCCTGATCCACTGAGGTCTAGTAGCGAAGAATGATCATTTCTAATGAGCTGGAGCACTCAGTTCCAAAAATAGTGAATGACTTGGATCACTGATCTCCTGTCAGCCCTTGGGCCTGATTCATAAAGTATGAATTAGATTCACACCTGAAGGTCTATGATCTGGAATTGGTGTAGATTTACTCATTTTTTGGAATTCACCAAGGATTTCCAGGTTATGACTTGAAGCCTATGATAAGTGCACTGTTGGGGGAAGAAGTTGGTGAGAAATTTGAGAATACTTACCGGGTGTGTAACTTTGCGAGTGTTCGCAAAATCGCAAAGATTTGCACCCTTGCCACGTCTGTTACCTTCCAACTATCCTTATCATATGCCCACTCCACCACCCATGGGTATAAATTACTCACACAAAAAATCTTTGTGCGAACAAACCCATACCAAGTGGTTTTGCACTCATTTGAGGTGCAAGTCTGACTTACATGCAGCAATAGCTTAGAGCAGTGTTCTTCATACTGTGGGGCGGGCCGCCCTGGGGGGGCACAACACCATCTCAGGGGGGGCACAACGCCATCCTAAACTCTTATCATTGTTTCCCATCTCGCAAGTCGTTTTCTTTCCTGTAGTTCTTTACCCACTGACGTTCCACCAATGAGGCGGCAGCCGCATAGATGGCAGGAAGTGCCGCGAAATTTGCTTGCTAGTAATTATTATTTAAACAAGCAAGTGTTGAAAAAGCATTCTCCTGCATCCAACCTCCTCCTTGAAGTATGAATGGTCTCAACTTACAGATTCCGTTTGGACTTCAAGGAGGAATGACGCACTCCAGTGGTGACTTCATTATACTGAAATAAATCATCAAATTATCTGCAAACCTGCTTAGTTGGATCTTCTTTATTTTGGCAAGAGGCACTTCATTTCACACAGTGAAGTAGTTTGCTGGTCTCTTGACGCCTTGGAAGATCCCCAACAGGTAAGTGGAGTGGGCTTTTGTAATGGAATTGCACCTGAATATACCGCTGGGCCATTTAGTGCTGCCCAGATTTCGATGGGGGGTGAGTGAGTAAGTGAAGGAATGGGTGGATGTCAGAGTGGTTTAGTGAAAGGGTGAATGAAAGGGTGAATGGATGGATAATGAGAGAAAGGATGGGTGGGTTAGTGGAAGGATGGATGGATGAGAGAAAAGATAAATAGATGGATGTATGGGTGGAAGGATGAGTGAAATGATGGATGGATTGATAAGTAAAAGGGTGGATGGACGAATGAAAGGGTGGACGTAAGGATGGATGAGCGAGTGAAAGGGAGGGTAGAAGAGTGAAGGAGTGAAGGGGTGGACGGATGAGAGAGGGTGGATGAGTGATAGGGCCAATGGATGAGTAGATTGTTGGGTGGGTGGATGGAAGGCTGGATGATGCCTAAGAGAAAGAGGGATGGAGAGAGAAAGGGAGGATGGATGGATGAGTAAAAGGGTGAATGGGTGGAAGGGTGAGTGACTGGATGGATGTATGAGTAAGTGAAAAAATGGCTGGATGGGTAAATACACACGAGGGACGGTCTATGCGAAGATGAGGGGCACTATTGGAGGGTGGTAGCAAGGCGGACTGGCCGCACCAAGTATAAGGCATTTCTCTGAGAGGCTGGAAAGGTGGGGGCGGGTTTGTTACTGGGGTCTGACACTGCAAAGTTCCTTGTATATCCAGCATTCTTTAGGCAACAATAAAAGCGGCATCAAATATTCAGTTGTGGTTCACCAGGGTCTGGTGACTAATGTACCTGCTGGAAGATTGAGTTTTGAGCTGTGTAATAAGCCTCCGTCCTTTAACCACACCCACTCACAAACCTGCAGTTAGCCTAACACACCTATTGTGTTGGACATTATTTGCATGATATGGCCCGGGATATGAAGGTGGCGGTCGGTTATGTCGTGTACGAGATACCAGAAATTTGTGTCAGGTGGCGGGGGGGCGGCGACATTTAAAAAAAATCAGCTGGGGGGGCTCAGCCTACAAAAGTTTGAAGACCTCTGGCTTAGAGGGTTGGGCTCGTGGTTCCAGTAACTGCAAATAATTCGATGTTTATCACTGACAATGTGCCCCTGCATGGGAAGAGCTCCTATTGGGGTGAGTGAAGATGAATTCCCGAACAAGTACTAAAACAGAGCGTGAAAAGACACATATAAAAATAAGAATAAAAGAACCAATGGAGTCTGCTCAGATCCATTGCTTTAGATAGGACACATTACTGTGCCAAGAATTCTACATCTGCAATTACTTTCAACGTTTCCACTAGTAAAATCCATCAGAAATATATATTTTGGCTTTTATATCACATCATAATAAAGTAAAAACAAAAAGAAAGAAGGTCCAAGAATATTCAGTTGTTTTCTTTCACCTCCCTAGCAGTTGTGTCTTTGTTGGAATATCCTTTACTTGTTCAAATTTAAAATTGAATATTGTAATTGATTTATCCACAGTGGTAATTGTATCGGGTGTGTCATTAAATTGTCCCACCTCCCACTTCCACGTGTATTTGTATGCGAAGATTTAAAAACAATGCCTTGGGCAGGCTCGGGTGTAGCAGGTTTCCCCTAGGCCCTGCCCAGCATGTTTGGTTGCAGTTCTAATGTCATGCAGGCTTGAGTGGGCTTGCCAGAAGGCCGAGGTTAGGTGTCAAGCATGCAGATGGAAGGTTCTGCCAATTAAAGCACATGGCTGGCTCTGCACATTCTCCGTTTACCTAACTGTTTTCAGATGGGCCCAGCCCTCCCAGGCTGGCATGACTAAAGGGAAGAGCAAATGTCAAATGTGTTCGCCGCGCGATGAGAGCCATTTTACAGGGAAGGTCTTGATTGAGGCTTTAAGTGCGGTTTACTATTAAAAACCAGATAATTGGTACCCCATGCAAAACTGTGAAAGGGCATAAGGTCTGGCCCTGCCATCACAGAGTCTGGAGTTTGGCCTTCTTTCCAAGTGGTGTTGGAAGCGCGAGGAGGCGTAGGGGACAAGATGGAGTAGGTGTGGTCTGAGCACGAGGACACTGCACACGTGGCAACACCCGTGGCATCTCTTGGCAAATGCCTGTGCTGTGTGTACATCGGGGCCTGCAGTCTATCATCACAGCACAAAGGCTATTGACAAGGCCACTGGAATTTCGCGATGGTGCGGCCGCAGTTGTTTTCGCGTAATTGTAGATTTGCCGCAATTGTAGATTTGCCGCATTTACCACATAATCCATCGTCCGCTGCATAATCTGCATATTTTAACCCAAAAAAACCTGCTTCCAGCTCAAACGGTTTAAAAGTTAGCAACGACGCAGCAACACGTGCTGCCGCTCAATGGAAGGTCCTTTGCAAAGGTTGACTGGTCACCTGTCTGTAGTTTATTGCTATATTTGTGAGTTAAGTTGGTACTAATGAGGTGCAACCAATGTCCAGATAGTGTTAACAAGTGTATAAATGGCAAAATAATGAAGTAATACTATCACAAAAATGTGCCTCATAAAGCCGCATAATTTGCCTTTTCTTATCTCATAAATTACTCAGCCCTGCCACATAATTTGACCTTCCCCAGCCGTATAATTCCAGTGGCCCTGGCTATTGACACATAAACTGCACCCGGACCTTACGACAGTTATTGGTGCATTCTAGCCAACATATTTATTGTAGGCCTTCGAAAGATAACTTGAACCCGATACCGAAAACTTGTATTTTCCTCAGATAATATCTCAGTGGCTGATACATACATCTCTTTCCAAGTCATGTTTTTTGTATGAGTACATAACGTGCTATTTCCAAAACTAGAAACGTTTACATAACATAACGTATATATGTAAAGTACACATTCACCCCTAACGAGGGGTCTTGGCGCCGAATAACAGATGTTCATTGTTACCCAACTCAATGGTACTCATTTTATCGACCTCAGAAGGATGAAAGGCTTAGGACCCACTAGGATTTGTACTGGTGACCATGAAGTCGAACACAGGCTGCTGCAGTGGACGCATTAGCCCACTGAGCCACCAGACCCGGCTACATGACACATGCATAAACGTAAATCCATCTACATAATGTCTGCTTCAGTTATGCAACCATTGATTTCTTTAAGCATGAGTTGAAAACGAGGGTTAAGCACGCATGTCACTAAGGGCCAGATGTAGGAGCCCTAATACCGGTCGGAAACGGCCGATTTTTGGCCGTTTCCGACCGGTATTAGGGGTTTTCTAATGTAGGAGCATGCTTTACAGAATCGGTATTTTACGGATTCTGTATTTACCGATTCGGTAAAATTACCGAATCGGTAAATACAGACTCGGTAAAATACCGATTCTGTAAATGCAGATGTAGCTGGCACATGTCAGAGTGCCAGAGGGCTTTAAGTATCGGTATTTTACCACCCAATCCAATTGGGTGGTAAAATACTGATTCCAGGTGTGCATGCACATCTGTGCATGCACACCTGTGCCATGTGACACACAGACATGCCCATAGGGCATGTATGTGTGCCACATGGCACACAAGCCTGTAATTGGGGTGCCAGAGGGTGTCAAAGTGACACCCCCTGCACCCTTGCAAGAATAGGTAATTACCGAATCGGTAAATACCGATTCGGTATTCCACATTGATTCCTATGGGCTTCAAGGCCCATAGGAATCAATGGGGGATACTGATTCGGCATTTACAGAATCGATAAATACTGAATCTTACAGATTCAGTATTTACCGAATCAGTATGATTCGGTATTTTAGAAGTGGTAAATTAGATTTACCTACATCGGGCCTTTAATGTGGTTTCAGTGAAATACCAAGGAGGGTGGAAGTGATATCACACACCCTGTAACCCTGGTGACATCACAGGATTTCCTTCATTTCACCCACTGCCCCCAAACCAGCCTCCTATTTGCTGACGGGGGAAAGGTTACAGAGTGGAGTGTGCTGAAACGACACAGCGTTTAAATGGCTTGTTTGCATAAGTTCTGTTTATGCTACTGCCTTTCCTGAGACCGCCTTCATGACCTCTGGCCAAGGGCACGGGATGACTGCGTCAGGGGCACCAAACGGCAAACCAAGCACACCAATTTGTACCCCTGTCTATCTCGAATTGACGTCTACTGTGTGACGGTCCTCAGCCATTTTTTCGGGTTCCCTTGTTCATATATAAGGTCTGGGAGTTTAAGGCAGAACCAATGAAAAGAGGGTGTGTTAGCGTGTTGGTCAAGTTTGTGACCGCCAATAAAATAGTGCACATCAGGGGGATTCACGAATGTTTTCAAACGTCCTACTACAGTTTCGGAAGCACCAACCTAAACCTAAACGCATGACGGTAAATCGAGGTAAAGTGGGGAGCGTGCATCCATTAATTTGACATTTTATTGTAGTGAAGAATGAAACAAAAAAATATGTAAACAATTGTAACTTCCTTACTCCGAACTGGTGTAATCTACGCCATACATAAATTACGCGTACTCCGAAAGAAACCAAAATATATTTGGATATTTACTCCATTTTTAAGTTACTTGTGTATACGGTGTCAATTAAAATTATTATTGATTAGCAAAACGTCCTAATTTGTTGTGTAGCCATAGCTAGCTGGTTACATAAATTATACCACTTCGGCTAATATTTTCACAGTGTATCTAACACGTCTTTAATTTGTATGGATGCAAATATTTATTTGCCAAAAGTCATATTTTGTAGTATACTTTGCTTACTCATTATGTAAATTACGGCTCAAACATTTTCACAACAGTTTCAGAAAATATTTTTCACATCCATGATATGCAAAAAAGGCAGGCCCAGCTCCTCCACATGAGCGGAGAAAGGTCCCCCTCCTGGGGCCTCATTTATGAGAAATGACGCATCGCTGCGTGAAAGCAGCGATGCGTCACTTCTTAGTGCGCACTCCTTGCGACATTCCTGATGCGGCATATTTAATGTATGACGCATCATGTCGCAAGGAGTTACAGATACGCCAGTATTTCTGACGTATCTGTAAGCGCAAAAGTGACGCATTGCTGGAGTGTGTCACAAAAGTGACGCAACTCCAGCAATGCGTCCTTTCACAAGGGGCAAGCCCCATGTGAAAGGGCCTGCGTCAGTTTTACGCCTGCTGTGAGGCAGGCGCAAGATTTTTACGCAACGGCGTCCTAAAAGTGCTGTGCGTCACTTCTACGACCCTTCCTTGCGTCAATACGCCCCCCTTGCATACATTACACCAGGCGCAGGTATAATGTGGCCAGGGGTTTACAAAGTGACGCATCTACCTAGATGCGTCACTTTGTAAATAAGGCGCACAAGGCGCATTTTTTACGCCACTGGTGCGTCACAAAAAGTGAAGCACTTGCGGCGTAAAAGTGACGCACAGCCTCATAAATGAGGCCCCTGCTGCGAGCGCAGCCTGCAAACACACATAAATTAAATGGCATAATAATGCTATTTTATTTTGCCACCAGCTCGCGCTGTGTACGGCACAAATGTGAGGCAGGAAGGTATCCTGCTATTGCAGGATTACTGCATCCCCTTTCAGTGCGCATGTTGGGTTGGCCAGCTGGCTGCCTATGGCCAGCCTGACATGCGCAGTGTAGACCTAGTAGTCCCCGGGGTTTTAAACAGGCTGAGGATTGCTGGTGTAGGCTCCCAGTCTAAACATGAGTGCTGGGTTAGCCTGCTCTCACCAATCCTTGAGCTGCTCTCCTGCTGAAAACTTGAAAAATGAAGAAGGCTTGGGTCCTAAGCTAACTGGATGGGACCACTAGTAATGTGTGTACAAACAAAACTATCCAGTAGATTTGGATTTAATTCACAGGCTTGTGTGATTTAGTTCAAATTTTTTTGAATTATTCTATAAGAATCAATATCATTCAAAGCATGTCGAATCTGAAAGGGCTTTACGTGTTCGGACCAGACCAGTATTTCAACAACTTAAAGAATTGATAAAGCGAGCGTCTGATTTGACTTTCAATTTGAAAATATCATTTAATACAGGCCACAATAATTTTTACTGTGTCAGTATTTTCCGAACAAGTAAAGATATCTGTAGCCAAGAGAAGAGACACCACCACGTTCTAGTCCTGATGAAAACCCCCTTCATGGTGATGGGGTTGGAAACGCGTTGACAACAGCGTCTGGGAAAAGTTAGCCTCCGGTGCTCAGGGAGAAAGTACAATGAATTTCCCTCCCTTGTTGCCAAAAATTTGATACAGAGGTCCACCGGAGCTGTGCATATAGGCAGGAGACAATCAGTGGCGTAACAAAACATGAGGGGGCCCCCCTGCAAACTACATGGAGGGGGCCCCCCTCCCATTCTCCGTGCCAGTCTAGGGCTCTCAGGCCAGCGACCCGCCGTACTGCAGGGGATGCGGGGCGATTGTTATGCCACTGTCACCAATACAGCCGTTATAAGTAACACTTACCTTGCATCCTTCTCCTCTCTGCCTTGCACCCTTCTCCCCCTCCGCCTTGCACCCTTCTCCCCCGCCGCCTTGCACCCTTCTCTACCCTGCATCCTTCTCCCCTCTGCCTTGCACCCTTTTCCCCTCTGCCTTGCACCCATCTCCCCTTTGCCTTGTACCCTTCTCCCCTTTGCCTTGCACCCTTCTCCTCTCTGCCTTGCACCCTTCTCACCTCTGCCTTGCACCCTTCTCACCTCTGTCTTGCACCCTTCTCCCCCTCCGCCTTGCACCCTTCTCTACCTTGCACCTTCTCCTCTCTTCCTTGCACCCTTCTCCCCTCTGCCTTTCACCCTTCTCCCATCTGCCATGCACCCTTCTCCCCCTCCGCCTTGCACCCTTCTCCACTCTGCCTTGCACCCTTCTCCCCTCTACCTTGCACCCTTCTCCCCTCTACCTTTCACCCTTCTCCCCCTCCGCCTTGCATCCTTCTCTACCTTCCACCCTTCTCCTCTCTTCCTTGCACCCTTCTCCTCTTTGCCTTGCACCCTTCTCTTCTCTGCCTTGCACACTTCTCCCCTCTGCCTTGCACCCTTCTCCCCTCTGCCTTTCACCCTTCTCCCCTCTGCCTTTCACCCTTATCCTATCTGCCATGCACCCTTCTCCCCCTCTGCCTTGCACCCTTCTCTACCTTGCACCCTTCTCCTCTCTCCCTTGCACCCTTCTCCCCTCTGCCTTGCACCCTTCTCCCCTCTGCCTTGCACCCTTCTCCACTCTGCCTTGCACCCTTCTCCCCTTCACCTTGCACCCTTCTCCCCTCCGCCTTGCACCCTTCTCCCCTCCGCCTTGCACCCTTCTCCTATCTGCCTTGCACCCTTCTCCCCTCCGCCTTGCACCCTTCTCCTCTCTACCTTGCACCCTTCTCCCCCTCCGCCTTGCACCCTTCTCTACCTTGCACCCTTCTCCTCTTTGCCTTGCACCCTTCTCCTCTTTGCCTTGCACCCTTCTCTTCTCTGCCTTGCACCCTTCTCCTCTTTGCCTTGCACCATTCTCCTCTTTGCCTTGCACCCTTCTCTTCTCTGCCTTGCACCCTTCTCCTCTTTGCCTTGCACCCTTCTCCTATCTGCCTTGCACCCTTCTCCCCTCCGCCTTGCACCCTTCTCCTATCTGCCTTGCACCCTTCTCTACCTTGCACCTTCTCCTCTCTTCCTTGCACCCTTCTCCCCTCTGCCTTTCACCCTTCTCCCCTCCGCCTTGCACCCTTCTCTACCTTGCACCCTTCTCCTCTCTTCCTTGCACCCTTATCCCCTCTGCCTTGCACCCTTCTCCCCTCTGCCTTGCACCCTTCTCCCCTCTGCCTTGCACCCTTCTCCCCTCCACCTTGCATCCTTCTCCCCTCCGCCTTGCACCCTTCTCCCCTCTGCCTTGCACCCTTCTCCCCTCCGCCTTGCACCCTTCTCCACTCTGCCTTGCACCCTTCTCCCCTCTACCTTGCACCCTTCTCCCCTCTACCTTTCACCCTTCTCCCCCTCCGCCTTGCACCCTTCTCTACCTTCCACCCTTCTCCTCTCTTCCTTGCACCCTTCTCCTCTTTACCTTGCACCCTTCTCTTCTCTGCCTTGCACACTTCTCCCCTCTGCCTTGCACCCTTCTCCCCTCTGCCTTTCAGCCTTCTCCCCTCTGCCTTTCACCCTTATCCTATCTGCCATGCACCCTTCTCCCCCTCTGCCTTGCACCCTTCTCTACCTTGCACCCTTCTCCTCTCTCCCTTGCACCCTTCTCCCCTCTGCCTTGCACCCTTCTCCCCTCTGCCTTGCACCCTTCTCCCCTCTGCCTTGCACCCTTCTACCCTTCACCTTGCACCCTTCTCCCCTCCGCCTTGCACCCTTCTCCCCTCCGCCTTGCACCCTTCTCCTATCTGCCTTGCACCCTTCTCCCCTCCGCCTTGCACCCTTCTCCTCTCTACCTTGCACCCTTCTCCCCCTCCGCCTTGCACCCTTCTCTACCTTGCACCCTTCATCTCTCTTCCTTGCACCCTTCTCCTCTTTGCCTTGCACCCTTCTCCTCTTTGCCTTGCACCCTTCTCTTCTCTGCCTTGCACCCTTCTCCTCTTTGCCTTGCACCCTTCTCCTCTTTGCCTTGCACCCTTCTCTTCTCTGCCTTGCACCCTTCTCCTCTTTGCCTTGCACCCTTCTCCTATCTGCCTTGCACCCTTCTCCCCTCCGCCTTGCACCCTTCTCCTATCTGCCTTGCACCCTTCTCCCCTCCGCCTTGCACCCTTCTCCCCTCCGCCTTGCACCCTTCTCCTCTCTACCTAGCACCCTTCTCCCCCTCCGCCTTGCACCCTTCTCTACCTTGCACCCTTCTCCTCTCTTCCTTGCACCCTTCTCCTCTTTGCCTTGCACCCTTCTCCTCTTTGCCTTGCACCCTTCTCCTCTTTGCATTGCACCCTTCTCCTCTCTGCCTTGCACCCTTCTCCCCTCTGCCTTGCACCCTTCTCCTCTCTGCCTTGCACCCTTCTCCCCTCTGCCTTGCACCCTTCTCCCCTCTGCCTTGCACCCTTCTCTACCATGCATCCTTCTCCCCTCTGCCTTGCACCCTTCTCCCCCTCTGCCTTGCACCCTTCTCGCCCCCCATTTCCCTCTCCCTGCGGACGCCCATGGTGTGTTCTAACAAGCGTGCTTACCTGAGGGCACCATTTTGCTGCCTCATCCCTTCTCATGTGAGCTTTGCTCTGGAGAATACTCTGTCTGGGGGCCCCCACTCCCACCCTTGTCAGGGTCCCGAGCACTGCTCTGTGCTGTCTCTTGCTCTTGCTCTCTGAGGCCCCCACCCCATCCTTGTCCCTGTCTCTTCTCTTCTCTTGTGGGGTGGGCCCCCCACCCTCTCTTCTCTTCTCTTGTGGGGTGGGCCCCCCACCCCATCCTTGTCCCTGTCTCTTCTGTTCTCTTGTGGGTGGGCCCCCACGGTGGGCCCCCACCCCATCCTTGTCCCTGTCTCTTCTCTTGTGGGGTGGGCCCCCCACCCCATCCTTGTCTGTCTCTTCTCGGATGGGGGCCTGCCCCTGTCTCTTCTCTTCTCTTGTGGGGTGGGCCCCCCACCCCATCCTTGTCCCTGTCTCTTCTGTTCTCTTGTGGGTGGGCCCCCCACCCCATCCTTGTCCCTGTCTCTTCTCGGATGGGGGCCTGTCCCTGTCTCTTCTCTTCTCTTCTCTTGTGGGGTGGGGCCCCCACCCCATCCTTGTCCCTGTCTCTTCTCTTCTCTTGTGGGGTGGGCCTCCCACCCCATCCTTGTCTGTCTCTACTCGGATGGGGGCCTGTCCCTGTCTCTTCTCTTCTCTTCTCTTCTCTTCTCTTCTCTTCTCTTCTCTTCTCTTCTCTGGTGGGCCCCCCACCCCACCACATCCTTGTCCCTGTCTCTTCTGTTCTCTTGTGGGTGGGCCCCCCACCCCATCCTTGTCCCTGTCTCTTCTCAGATGGGGGCCTGTCCCTGTCTCTTCTCTTCTCTTGTGGGGTGGGCCCCCCACCCCATCCTTGTCCCTGTCTCTTCTCTTCTCATGTGGGGTGGGCCCCCCACCCCATCCTTGTCCCTGTCTCTTCTCTTCTCCTGTGGGGTGGGCCCCCCACCCCATCCTTGTCCCTGTCTCTTCTCTTCTCCTGTGGGGTGGGCCCCCCACCCCATCCTTGTCCCTGTCTCTTCTCTTCTCATGTGGGGTGGGCCCCCCACCCCATCCTTGTCCCTGTCTCTTCTCTTCTCCTGTGGGGGGGGGGCCCACCCCATCCTTATCCCTGTCTCTTCTCTTCTCCTGTGGGGTGGGCCCCCCACCCCGTCCGTGTCCCTGTCTCTTCTCTTCTCTTGTGGGGTGAAGCCCCCACCCCATCCTTGTCCCTGTCTCTTCTCTTCTCCTGTGGGGTGGGCCCCCCACCCCATCCTTGTCCCTGTCTCTTCTCTTCTCCTGTGGGGTGGGCCCCCCACCCCATCCTTGTCCCTGTCTCTTTTCTTGTGGGGTGGGCCCCCCACCCCATCATTGTCCCTGTCTCTTCTCTTTTCTTGTGGGGTGGGCCCCCCACCCCATCCTTGTCCCTGTCTCTTCTCTTCTCCTGTGGGATGGGCCCCCACCCCATCCTTTTCCCTGTCTCTTTTCTTGTGGGGTGGGCCCCCCACCCCATCCTTGTCCCTGTCTCTTCTCTTTTCTTGTGGGGTGGACCCCCCACCCCATCCTTGTCCCTGTCTCTTCTCTTCTCCTGTGGGGTGGGCTATGTTTATCGAGAGGAGAGAGTGGGGGCCGGGCTCTGTGCTGCCTCAGAGGAGCAGTGGGGACTGCCTCTGGCTCGACTGAAGTGAAACAATGTATATTGATACTTGTTTCTCTTCAGTCAGAGGGAGGGGGCGAAGGGCTCCGAGCAGGGCCGGTGTTCTGAGAATCATTGGGTCCCCGTGAGTGGCTGCCCCCCCTACGTCACAGGGTACAATGATTCTCAGAACCAAGCTATTATCCGTCGCTCCCCCATGGCGGTTTGCCCCCCCTACGTCACGGGGGCGGAGCCGTTCTGGCGCTTTAGTGTAGGGCGGAGCGGCCCCCGCGCGGTGTACTCCGCAGAGCGTTGCCTACATTGACAGTGCGGCCCCTTCGACCACGTTTAACTCCCCCCGTGGCCTGCTTGCGTGGTGGAGTGCTCCGGGGAAGCGGCGTACTGGTGTTGCGCCTTCTCCCGCTGCAGAGTCTGTGGAAGGCTCGGTGCACAAGGCTTCATGGCGGAGCCAGACAAGTGCAGGCGTGAGTCATCATAATTCAAGCACGCTTCAATAGCTCAGTTGGGAGAGCGTTTGACTGCAGAGCTGGAAGACCCGGGTTCAATCCCGGGTTCGGCATAGTTGCAATTTCGGCTTTTATTTTAATTTTATTTTATTTATGTATGTATTTATTTATTTATGCGATTTTATATAGCGCGGACTTTACCCGAAGGTGTCAGAGCGCTTCACTTTAGGACCAGTAATGATACAAGAGGAAACAATTGCAAATTAACAAATTACAAAAGCAAACGTTAAGTTACATGATAAAAAATGACAATAGTGAGCAACCAAAATACATGAGGTAGCAATCGGTACATTACAGGAGAAACAAGCACTGGCGTTGCCAATAGGTTTCGCCTTTGGAAAGTTGGAGCTATTGGTTTTGTAAATGACATTTTATATTTATATATTGTTATTGACAATGCCAATAACGATATATAAATATAAAATGTCATTTACAAAACCAATAGCTCCAAATTTCCAAATGCGAAACCTATTGGCAACGCCAGCGCTTGTTTTAAATGACGCGGCATGGCACAGCTAAATTGGCCGCAACACCCCGCTGCGCCATTTCCTTGTAATTATAGCCCCCTGTTCCATCCTTCCCTCCCAGGTGAGGGTCGTCCCCTGCTGATCCTGGCGAGTGCGCGGGGTCAAAGGTTGCGTTTCACTCAGTGAAAGGCAGTAAATAAACTGGAACAGCCTCTAAATCAGCTCCCACCAAGAGGTGAGTGACGGGGGGAGGGGCTCAGAAGGAGGGGGCCAGCCCCGGCAGGGGGCCCACGGAGCGCTGCAGGACAGGCCTTCCGGATGGAGGCCGGAGCCAGGTGAGCAGGGCGAAGATCGTGGTGTCAAGGTGCATTATGGTATATTTAGTGGATTGCATTGTTTGGTTCATATTTTGTAAACGGCCCGTGAGATCCCCGGGGCCAGTGTGGCGGGAGGAAGCCAGGCAGGACTTGCAGTTAAAGTTCACCATCAGGCATCCGATCTCTAAACAGAAACAGCAGGAAAGCCCGTCGGCATAGCTCAGTGGGTTAATGCGCCTGAAAGTGAGATGTATCTGCAACCTGCAGCTTACACGCTGGAGGAGCCACTTGGGCCTTTCATCCTTCTGAGGCTAATAAAATGCTGCGCTCCAAGTTTGTATTATAAGATGACTCGCTCTTTGCAGCATTTCAAAGATAGAACTTGTAGCTGCGAGCACTACATACAAAACCTTCCATGCTGCACCCAATTACCCCACAGAGGCCAATGTACAAGCAACAGGCTACGAATCCTGCACCACGAAAAGCGCCCAGGGGGTCAGTGAAAACGGTAGCGCTTCCGTGACCAGGACAGGGCCAGGAAGCGCTAGACATACACAGAGTAGCCACTTAAGAAGTGAGGAAGCGCTTCAGGCCACAAGGGGGTACGGGTAGCGCTATGTAAATAATATTAAAAATGCATCTGATGCTCTGACGAACGGGGCAGACTTGGGGGGCAGGTGGGGGATGACTCCGCCTCCTTAACGTGGCACTGGGGGCAGTCGGTAGGTAGGCGCCAAGGGATGTGCTGAGAGCCTCCCGGGCACTGTGGCCCTCACGTGGGCACCGGCTGCTGCATGGTGTTCGGGCACAACAGAACGGAAGCCATGCCAGTGCAGAGTCGACTCTAGTCTATTGTAGGCAGAAGGGGAGACTGGCCCTGCAGAGGGGGAGTGGGGGTACAGACAGGAGGATGCTCATGTACTGGCATGATGGGGGCGGGGTAAGAAGAGGGGTGACGGGCACGAGAGATGCAGAATAATCAAAATCAAAAGGAGCACCGCCAGCTGGACACAGGAGGAGAGGGTGACAACACCCGCAGACAGACAGCGGGACAGTCAGAGATAGGTGGGGTGAGAAGGGCACAGAGTAAAGCAGAGGGGTGAGAGGCACGGGCGCCCTCAGGGACCCAATCACTCACCACGTAGGAGGACCCGCCCTCCCCGCTGTGGGTCTCGGTCTCTGGGATGGAGAAGTGCATGTCCCCCGGTCTCGCGCACCACGCTCCTCTCTCCAGGCACGGCACGCGCCGTCTCGCGCCTGCCCCTCCCACACACCTTCCCCTCTCCTCACAGCATCACAGACAGTGGGTGGGAGGGCGGGAGGTGGCACGGACAGTGGGTGGGCGGGGGGTGGCACGGACAGCGGGCGGGAGGGAGAAGGCAGGATAACGGGAGGGAGGGGGATTTTATTTATGAAGGCATCGGAAACGGACAGTGGGCGGCGGGAGGGAGGAGGCACGGACAGTGGGCGGGCGGGAGGGAGAAGGCAGGACAACGGGAGGGAGGGGGATTTTATTTATTTCTTTTATTTATGAAGGCATCGAACACGGACAGTGGGCGGGCGGGAGGGAGGAGGCACGGACAGTGGGCGGGCGGGAGAGAGACGGCTAAAAAAACAAGGCCAAGGGAGAGGAAAATCCCTGAATATCGTGAAAGAAACAGGAGCCAGTAGTTGATGTATCTAGGATGTTTCTGTTTTGCATGTACTACACTAAGGGGATACTCACATCCATCACTCTGCCAGGTTTGTAGGAGGATATTGGGTGGTGGTGTATAAAACAACTGAATGGGATAGGGAAGGTTCAAGGTTCTATAGATGAGTTATAGGGCCGAAGGGAATGGGATAATATGACTGGGAAACTACACAAAAAGTGCCTTTGAAAAATCATGTGCTGACTGGCTCAAAGTAGCGGGCAGAGCGGAGCAACAACGTGAGTGTGTACAGGAAACAATTCTCCAAAACGTAGTGTGCTGGCCGGCTCAGCTTGAGTACGTGAGCGGAGCAGCAAAACATACGATAAAAAGAAATGATGGGAACTCTGAGGAGTGACACCTATGACACGGCGTGCTGACCGGCTCAGGAATTAGG
Source organism: Lissotriton vulgaris (assembly GCF_964263255.1). NCBI lineage: Eukaryota > Metazoa > Chordata > Amphibia > Caudata > Salamandridae > Lissotriton > Lissotriton vulgaris. The sequence continues at coordinate 993,508,253 of NC_141699.1, forward strand.
AGCGTAGCAGCAATGCGCGTGCAGGCAGAGCTCACGAGCAAAGAAATATGAGGCTGGGGGGGGTCGCGTGCTGGCCGGCTCCAAGTTCACAGGAGCGGAGCAGCAACTCGAATAAAGGCGAAAGGGAGATGCCAAAATTAAAGGTGTGGTGCACTGACCGGCTTAGAAGCGGGCGGAGCGGAACAGCGACGTGCACGCCAACAGGAATGTACCTCTCTTGAAAGGGGGCCAAGGAGGTCCGCAGGAGTCCGGGGCCAAGGCTGGATAAACCCATAATTAAAGACGGGACGGAGAGCTGGACAATACACCAAACGCGCAGCAACCAGGAACCAAAATGAAACAAGGGGGGCGTGGTCACATGTCAAGAACAGTAAGCCAAGCAATGGCTTACGTAGGAGATGGCCTGTTACGAGCCTCAGGGACCATCTCAAAAGTACTCGCATCAGTGGATTTCACAATCCCTGGCCATGCATTAATGTTCTACCAGTTTGTAGTCCTCTGGAGGCATGGCGCTAAACCTAGTTCCTAACACACTAGAGATGTGTCATAAGTGTAAGGTGGTCCTGCTTTGGTGAGGGGGCGAGATAATAAAACAAGTCAGGTCCCGGGCCGTGCTGTGATTGGCTGACGTCACGGGGGTGTCCCGGACCGGCAGCCAATCACAGCGCGGCCCGGGAAATGACGTCACGGGGGTGTCCCGGGCCGGCAGCCAATCACAGCGCGGCCTGGGACAAAGGGGCGGGACTTAAAAAAAGCCCGAGAAACGCCCCCGAATCGCGTTTTCCCGAGAAAGCGTGATTGACAGCCTCTGTCTCCCAATGGCTAGCCTCCATTTATGGAGCTAGCCAATGGGAAACAGAGGCGGTCCGAACATCCCTACTGTAGACAAAAGTTTTCGATCTGGGAGGGGCACTGTGTGCCCCTCGCCAGGTCGAAACCTAAAAAGTGATATGTGTGCAGGCTACAAAAGCATACAAAGTACAAGTAGAGGTATAATACTGCAATAAATGGCAGACACTCCAGCACAAGAACAAACGTTACGTAGGCAATGGTGGCACTTGTGCAAGTATCTAAAGCAAACAAAATGTGAGAGGTAGCAAACAGTGTGTTACAAGAGAAAAGTGACATGTGCAAGTTACAAAAGGGTACCATACACCGGTACAAGGATAATACTGGAAAAAATGGTAAACATTCAAACTACCAGAACACACTCGGAAGGAACTTCCATAGTCCAGGACAATAGACTTTTCGATAATGGGAGGTCTTCCTTCAGAAGATAGCGAGGGTGTGAATTAGATTTGGAGGTGTCTTTGGAGGAGCAGTCAGTCTTAAGTCAAAATCAAAATCAAATTAAGATCAAAATACGGCGGTCTATCCTCAACGCGGGTGGCCTTATTAGACTTAGTTTTTATACCCGTTTTACACCCCTTTTACAATAAAGGCCTGACGGATCTCTGTTATATGTGTTCATATGTATTTCCACCTGTAATAGAAGGGACCTTGCAGCTTTTCTGTGTTATTTACTGTCCCTTGGTTTCTCACGCTTACTAAGTGTTCCCGACAGGAATTGTTTTCGCCCACGGGCGGGATACTTGAAATGTTCCTTGACCGGTGGGGTTTTACCAATGTGCGCTTCTAGTTGCAATGCCTGTGCAATTTGCATTATAAGCTTCATGCCTCAACTGCCTAGACGATGTCTTTGTGTCATAACACGAAATGGTTAACACTTCCAGTCACGCAGCCTTAAGACGCTCACGTTGGTGTGGAGATGGCGTGCTCTCATGTTATAGATTGACTCTACATACGATGGCCCAACTGGACGCTAAATCCAGACGGGGCTGGGAGAGCTTGGCCCCGCTCTGGGGTTCCAGCGTTACTACTACACCACTGTCGGGTGATGGTAAGGTATCTTACTAATGCCAAGGGTTACGTATTCAGTGCAGGTAGGTACTATATATTGTCCCAAACTAGTACCTTCACAATGTACTTCCATGAGTACATCGGGGACTACTTCCTATCATAGCGCAGTTTCTCGCTTATCCGCGACAGGCCTTCCCAAGTGGCTGAGTGCGGATTAGAGACGATTACGAGCCGGGGGGCGTAACCCAATCAGGTTCCACTTATACCAGTTTGGATTACGCCCTTCGCTCGTGTTCCCAAATTGCTCCTAGGCTCCTAATGCTTCAAGTTCAGACGGAGCAATTTTTTGACTTACGCCTTACCGGCTGTAACAACAGGAGGGCCCTTGGAGTGCGCACACGCTCCTTATAACTAGACATGGCTCTTACGCCCTTGTGGGCTGCAATGATTTCGACTACAGCTCTGCTGAGGAGCCGGTTATATTATTAATTTCACTTCTGGTGTGCAAAGGGTTGGCTCCCCCTCTTACTCCTCCGTGATTGGTGCCTTGCACTACAATATTACATTCTGACACCCTTACACGGGCGTGATTGGTGCTTGGCACTACAATATTACATTCGGACACCCTTACAAGGCTGGGTGAGTTACAAGGAGGATGAAACGTACATTAAAGGAGCATTCGCCCCAGAATGCACTTGGTGCCAATCGGGATTTTTCCATCCCAGTGTCGGTCACCAGGGCCCCAGGTATACAGTCCTCAACACGGTGTGGTAAGCCCTATGACCGCCCATCATTATTATTTACGCATATCCTTTGGGCGTTGTTGTTTTGTCTTGTTTCTTATCCTTTTTCTTTTTTCCTATTTCATTTCTCCTACCGCCAAGGTCGGTCTTCTTCCTACCATTTACATCCACTCCCGCCTGATTCTAGATCTTAAATACGATGGATTTATCCAGCACTGTCGTACTAGATAGTTCGGTCTCTCTGGGGACTCCGCGGGTTGCAGGGTCCACGATACGGTTTTGGGTACGTTTTTCACCCCTTCTCCTCCAAGAGATGTAAATCCCTTTTCTGGGAAATGGATGATTTATCCATGCCACATGGGGGGTCGTTCACCATTAACTTTGGGGCAAGGTATCTGGAGTTTTTGGGGCAAGTTTAGCCTTCCCCTAGACCCCCGGGGATACGTCATAATAACGGTCCTTTACGTTTGCACCTTCTTATCGCCATTTTCGCCTATAACCCCTTATGCTTCAGGGTTTCTGCTTCCGGTCCCTTTTCGGGAATACACAATATCAGGGCCAGTTCCAGCTGCACTTCCGTTCCCCTATGCCTCAGGGGGTTCATCCATTATCTCGTTCTCTGGCATTGTCTGAGGGTGCAATCCTTCACATACTTCCCCTTGAAGCTCACTCTGGAGCTCTCCGTGCAAGGGTTCCTTCAGGCGCTTTGGTGTGCTGGTATTATTACCTTCGTTCCCATTAGCCTCTTTGGCTCTTTCCAATATATTGTAAACGGAGCTACCGCCAACTTAGGAGGTTCCTGTTCCTCCTACTAAAGGAGGGGTTGACTCCTTTTCCCTTAGACACCCTTCTAAGGCCTTATATTGGAAAGGGGTGTGGCGTTAAGGCGACTGACGCTGGAATCTGGGGATCACGGTTCGATCCTCGGCGCCAGATTAGCCTGGCACCATGTGACTCTGGCAATAGCTTGCTTAATCTTCCTGACGACCCCTACAGTGGAGGGGTGGAGTGGAGAAGCGTGGCTCAGTGGTTAGAGGCGGCAGACCTAGAAGCTGAGATCAGCCGTGGACCAGGGTTCGATTCCCCGCCTCGGCGGGTCTCGGGCTAAAAAAAAAAATTCCACGGAGTCGACAATTCTCTAAGCATGGGCGGAAAATCCGTTTCACTCGCGGATTTTGTGGATTTTCGGTAAATTCGCAATCCGCGAGATTCGCGAATCTCCCGTAAAATCCGCGAGCAGCGGATTTTGCTCGCACTGTTCGCGTGAGTTCGCGGCTTCCCAGTACAACTTCGCGCCCCGCGAATAAGCGCTAAATTGCAGAAATACGATCTTAGCAAAACTGAAACTACTTACCAGGTTCAAAAGTTCAGGCTCATCATTAGTAGCCATTTCCTGTATTGCTTCCTGAGGGGCCCCTCCAGAGTTCAGTTGCCTACTTGCAACTATTATGTGACCCTGCTCTGAACCTCAGAATAGTTACACATATGCCACAAAGGTCCTGAATTACAGCTAAGGGAGACAAGCAGGAGCCAGGCTGGAAGTTCAAATCCATTAATCAGCCCCTAATTCATTATTGTCAGTTGTGGCAGGGCAGGTGTTGTAACTAATTTTGCAACAATGAAAGCACTTAGCAAGTGCAAAAGATCACTAATCAGGAAGCACTAAGGAAGCAGGTGCCAGCTAAAAAAATATTCTGTGACACATTAATCAGCCCCAAATTAATTCAGGTCACTTGAGGCAGGGAAGGTGTGCTTTGCTTTGCCACAATAATGTACACTGACTGGACAACCAGAGGGTGCTGTGATGAAACCGAGGGTGGCATGGGTGGGCCAGAGGGTGGCATGAGTAGTCAGAGAGTGGCAGTGGTGACAGAGAGTGGCAGTGATGAAGAAGAGTGTCCCAAACAGGCTGGACACGTAGAAACAACAAGTTCGCAAAACTTGCGAGCCGACAGGTAAGTTCGCGTTTGCGAAATTGTACAAAACCCTCACGAACTGGCAGAAACCCGCGCGAACACACAAAAAAAAATCCGCAAATTCGCGAGAATTCGCAGATTTTGCGAATTGCGAGTTCGCAAATCCGCAAAATTCGCAAATGCGAGATTCGCAAAATTCGCCCGTGCTTACAATTCTCGCATTGGTGCCTACTCGACTCACGGGGTCACACTGCGACTCTGGGTAATAGCTTGCTTAATCTCCACTACGGCCCCTCGCGGCGGGATGCCTGGCTTTCACCTTGTGGATACCCGGCTGGGGTATCTCACAGGGGAATACCAGGACGGGTTCCCTAAGCAAGCGCCTTGAGGCCCCTGGGTTAAAGTGCGCTATATAAATCGAAACACATTTACATTTACATTTACAGCTCGAGACCCTTACGGGTGATCGTTTGCGCTTTGCCAATGTGAATTATTATTACACCTTCACTGTCAGCAGAAACATATCCTAGCATTTCTGATGTATGAAGACCTCCATGCCGACTTCAACACCCATGGCCAAGGGTTGTGTCCTGATTACCAAGGTTTCTGGCATGTCCGCCGTCAAGTAAGCAATCACCTTTTTTGGGTTCAGGGTTTCCGATAACAACTGAAAATTGTCAGGCGCTTAACTGCGTTGCTGGCGCTCCCCTATAACTCCAGGTTCTTCAGTCCCTTGCGATTCATTCAACGTGGGAGGGCCAGGTTAGCTGGTGGATATATGACACGGGACTCTGCTGTGGGGTTAATTTTCCCCACATGGCGGGCGCTCTTATACCAAATGTGTGCATATTGATTTTTCGCTCGGTTTTTCCAATGGACCGGGTTTTAGACTATTATTTTCCAACAGAGGGTGAATGGATAGGCTTGAGCCAATATTTCTCGTTAGGTATTCCGTTCACTCCCTCCCAAATCAGAATATTCCTCAGGGGAAGGCTTTTTCCCTACTTTCCCTTATTGATAATGGCCTTTTCATACATACTATCCAGTGATGATAGGCCTAATCTACTTTGCCAGTGTGCGTTGTGTACGGTTTGGCTGGCGTGGATGGGGAGCAGGTAGTATTTATGCTCCCCGTGGTTTTCTGTACCCCCTAAGTCAAAAGGGAGTTTATACATGCCTGTTTAAGTTGTTTGTTGTGCGTTGGCTAGGGTTCGGCTGGCGTTGATGGGGAGCAGGTAGTATTTCTGCTCCCCGTGGTTTTGTGTACCGCCTAACTCAAAAGGGAGCTTATACAGGCCTAATCTACTTTGCCAGTGTGTGTTGTCTAGGGTTTGGCTGGCGTAGTATTTCTGCTCACTGTTGTTTCCTGTACCCCCTAACTCAAAAGGGAGCTTATACAGGCCTGTTCTAGTTTGCCAGTGTGCGTTGACTAGGGTTTTGCTGGCGTTGATGGGTTGCAGGTAGTATTTCTGCTCCCCGTTGTTTTGTGTACTCCCTAAGTCAAAAGGGAACTTATACAGGCCTAATCTTGGTTGACAGTGTGTGTTGACTAGGGTGATGGTGTTTGTATACCCTCTTTGCAGCTCCTTAATCATTCTAACATATAATTTCTGCACTATCTTTTCAGTTTTGGACAAAAGAGTGTTACCCCAGTGTCTTCTCATCAGGTACGATATCTTTTTCACCTTTTTAGGGCTTGCAAGCGAAGCGAGCGAAAAGCACTTTTACTAGGGTTTCAAAAATGGACCTTGAAATTCCACATAGGTCGTGCATGTGCATTTCAAGGTCCATTGTGATTGGGCTTTGCATGCGTGCTGTTATATAACAAAACACGCAATAGGCCATAGGCGGTCGCTTAACTCCGCCTACGGCCTATTGGTGTTTGTTATGCGCACCAAAGCCCATGTGTCTTCAATTATGGCAGCCAGACACGGCGCCACTCAGGAGCTTATTTGTTTTGTTTGGGATCCATTTCACTGTCGAAGCAACTAAACGCTGGATGGTGCCTGGTTGCCCAGGGTGGTCACTCCTTGGCCACAAGGGAGAGTCTTCAGTCTTCAGCTCAGGTGAATGTCGAAGGGCAAGGGACTGAAGGGCAAGGGACTGTGGGAAGTAGTGCTGTCAGAACCATTCGGGAACATGAAATGCCCCGTGTAGATAATCCAACCCTCTACAGTGCGTGGGCACAAGATAACATTTTACCTGGTAGTACTCATGCCCACGCTCTGATACCCACAGATCAGCCTGATCCGATTTCAATATCTTCTGCCTCACATAATCAGGAACTAACACAATCACAAGGCTCCTCTGTTGCGCAAGTGGTCACTCATCACGCTAAAATTAGGTCATTGGCCTCCAAATCTAAAACTCTACCCCTGCCCCCACCACATCTTCAACAGAGCCGCCAACACCATCGCACCCATGCTCCGCCAAACCATCAACCGCTCCCTGGCGATCGTCTCGTTCCCCGACGACTGGAAACACGCCGAGGTCAACCCCCTCCTAAAGAAACCCTCAGCGGACCCCTCCGACCTCAAAAACTACAGACCCATCTCCCTGCTCCCGTTCCCAGCGAAAGTCATCGAGAAAGCCATCAACAGCCAACTTGCCACATTCATTGAAGAACACAACATCCTCGACTCCTCCCAATCCGGCTTCAGAAAAAACCACAGTACGGAAACCGCCCTCCTCGCCGCAACAGACGACATCCGCACCTTACTGGACAAAGGAGAAACAGTAGCCCTCATCCTCCTCGACCTATCAGCGGCGTTCGACACAGTCTCCCACCGCACCCTAATACGCAGACTCTACGTTGCAGGAATCCAGGACAAGGCCCTCGACTGGATCTGCTCCTTCCTCTCCGGCAGGACGCAGCGGGTCAGACTCCCCCCTTTCCTCTCGGACCCCACACCGATCACCTGCGGAGTCCCCCAGGGCTCCTCCCTCAGCCCGACGCTCTTCAACGTCTACATGGCTCCACTTGCCCCCATCATCAGAACCTACGGACTCAACATCGTGTCATATGCAGACTACACCCAGCTCATCCTCTCCCTATCCAACGAGCCCAACACCGCCAGACGCAACTTTCGAGAAGGCATGGAAGCCGTCGCCAAATGGATGAAAAACAGCTGCCTTCAACTAAACACCAACAAAACAGAAGTACTCATCATGGGCCCAAACCCCGACGCCTGGAGCGACACCTGGTGGCCCACCGCCCTCGGAAACCCGCCAACCCCCACAGACCACGCACGCAACCTGGGAATCATCCTGGACTCCGAGCTCAAAATGGACCGCCAGATCAACTTTGTCTCATCTTCCTGCTTCCACACCCTCCGTAAGACCTTCAAATGGATCCCCCTCGAACACCGAAAGACAGTCACTCACGCCCTGGTCACCAGCAGACTCGACTATGGAAACGCACTCTACGCCGGAATAAACAAAAACCTCATCCGCAAGCTACAGAACATCCAGAACGCCGCCGCAAGACTGGTCCTCAACCTGCCAAAACACTGCCACATCTCCCAGCACCTGCGCACACTCCACTGGCTCCCCGTTGAGGCGAGAATCACCTTTAAGATGCTCACCCACGCACACAAGGCCCTCCACGGCACCGGACCAGCATACCTGAACAGCAGACTCAAATTCCACGCACCACAAAGGACCCTACGATCAGCCCAGCTTTCCTACGCCGTGGTCCCCCGCACCAGAAAGACCAGATCGGGAGGCCGCTCCTTCTCCTTCCGCGCGGCCAAAGCATGGAACGCCCTTCCGCTCCACCTCAGACAGACAACATCGCTCCCCATCTTCGCAAGAAACCTCAAAACCTGGCTCTTCGACAGACCCCCTCCTTGATGGAATGGAACCTGCACCCCCCCCCCCCACCCACCCCTAGCGCCTTGAGACCCTTACGGGTGAGTAGTCGCGCTTTAACAAACTCCTGATTGATTGATATGGGTGGGACCAGGAAGGGCGGTGGTTACACCCCCTTTCCTTCGTCCAGTTTTGGCGCCAGAGCTGGGGCTATGCATGGAGCACCTAGTTTGCTCCAGGCAGTGTCTGTTTCTTGTCAACCCTCCTTGTCCCAATACAGAAAGTCCAGTCTGGGGTGGTGCTCCCACCTCTCCAGGCAGGAATCCTATTGTCCAGGCCTCCCTTGCACTCACCCCCTCACTTTGTTTCTCTCTGCCTCTCCCTAACGCTTATCTCTCTTGCTCTACTCCACTTTTCAGTTTCTCTGTCTTTGCTTATCTGGCTGTCTCTCTGCCTTCTCTCATGTTCTTGTTCTTTCTCTGCCCCTATCCCTCTACCTCGGTTATTGGCTACTTGACTTGATTTGTTCTGTATTGCAGAATTAATGTAGCACTTTATACCACTAGCGATGATGTAAGATGCCCTCTGATTGCCAACACGGTCTAGGGAGGCTCTTTCTGTGTGCATGGCTGAAAGAATGTGGGATGTAATCTGGCTTTTACGGGAAGTACTGAGCGTGATTTGTGTGAGAATCAGAGACATTGTAAAATCATTGTGCGGCAAATATGTACCTGCCCTTCAATCTGAAATTCTGGAGAAAGATGTGAGTACAGATAGGGTCGTGCATGCAACTGCACAGGGACGTACCTTCAGGAGGAGGGGTGTTTGTGGTGCTACAGCTCCCTAATAAATGCATTTTCTGGTAAATAGTTGGGTACAGATGCTTTAAGTCTGGTATGGTGAGGTGTCGGTCGGATTTCACCAGGAATGTTTGCATACATGCAGACAAACAATACACTGTCTCCCTCTCTGTTTTAAAAGTCTTCATAAATGTTGGTTATTTTACAAAATATTGTGTTTTCTCTCACTTAGTACCGCTACCCATCCTCATTTGTCTCCCTTTCCACTCCCACTTTAGCCCCTCTCATGCACCCTGCTTGTTGTATAATGTATTATAACATTAAATGCCAGCGCAATTGTTGGGAAATCTGAAGCTCACACCCCCAATCTTACTGACCAAACTACACCTCTGTGACTGAAAACCCGTGCCCCCTGTGCTTCAGCAGCATGCTGTCTCACAGCTTCAAGGAACTTTAACACCATCGATGCTAGTGTTATTTTCCTCCTGTGCTGAGTTATATTGGATCCCATTGTTCATGACGAGCTCAGCTCGTCATGAGTGTATGGAGGTGTACACCATGACGAGCTGAGCTCGTCATGAGCGTCGAAGGAGATAAACAGCCAGGTTTGAAGGCTTTCACAATTTGAGGTGGTTGTCAATTCTTCTTGCAAGAATTGAGTTTCAGAGGTGCCGCCCTGGACTGAGGAGCTTGCAGCAGTGCAGGACATCCTGAAGGAAGTCATCCTGTGTGAAGTTTATACATTTGTGGGTGGGGGGGTGTGAACTAGACCTGAAGGCATCAGAGCGCTTTACATGAGCACCAGTTGTGTTACAGACGAACACATTAATTGTTAGGTCTCGCTAAACCAATGAGTAAGCATTGTTCGGCGAGATTATAGTAAGGCTTCCGAAAAGTCTCCCCAAACTGCGGATTCAATTCAGTTCATGTGAGCCAGGCGCGTGCGCATCGCCAGCCACATCCCACACCATGCCTCGGCATCAGAGTTGAAAGGAAGCCGCTCCCCCGCCCCACTCCGCGCAATGCCAGAGCTAGTTTTTCTCGCTTTTTTTTTGGTGTTCTTTGCGGCCCATGCTTCATTCCACCTACCACTTTACACCGACTTGTTCACTTTCCTCCCATTTCTATCTCCTTCTCTCAGTCTCCTCCTTCATGTATTCCTCTGTCAATCTCCCTGTCTCCCATTCTTCATCTTCGATGCATCTCTTATTTTCTTACATGCTTTGGTGTACTTTCTCCTTTCTTCCCCTTCCTCCATATTTTCTACAACTTCATCACCTGTATTCTCATATCTTCTTTATTACTGCCTTCCGTATTTGATTTCCTCTTCTTCATTCCACCTTCCTTGTTCTCGCTCCGGTTTTCTCTTTCTTACCTCATTCCTCGTTCTTTCCAACATTGCCCCATCCTCTTCAGTCTCTTTCTCTGTCCGTCTGCCTTTCTCCGTCTCTACTTCTGCTCATTATTTCTTCTGTCCCCAATGTGCAGCTTCCAGTCTTTATTCCTTCCATTCTCTTCGTTCTATCCTGTTGATCTTTCCCCTCTACTCCTTCCACCCTGCATGCCCGCCTCTACTGCTTCCTTCGTTTTCGCGCTTTACTTCCGTAGTCTTTATTCTGTCAATCCACTTCTGTTCTCCTCCCTCATAACCCCCTCCTTTGTTTATCCCTGTCTTCGCCCCTCTTCCTTCTTCCTTATCATATTATTTTCTTCCTCCTCTCCTTTCCTCCCTCGTCTTCCCCGCTCTTTCTTGCTTCCTTGGTTCCTCCGTTCCTGTGTGTCCAGCCCCCTCTCCCTGGCACCTCTGACCTTTCCTGCTGCTTCCGGACCACCCTGACATTCGGGAGCTGGTGCCTGTGGGTGCAGAGTCTGGCTCGGCGTGATTTATGCCATTGGTATAACAGCAGACACACTGCAGTCCATCACTGCAGTCCCCCCTGATTAAAATTCAGCTCCGGCCCAGACTGCAGCACTCCACAAATGGAATATTCTACATAATTTCCGAAAATGCTTGTTTTTCTTGTTTAAAAAGTGACCTTGTGTGATGTAAGTAGTGTTCATTTAAAGCGCTGCAATACCTTCAGATAGAGTTCGCGCTAAATAAAAGTGCAGAAAAAACACAAGACAAATCGAACGCTTTAAAGCAAGAAAGGAACACCTCGGTGGGTGAATCACCCAGCTGGTGTCACAAGGCCCCCATAGGCAGAGCGGATGTTTCTTGCCATTCCCACCTCTGCTGATTATCTAGAGGCTACCAGGCCTTACAGTGACACCTCGTCACCCAGAATACCCTCGGCACCCTCTCCAATCTCACACCTCAGCAAAGAGCCTTTGATCAGCATTAAACAGGCGAGTGCTCCCCCCTGGGGCGCTACCTCCGGGCATAAAACACCACCTTGAGTGTACCCGTTCTTTGAGGTAGACAGTACCATATAGGAGAGGTGCAAAATAAGTGTATAATCTTGTTGTAAGCCTTTATTACTGCAGGACATAATCAGGGTTTCTTTGCTACAACAGCTTGAATTATATACAACACTACATTGGGCGCTAAAAACTGGAAAAATTCACATTGGAATGTTTAGAACTCCAACTGCTCAAAATTACTCAAAACGTAACCATGAACAAATCAATTTACACTGGAAGAATACTGAAGCATTTGCTGTGCGTAATATACTAAAAAAACAAAACATAAAACCGGTTTGCCCATAGGCAATTAAAACAGAAGTGGAATGCATGCAGGGTGAACGAACTGCTCAACTTTGCGGAAAATTGTTCTTTAAGTCCACCAATGCAGTGTGCTAAAGTGTTTGGTCTTTCAGGGCAGTTTCTCAACTAGTTTTCATCAGTGGTGGTTAAGTCCCCAGAGTAATCATTTGGGTCAGCAGCATCATCCGCATCTGCACTTTCTGCCTCCACATTATCTGCTCCTCATTTTCATCGTTTTCACCATCAATGTCCTCCTTTTCGTTTTGCTCATTGTCTTCATCATTCGCATCAGTTGTTTCCTCAACTACCGATTCTCCTGTTTGTTCAACGATTTCAAAGGGATTCTCACCCTAAAAGTAAACACAAGTTTTAAACCATCTTTAGCAAAATTTTGCAGAACAAATGCACACTAACTATTACAAAAGTAACAGCAAAAGTCTTGTGTACAGTGCAAGTAAAGAACTCAGATTTCATATCACAAAAAAGCAGAAGGAATGTATTATTAGAAAAGGCATCTTACAACGGGGAGAACATATGCAGGACTTCTAAATTTTAGAGTATGTCCAGACAGGCCATAGGATGGAAAAATCCATGCCAGGTCTATGAACGCCCATGAGCTCCGAGGAGTCCTTGTACAGAGGGGGCGATGACTGGGATATTGAGGGTGGGCATCACATTTCCAAGAAATTAATTTCCTGCGAAACTAAAATTTTTTGGGTGAAACTCAGTACGGAAGAAGTGTTATTTGCAAAGCTGAGTTAGGAGTAAACAGATCTGAACATTCAATATGCAGTGTGAGCCCTGGAGGCAGGAAGGGTGGAAGTGCATCCACAGCATTACAGGCTGCAAGCTAATTGTTGATGGTAATTAACTTATCAGTTTGCAGCATGTGTACCTGTTTGATTTAATTAATGATTTTATTTAATTTGTATAGCTCTTGAATCACCCCCAGGGGGGTATCTCAGCGCTTGGAAGCACAGCATAGGTCATGGGTACTCACAAACGTTCTCTCAGGGGCCAAATTTACACTGTGGTTTGTGTCCGAGGGCCGCACCAGTGGGAGGTGGCAGGGCTAGAGCAACAAAAAAAAACAACTGACCATGAGGTTGATCACTGGTCCCTACAGCGGACACCTTCGTCCACTGAGCCACCAGACCCGGGATACACACATCTCTTGCTCTCTCTTTGTCTCCCTCCCTCACTCTCCCTACCTCTCCCATACTCTGTTCCCCTCCCTCTGTCTTCCTCCCCCTGTCTCCCTTTCCCTCTCTCACTCCCTCCCCCCTTTCCCTCTCACTCTGTCTCCCTTTCCCTCTCTCACTCCCTCACTCTGTCTCCCTTTCCCTCACTCACTTTCCCTCCCTTCCTTTCCCTCTCACTGTCTCCCTTTCCCCCTGTCACTCCCTCACTCTGTCACTCCTTTTCCCTCCTTTCCCTCCCTTTCCCTCTCACTCCCTCACTGTCTCCCTTTCCCACTCTCACTCCCTCACTCTGTCAGGGCAGTTTTCAGGAGTCTTCCGAATTTAAGATGGTCCAGACACTGTCTTAGGGCCAGCTGTAGTTGATTCCAGATGAAGGGTGCGAGAAGGACTTGCCTCCGGGTCTAGCCTTTTTTATGTTGGGGCTTTTGAGGAGCGATTGGGAGCTGACGCGCAGAGTCCGAGCCGGGTAATAGCGGCGAAGTTTCTCTACTACATCGGGAGGGCCATTGCCCCAGATAGCTTTGTGTGTGAGACAGCAGATCTAGAATTTCACGCGCTGTCGTATGGGCAGCCAGTGTAGCTGATGAGGGAGGGGAGAGGAAGCTGATCTGGGGGAAGCATTCAGAACCGTGCAGGCAGCTGTGTTTGGTATCATTTGCAATTGGTTTAAGGAGGACTCATTTGCTGCAATCAATAGGGCGTTGCAATAGTCCAGCTTGCTTGGTATCAGGGCCTGTGTTAGGGTTTTCCTTGTTGTGTCGGGGACATAAGTAAAAGCTTTCCTTAGTAAGCCATGGGTGTGGAAGCAGGATCAGACTGTGTGAGTAACGTGTTTCTTCATGTTTAGGGACTGTTGAAGGTGAACACAGAGGTTTTTGACTGTGGTTGCCGGGGTCGGGGGTGTGCCTAGTTCTGGGGGCCACCAGGAAGGTGACCAGAGGAGGGGGCATCTCCAAAGAGCAGAACCTCAGTTTTTGCAGCGTTCAGCTGGAGGAAATTGCTTTCCATCCAGTGAGATTTCCAGCATTCCTAAAGAGAAGGTAGATTGGGCAGATTGAGAAGTTTTATTGAAAGAGAAGGTAAGCTGTTGATGCTTTTATGCCTGTGGCTGAAGGGTTACCCATGTGTGGTGTGAAATTCGCTTTTAAGTAGAACTGCAGAATGGCCATATTTCTGGTTGAATACAAGACTGCAACAGAAATATACTTACTAGAAATACCAATAAAGAATTTGCTGGATTACATTTATATTTAAAGCCGACATCTCCAACGGATAGCTCTGAATCTACTGGCAGCTCACCAATACCCTGGAAGATTGGGGGTTTGACAGTGTGAAAACACGAGTCAGGATACAGGTATCCTGAACCTATAGGACACATGGAGGGACCCCCTCATGGGCAATTGCTTTTTTTTAAAAACCTATTAAAATTTTAAGTGCTGACTTTTCTATGGTTGTGTGGGTAAAAATGAAACTAACGTCCCTGGAACCTTTGGCATTTTCAGTGGGTTGTAAAACTTTAATTGTGACAGACATCTGAGTAGTCAGAACAATAATTCTGGAAGACATGGTCACTCACCATTGTGGTAACTCTCATAGAAAAAGTTGGACTGCCGATTTAACTGGCCAAGCAATTATTCAACTTGAGTCAATAGGTTCAATGTCTTCAGATATGGCTCCTAAAAATCTTACCGTTGCATACTGTTCGAACCGGGACTTGACTGTTGGGTTGTTTAGGATACTTGTAGCAGTGAGTACGCTCTCCCTTTTTATTTGTTCCTTGTAAGCCTGGAATTTTTTTTAGATAAATAAACGTTAATTTATACACATACTGCTAGTTCAACTACAATAACTTGGTTGGAACCTAGAAGAGAAGGCATTCAATGTGGACAGAAACCCTTTTGAAACTACTCTGCCACCAGGGTGTGCCAGATAAGCGTTTAAAAAATACCAGGGACTCTTATTAGGGAATGACCCGCAATCTCGCTCCCTCCACAAGCAAGCAATCAAACCCCACCAAGCAGGCCGTGACCTGAAACCCCCAAGGGGAAAAGAGCACAGCCAAGAGACCAGGGGAGCAGATAATGTGCTTTAATGTAAGCTGGGACTCCGATGTCTGTGCTCTTTTCAGGACATGCCCTTTGAAGGACACAGATTGGTCAATGAGAGAGCCCAAGGAATTGGAAAAAAATGAAATAGGGAGAAGAGGCCATCCAATTTCAAAGACATGCCCTTCACATTGACAAAGCCTTTATTTGAGATACCCATAATTAATATTATAACCACCACACTGCCCAATTATTTCAACTATCAAACCAATGCCAAGGTGTTGGCGATGTGAAGGTCTGTAATTGTTAATGACGTGATGGGTTGCACTGACATTCATATAGAGCCACTCTCACACAGACAGAGCCACCCACACACAGAGCCGACAAAAGAAGCTATCCACACAGAGCGCTACACACAGAGCGCTATGCGCCACACACAGACAGAGAGCCACACACAGACAGACAGAGCGCCACACACACACAGACAGACAGAGCGCCACACACACACAGACAGACAGAGCGCCACACACACACACACAGACAGAGCGCCACACACACACACAGACAGAGCGCCACACACACACACACAGACAGAGCGCCACACACACACAGACAGAGCGCCACACACACAGACAGAGCCACACACACAGACAGAGCCACACACACAGACAGAGCCACACACACAGACAGAGCCACACACACAGACAGATCTTCTCACCTGCACAAAGGAAAGGACAAAAATGCACACAGGCTTCGATCAAACACCTTCCAGATTAACTGCCAAGAATGCAGCAGCACGCACAGCTTCAGACCCAGCACTTACCCACCAAATACACTTCCGCCACAGAAGCAGCACTGGCTGGTGAGACTAGCCAGCCACCAGGGTAAAACCAGACAGAGCAGATGTTCTGAAGAGGCAGCTACCCACAAGACAAGGGTGCCACCAATTTCCAGGACATGGCTCACCAAGACTAACTATTAGTCAGTCAAAGCTCTAGCCTGTAGAATGGGCAATCCAAAAACCACTTGTAACCCAACCATGTCCCCGTCCTCCCTCGCCCCAAAAGAATGTACAGTTAAATGAGATTGATAGGACACTTTGTAAGGCTGAAACAGGGCACATTAACTGTAATATCCAGACGCGGGTAGAAATCTAAGCTCGGAATCAGAAAGGGGGGCCCTGAATACTGCAGGGGGGCTGGGGAGTTCAGCAGTCAATTACTCTCTGCCTTGAAAATAGTACTGTGCCAAAATGGCCTCTTACCCAGAGTGACTAGTACATGTCGCAGCTCAGCGCCCATCACAGAGCCATTGGCTTCTTTGTCGAAGACCCTCAGCCCCTCCACAAAGTCATCGTAGGTACCCTGGTCCTTGTTCTTCGCAATTGTCTGCAGCATGGGCAAGAACTCGTCAAAGCCAAGCTTCTTGGTGTTAAGCTCTGGGAAGGAGAGAAGAGTTCAGAGGAGCAGTCACCGGCTGCAGCAGCGTGCCAGGCTGGAGAGTACACATTAACAGTGACAATGTGATCGTCCAAGTTCCCCAAAAAACCCCAACCACCTCCAGTCAGGTTTTTGTCCCATCCCAGACTGCCAATGAATATTACTGATATGGTCCATCTAGCAACTGTGAACGAGGCAGAGATCTCCAATTCAATGTGTGGCACAGGGCAGGGTCAGAGCTGAGGGCACAGGTGTAAGAGCTGAGGGCACAGGTGTAAGAGCTGAGGGCACAGGGGTAAGAGCTGAGGGCACAGGGGTAAGAGCTGAGGGCACAGGGGTAAGAGCTGAGGGCAAAGGGGTAAGAGCTGAGGGCAAAGGGGTAAGAGCTGAGGGAAAAGGGGTAAGAGCTGAGGGCAAAGGGGTAAGAGCTGAGGGTGAAAGGTGAGTAGAAATCTGGCGTGTTGGGAATGAGTAGAGCACAGGATACAGATTGCTTAGTGGGTGTGTGTGTGTATTCAAAGGATAAGAAGTATGTGCGGACTTCTGTGAGCTCCCCATTCCTATCGCAATACATAATGCCTTACATACTAGAGTCACATTTTCTACAGCGTGTTCCTCCTGTCACAAATCAATATTTCAACTATTTATTAAACAATTATTGCTTGAAATAGCCTGGAGGTAGGACAGCAAACGCGCATATATACCTAATTTACGAGACGGTTTCCAGTTTCCCTTTGCTGCTGGGGGGAAGAGTTGCATCATAAATACCAGAAATCATGTTTCCACAATTTAATCGCCAGTAACTCCTGAAATATTTAACAATGTTAATACCAGATCTGCCACGATTGTCACATTTTATGTAATATCCTAAATCAGATACAAGCAACACGTCGCGTCCAAGTGAAAGAGGCCCATTAGACTCTAATGCAAGCCTAAGGTTTAGTAATAATAGCCAACGAGGATATAGTGAGCACTTCTGACTTGCCCCCTAGGTTCAATGCACCACAGACATAATGAGCCCCTGGGTCTCATCGTAACAGACTGTGCACTCTGAAATACACCTTAAAATGTAGCTCCTTCAGATTCACCCAAGTTAATTTTCAACTGGGGGGTGCTCTGGTCCACGGATGAGTGGCGTATGCTCAGATCCAGGGGTGAGTGGCGGGTGCTCTGGTCCAGGGGTGAGTAGCGGGTGCTCAGATCTAGGGGTGAGTAGGGGTGCTCTGGTCCAGGGGTGAGAGGCAGTTGCTCTGGTTTAGGGGTGAGTGGCGGGTGCTCTGGTCCAGGGGTGAGTAGCGGGTGCTCAGATCTAGGGGTGAGTAGGGGTACTCTGGTCCAGGGGTGAGAGGCAGGTGCTCTGGTCCAGGGGTGAGTGGCGGGTGCTCAGATCTAGGGGTGAGTAGGGGTACTCTGGTCCAGGGGTGAGAGGCAGGTGCTCTGGTCCAGGGGGTGAGTGGCGGGTGCTCTGGTCCAGGGGTAAGTGGTGGCTGTTCTGGTCCAGGGGTGAGTGGCGGGTGCTCTGGTCCAGGGGTGAGTGGCGGGTGCTCTGGTCCAGGGGTGAGTAGCAGGTGCTCAGATCCAGGGGTGAGTGGGGGTGTTCAGATCCAGTGTTTAGTGGCGGGAGGCAGACACGGTGTAGTTGTGAGTGATTCCTGCAGAGGTCCTGTGGTGATGGCAATGTCCAGTGTAGGGGTGAATGACTGGTGCCGAGGACCAGTGTGGGGGTGAATAACATGCGCGGGGGTGCATAACGTGTGCGGGGGTGCATAACGTGTGCGGGGGTGAATGAGGGGTGCTCGGGTCCAGTGTGAGTGACGGGTGCCGTTATCCAGTGTGAGTGACGGGTGTGGAGGTCCAGTGCAGGGTGAGAGATTCAGGTTCATCCCAGCCACTCGTTCGTCTAAACCTCGCAATCATCCAGCACCGACTCCGCTTCTCACCCGCCCAGTATTACAAAATAATCAAGCGCCCACCTGTTCGTGAGCCGAAGGGGTGGCAGCGAGGGGGTGAGCTCTCCGTCCGCCATATCCCAGCTCAGGACGCCTCCGACAGACAAACACTCACTGAGTAATTACAACACCTGGCTGCTGCGCTCCATCACAACAAACTTCGCCCAACCGGAAGTTGCATTCTGAAGGAATCCGAGCTCGGAGCCGGCCCGGCCGGGTCTGGCTCCTCTGGAATGCGGCTCCACCGGCGCAGCCTCGGCCCAGGCCTCGGGGGGATGGATGCGGGCGGGCCACGGGCGCCTGCTCTGGGCACCAGGTTCAGGCAGAAAAGGGAATGGCTGGTTCCGTCTGAACTCAACAGGAGGCAGTTCAGAGAGCAGCCGCTGGGCGGCGTGCCTGGCGTTTACAAGAGAGCGCCAACCTGCCCACCACTCCCAAAAGACAATGAGGCATTGCCCTGGCTGCCGTAGCCTGCCAGGGAGAAGAGCGCAGAAGAGCATGGCAGGCAGGGGGTGCACAATAATCGAGTGAAAGCCACAGACGTATGCCAGCTGCACCCTGGCCATCAGACCCCATCTCTGCCCGCCAGTGACATAATCTTCGAACGTCGCCCTCTGGTAGCAGCGCACACACCCGGTCTAACCAGCCCGTCATCATCCCAGGCTGTGCGCCTCACCCATCGGTGCCATAGATAGAGGTAGGGCGATAGATAGAGGGAGGGAGGGCGATAGATAGATAGAGGGCGATAGATAGATAGAGGCGATAGATAGATAGAGGGAGGGCGATGGATAGAGGGAGGGCGATGGATAGATAGAGGGAGGGCGATAGATAGAGGGAGGGAGATAGATAGATAGGAGGGCGATAGATAGAAGGAGGGCAATAACAGACAGATGTCCCTTCCAATGGCTAGCCTCCATTTATGGAGCTAGCCAATGGAAGAGCAGGCGGGACAAAGCACCCATACTGCTAAACAAAAGGTTTCGCCTGCGCGAACGCTGCTGCGCAGCAGATCGCCAGGCGAAACCTAAAAAACAGAAGCTGTCTATCTAGAAACATACCTTTTTTTGACCGCATTGCCATTTGATCCAGGTTTTCTCAATTTAGGTTTTTTGCCGACAAACGCCCCTCCAATGGGTTTATTAAGCGATTGCATCATCTTTCTTTTCATCCACCTTCCAGCAGGCCCACCAAATACTAGACTTTTCTGGTAGTCGACAACAATTCCAGGTCTCTGCATACCGCCATAATCCTGCAAATTGATAACATAAAATTAGCAGAGAGTATGCAGATAAGGCAAGTTACATGGTGTGCAAAAATGTGTTAACAGTTTTATAATAATGGCAGGCATAATCCAAGAACCAATGTTGGGTGGTCAAGGAATTCGTAGGCTAAGCAGCAGTTGTTGCCATTCTGGTAGGTGTAGATACTTCTTGGCTACAATTATGAAAACTGCAGTAAGGACACTGCTGTACAGGTTTTCATTTGCATTAGTGAGTTGAGAAATAAAGAAGATAAAATGCTTATAAACATGTGTGTGGTTGGGTCTGGTAGCGCGTGTGGTTTGGTTGTGTGTGGTGTGGTTGTGTGTGAGAGAACAGGGAGTTAGAGAAGGAGGCGGGGTGAAAGAACAGCAGATCAGCACAGTAAAAGAACAGGGAGTTAAAGAAGGAGGTAGGGTGGAAGAGAGCAGCAGATCAGCACGTGAGAAGACAAGAGAACAGGGAGTTAGAGGAGGAGGTAGGGTGGAAGAGAGCAGCAGATCAGCACGTGAGAAGACAAGAGAACAGGGAGTTAGAGGAGGAGGCGGGGTGGAAGAGAGCAGCAGTTCAGCACGTGAGAAGACAAGAGAACAGGGAGTTAGAGAAGGAGGCAGGGTGGAAGAGAGCAGCAGATCAGCACGTGAGAAGAGAAGAGAACAGGGCGATAAATAGAGGGAGGGCGATAGATAGAGGGAGGGAGGGCGATAGATAGAGGGAGGGAGGGCGATAGATAGAGGGAGGGAGGGCGATAGAGTAAGGGAGGGGCGATAGAGTAAGGGAGGGGCGATAGAGTAAGGGAGGGGCGATAGAGTAAGGGAGGGGCGATAGAGTAAGGGAGGGGCGATAGAGTAAGGGAGGGGCGATAGAGTAAGGGAGGGGCGATAGAGTAAGGGAGGGGCGATAGAGTAAGGGAGGGGCGATAGAGTAAGGGAGGGCAATAGAGTAAGGGAGGGCAATAGAGTAAGGGAGGGCAATAGAGTAAGGGAGGGCAATAGAGTAAGGGAGGGCAATAGAGTAAGGGAGGGCAATAGATAGACAGATAGATAGATAGAGGGAGGGTGATAGATAGAGAGGGAGGGCGATAGATAGATACAGAGGGAGGGCGATAGATAGATAGAGTGAAGGAGGGTGATAGAGGGAGTGTGATAGATAGAGGGAGTGCGATAGATAGAGGGAGTGCGATAGATAGAGAGAGGGAGTGTGATAGATAGAGAGAGGGAGGGCGATAGATAGAGAGAGGGAGGGCGATAGATAGAGAGAGGGAGGGCGATAGATAGAGAGAGGGAGGGCGATAGATAGAGGGAGGGCGATAGATAGAGGGAGGGAAGGCGATAGATAGAGAGAGGGAAGGCGATAGATAGAGAGAGGGAAGGCGATAGATAGAGAGAGGGAGTGCGAGAGATAGAGAGAGGGAAGGCGATAGATAGAGGGAGGGAAGGCGATAGATAGAGGGAGGGCGATAGATAGATAGAGGGAGGGCGATAGATAGAGGGAGGGAAGGCGATAGATAGAGAGAGGGAAGGCGATAGATAGAGAGAGGGAAGGCGATAGATAGAGAGAGGGAGGGCGATAGATAGAGAGAGGGAGGGCGATAGATAGAGAGAGGGAGGGCGATAGATAGAGGGAGTGCGATAGATAGAGGGAGTGCGATAGATAGAGGGAGTGCGATAGATAGAGAGAGGGAGGGCGATAGATAGAGGGAGGGAAGGCGATAGATAGAGAGAGGGAAGGCGATAGATAGAGAGAGGGAAGGCGATAGATAGAGAGAGGGAAGGCGATAGATAGAGAGAGGGAGGGCGATAGATAGAGGGAGTACGATAGATAGAGGGAGTGCGATAGATAGAGGGAGTGCGATAGATAGAGAGAGGGAGGGCGATAGATAGAGAGAGGGAGGGCGATAGACAGATTGAGGGAGTGCGATAGATAGATTGAGGGAGGGAGTGCGATAGATAGATTGAGGGAGTGCGATAGATAGATTGAGGGAGGGAGTGCGAGAGATTGAGGGAGGGAGTGCGAGAGATTGAGGGAGGGAGTGCGAGAGATTGAGGGAGGGAGTGCGAGAGATTGAGGGAGGGAGTGCGAGAGATAGAGGGAGGGAGTGCGAGAGATAGAGGGAGGGAGTGCGAGAGATAGAGGGAGGGAAGGCGAGAGATAGAGGGAGGGAAGGCGATAGATAGAGGGAGGGTGATAGATAGATTGAGGGAGTGCGATAGATAGATTGAGGGAGGGAGTGCGAGAGATTGAGGGAGGGAGTGCGAGAGATTGAGGGAGGGATTGCGAGAGATTGAGGGAGGGAGTGCGAGAGATTGAGGGAGGGAGTGCGAGAGATAGAGGGAGGGAGTGCGAGAGATAGAGGGAGGGAGTGCGAGAGATAGAGGGAGGGAGTGCGAGAGATAGAGGGAGGGAGTGCGAGAGATAGAGGGAGGGAGTGCGAGAGATAGAGGGAGGGAAGGCGATAGATAGAGGGAGGGTGATAGATAGATTGAGGGAGTGCGATAGATAGATTGAGGGAGGGAGTTCGAGAGATTGAGGGAGGGAGTGCGAGAGATTGAGGGAGGGAGTGCGAGAGATTGAGGGAGGGAGTGCGAGAGATTGAGGGAGGGAGTGCGAGAGATAGAGGGAGGGAGTGCGAGAGATAGAGGGAGGGAGTGCGAGAGATAGAGGGAGGGAGTGCGAGAGATAGAGGGAGGGAGTGCGAGAGATAGAGGGAGGGAGTGCGAGAGATAGAGGGAGGGAAGGCGATAGATAGAGGGAGGGAAGGCGATAGATAGAGGGAGGGCGATAGATAGATAGAGGGAGGGCGATAGATAGAGGGAGGGAAGGCGATAGATAGAGGGAGGGAGTGCGATAGATAGATTGAGGGAGGGAGTTCGAGAGATTGAGGGAGGGAGTGCGAGAGATTGAGGGAGGGAGTGCAAGAGATAGAGGGAGGGAGTGCGAGAGATAGAGGGAGGGAGTGCGAGAGATAGAGGGAGGGAAGGCGATAGAGGGAGGGAAGGCGATAGATAGAGGGAGGGAAGCCGATAGATAGAGGGAGGGCGATAGATAGATAGAGGGAGGGCGATAGATAGAGGGAGGGAAGGCGATAGATAGAGGGAGGGAGTGCGATAGATAGACGGAGTGCGATAGATAGATTGAGGGAGGGAGTGCGATAGATAGATTGAGGGAGTGCGATAGATAGATTGAGGGAGGGAGTGCGAGAGATTGAGGGAGGGAGTGCGAGAGATAGAGGGAGGGAAGGCGATAGATAGAGGGAGGGAAGGCGATAGATAGAGAGAGGGAGGGCGATAGATAGAGAGAGGGAGGGCGATAGATAGAGAGAGGGAGGGCGATAGAGAGAGGGAGTGCGAGAGATTGAGGGAGGGAGTGCGAGAGATAGAGGGAGGGAGTGCGAGAGACAGAGGGAGGGAGTGCGAGAGATAGAGGGAGGGAAGGCGATAGATAGAGGGAGGGAAGGCGATAGATAGAGGGAGGGCGATAGATAGAGGGAGGGAAGGCGATAGATAGAGGGAGGGAAGGCGATAGATAGAGGGAGTGCGATAGATAGAGGGAGTGCGATAGATAGAGGGAGTGCGATAGATAGATAGAGGGAGGGCGATAGATAGAGGGAGGGAAGGCGATAGATAGAGGGAGGGAGTGCGATAGATAGACGGAGTGCGATAGATAGATTGAGGGAGGGAGTGCGATAGATAGATTGAGGGAGTGCGATAGATAGATTGAGGGAGGGAGTGCGAGAGATTGAGGGAGGGAGTGCGAGAGATTGAGGGAGGGAGTGCGAGAGATAGAGGGAGGGAGTGCGAGAGATAGAGGGAGGGAGTGCGAGAGATAGAGGGAGGGAGTGCGAGAGATAGAGGGAGGGAGTGCGAGAGATAGAGGGAGGGAGTGCGAGAGATAGAGGGAGGGAGTGCGAGAGATAGAGGGAGGGAAGGCGATAGATAGAGGGAGGGAAGGCGATAGATAGAGGGAGGGAAGGCGATAGATAGAGGGAGGGCGATAGATAGATAGAGGGAGGGCGATAGATAGAGGGAGGGAAGGCGATAGATAGAGGGAGGGAGTGCGATAGATAGACGGAGTGCGATAGATAGAGGGAGGGCGATAGATAGAGAGAGGGAGGGCGATAGATAGAGAGAGGGAGGGCGATAGATAGATAGATAGAGGGAGGGCGATAGATAGAGGGAGGGCGATAGATAGAGGGAGGGCGATAGATAGAGGGAGGGCGATAGATAGAGGGAGGGCGATAGATAGATTGAGGGAGTGCGAGAGATAGATTGAGGGAGTGCGAGAGATAGATTGAGGGAGTGCGAGAGATAGAGGGAGGGAGTGCGAGAGATAGATTGGAGGGCAATAACAGACAGATGTCCCTTTCAATGGCTAGCCTCCATTTATGGAGCTAGCCAATGGAAGAGCAGGCGGGACAAAGCACCCATACTGCTAAACAAAAGTTTTTGCCTGCGCGAACACTGCTATGCAGCGGATCGCCAGGCGAAACCTAAAAAACAGAAGCTGTCTATCTAGAAACATACCTTCTTTGACCGCATTGCCATTTGATCCAGGTTTTCTCAATTTAGGTTTTTTGCCGACAAACGCCCCTCCAATGGGTTTATTAAGCGATTGCATCATCTTTCTTTTCATCCACCTTCCAGCAGGCCCACCAAATACCAGACTTTTCTGGTAGTCGACAACAATTCCAGGTCTCTGAATACCGCCATAATCCTGCAAATTGATAACATAAAATTAGCAGAGAATATGCAGATAAGGCAAGTTACATGGTGTCCAAAAATGTGTTAACAGTTTTATAATAATGGCAGGCATAATCCAAGAACCAATGTTGGGTGGTCAAGGAATTCGTAGGCTAAGCAGCAGTTGTTGCCATTCTGGTAGGTGTAGATACTTCTTGGGTACAATTATGAAAACTGCAGCAAGGACACTGCTGTACAGGTTTTCATTTGCATTAGTGAGTTGAGAAATAAAGAAGATAAAATGCTTATAAACATGTGTGTGGTTGGGTCTGGTTGTGCGTGTGGTTTGGTTGTGTGTGAGAGAACAGGGAGTTAGAGAAGGAGGCGGGGTGAAAGAACAGCAGATCAGCACAGTAAAAGAACAGGGAGTTAAAGAAGGAGGTGGGGTGGAAGAGAGCAGCAGATCAGCACGTGAGAAGAGAAGAGAACAGGGCGATAAATAGAGGGAGGGCGATAGATAGAGTGAGGGCGATAGATAAGATAGGGAAGGAGGGCGATAGAGTAAGGGAGGACTTTATTTTTCTGACACCGAATCCGACATTGAATTTCCTGCCACCCCTGGGGACGGGAGCGATTAAGGTACACATGAAAACACCCAGCGAGCGGACCGTTCTGTTCCTTCATCCAGACCTGCAGGCGCAAGGCGCAGACTACCTGTCGTTCCAACCCATGACGGGGCGAGACCGGTGGACATTAGCAGGACCGGCAGACTGTTAGGACCGCCAGCTAAACTTAAGGACTACATTTGTGGATAGTGGAACCTTATGTTCTCTATCTGTTTCTACTGTTCCCATCACCCCCAAAGGAGGGGGATGTGTTGTGTTTATAATACTTGTGTCCCTCCTAGGACACCTTACTAGACGTGCTTCCCAGTGTCCCTACGAGGACACCGTTTAGCAGTGAGGTCACCAGCTGATAACTGTCACATATGACAGTTACCAGCTGATCGCCGAGCTGACTGCCGCTTCGCTCCATGTTAGGAGCAAACGTGTTGGTCGGAATAAAGAAGTTAAGAACACTCAATAGTTTTGTATTCTTAACACACTTTGCCAGGGCCGGTTCTGGTTCCCAGTCCGGCCCTGCAAGAGCATCGCCAATACCTGCTTAAAATATGCACTAGATGCAGTGGAAACATCAGACCGACATTATGATAGGAATCACTGAGAGAGCTATGCCTCGTTAAGAATTTCAGGTTTTAAGTTCTTAGGCGCTAGGTGGTACACTGGTGAATGGCCGCCATTAAGTTAGGCTCTCACCGTCCGGAGATCTAAATCCAGCATTTATCCTTTCAAATCGGAGTATGCTTGCTTTGTCTTGGGCAGGAGAGCATCAGAGCAGTACCACCGTTGAGGAGTATGTATCCTCCTGGGCGCGAGAATGTCTGGGCAATAGTACTATCGAAGAGTATGCAGCCTGCTAGTGGGAGAACATCTGGTACTACTGCTATTGACGAGTGTGCAATTTAATGGGCAGGGGCATGTTCTCGCAGTACCACCATTGAAGAGTATACATCTGTTAAGGTGGGACAGCATCTGAGCAGTATAAATCCTCATGGACACGAGAGCAGTAACAGGGTACCACGGGTGGTTATGCGTGTGTCCCTCCCCAATCCCACTTGCATCGCTACTATTTTCTTGAATGTCTCCCCAATTCCTAGGTATTATAAGTTGAGAGCAGTAGAGGTGGGATCAAATGCCTCCTTTAAAAAACAGAGCAAATGCTCATTAACCACATCAGATGAGACTTGCCTTTTTAATACGCAAATCTTTACCCATGTGGACAGCAGACTCCTTAATCCAAGTATATGCAGGGACAGATGGACAGTGACCTGGGCATGACCTGGGCAGCCCTCTGGGCCTGGTAGATGGACCACGGGCTGAGTGGAGCATTATCGGGGAGTGTTTATATCAGGGAGGGATGTAAGAAATGGCGACAGGCTCAGTGGTTCTCGCAAGGTACTAAAATGGACGGCCTTGCAACCGACCGAGCAAAGAGACTTATGATTGACTGAGGAGCAGAGTGTGGACCCTAGTACCCTGGTCTTCATTGCTTGAATTTGCTCGCGAGAAAGAGTGGCCGAATCGTGTCACTCATAATTACACTGAAATTAAAAAAAATTCACACATAAGCATTCTGAAACTTGGCATCTATCTGATGTAAATATTATTTCTCTCTAGTCTCACAGTCGACCCTGGCATCCCAAATTCGAAGGCGAATTGCGACGCGATATCACAGAGAAGAAGGTGGTGGCCTCTGTCTGATGTCGTCGTAGGTATTGTGTTTCACCACTGCGGCGCACGCACGGTCTCCGCGACCTCAGTCCACTCCCTGGAGGGCGCGTGACCGCGCTGTGATGAGTCAGAGAGCAGGTGCCTTTCTCTTGAGCTTTAATTGCAACACCGTTCACCGCTCAGATTCCATATCATTTACCGCCCGCCTTGTAGCAGTAGCTCTTCGTTTATAGAAGATCTCAAAGACTTCATCAGCGACCAATACTCTCAAAGTGACAATCAGACCATCGTGGGTGACTTCAATCTCCACTGGGGCGCACCACAAGACTCCTCTGCGAACTCACTGGCCACCTTCCTCTCGGCAAATGATCTTATCCAACACTGCACTGAACCAACCCACTCTAAGGGCGCAATCCTGGACCTTGTTATTTCTAAAGCAGGCATGCTTTCTACTACTACCCCTATTCATGTAGATTGGTCTGACCACCACCTCATCCCATTCTCTCTTCAACTTTCACACTCTATAACTCTTGGCCAACCCAAGAGGGCCATCTCCTGGTTCTGTGATGCCAAAAACATTGATGTCGGTCCCCTCTGTGAATCAGCTTTGCTTTCACTTCCAAGGCTAGACCCGAACATAGCTGTTGACGATCTCACCTCCCAATGCCTCACAGTTCTTGAAGCTGAAATTAATAACGTCGCTCCACTCAAAAGCAAAAGGATAAGGCCCACTCCCTCATCACCTTGGTTCAACAAATCCCTTTATGAGGAAAGGAAGCAGCTAAGATTCCTGGAGAAGCAATGGAGGCAATTGCCTTCCACTGACAATTTAGCCTTGCTTCGCACAGCAAGATCCAAATACCACAAGCACATCTTCCTTGAGAAAGCGACGCACTTCAAAACCCTCCTTGATTCCGCCAAAAATAGACCCAAAAAACTATTCGATCTCATCAAGACTCCGAGCTGCTCTCCCCCAACCTCCAAGGTGGAGGATTCTACAAAGAGAGCAGCGGATTTCGCTACTTTCTTCGATGGAAAGGTGAAATCACTTGTGGATCAGGTTGCTCATCCTACACCTCCAGAGGAGCGCAAATCCTTAGCCATTTGGCAGAGCTTTGACCCCATATCTGAAGATGCCCTTCTCAAATGCATACGCGAAACAAAGCCCTCCAACCACTCGCTTGACCCTATCCCCAGTGCCATTGCCTTTGACTTCTATGCCCATTCCCTCCCCTGTTGGACCACTCTGATCAACCTCTCCCTCTGGCAAGGCTCCCTTCCTGTCCCCTTCAAAACTGGGCAGGTCACCCCTCTGCTGAAAAAGCCCACTGCTGATGCGAATGACCTCAATAACTACCGCCCCATCACTAACCTTCCCTTTCTTGCAAAGATAGCGGAAAGATGTGTAGCCAAACAACTCTCTCGTCATATCAAGGACAATGATCTTCTTGACAATTGTCAGTCCGGCTTCATCCAAAACTGCAGCACTGAAACAGCCCTACTGCAAGTGGTTGATGATGCGCTGAGGATACTCGACTCAGGGGGGTCCTGTCTGCTAATTCTCCTTGACCTCTCCGCAGCCTTCGACACTGTTAATCACAACATCCTCCTCAATATTCTTCAACAGAGAATGGGCATGGAGGGCACTGTGCTTAAATGGTTTGCATCCTTCCTCTCTGACAGATCTCAAATGATCAAAATAGCGAACAGTCTTTCGTCTCCTGTGGCGGTGGGTCAAGGTGTTCCCCAAGGCTCTATACTTGCACCCACACTGTTCAATCTCTACTTAGAACCACTGGGAAACCTCCTAAGCAAATCCGGGATTCACTATCATCTCTATGCAGATGACACTCAACTCTACCTCAAGGTTGCCTCCACTCATGATCTCTCCATCCTAAAATCTACTCTTGACTCCATTCAAAACTGGATGTCATCTCATCAATTAATTCTGAATCCCTCCAAAACTGAATTCCTCCTCTTCTCCTCCTCACTCTCTCCTCCCCCGGTTCAATCATGGATGGATCAGATGAATCTACTAAACAACAAACCCATCATTGTCGACAGCGCAAAATCTCTTGGTGTCATTCTAGACAAAAAACTCAATCTAACTCCCCACATCAATTCTATTGCAAAATCTGCTCGCTACCAACTGCGCCTTCTTTGGGGAATCCGTCGCTTCTTCCCGGAGCAGGACCTTATAACCCTGGTGCAATCGCTGGTCCTCTCCAGACTAGACTACTGCAATTCTCTTCTTACTGGCCTCCCCAAATCTCACCTGTCCCCACTTAAGTCTGTCTTCCATTCAGCAGCTCGTTTCATCTATGGGGCCAAAAGAAGCGATCACATCACACCGTTGTTATCCACCCTCCGCTGGCTTCCCTTCGAGGCTAGAGCTATCTACAAGACCGCTTGTATCACCCACAAAGCCTTGCACTCCTCCTCTCCCCGCTACCTGGTGAATAAACTGAAACTCTCTGGAGGCTGTAGACCTTCACGCAATGCCGAGAATCTACTGCTTGAACCTCCCACTTTCAAGAAGGAAAGAACAATGGCCCAATCCTTTTCAGGCAACGCAGTGAGAATCTGGAACTCGTTTCCGCCTGAGCTCCGGACCACCGCCTCCTCCCAGGCCTTCAAAAGGGACCTCAAAGTTCTCCTCCTCCAGAGACACCTCCAAAAGTAATTCACGTCCTCTTGCTATTCGGAGGAAGACTTCCCACTACTGATATTTTTTACTTTCCATGACCATGGGAGTGCCTTCCCAGTGTTTTCCTGTGGTGGGAGTGTCTGCCTTTTTGCAGTATTCTCCATGTACTTGTGTTCGGTGCCCTTTTGTAACATGCACACAACACTTTGCCCTTGTAACCCACGGTTGCTACCTCTCACATGTTTTTACCTTTGATACTTGCACAAGTGCCACCTTGCCTACGTAACGCCTGTTCTTGTGCCTAGCACTTATTGCAGTATTATACCTCAAATTATACTCTGTTTTCTCTTATAACTGCCCACTTGTCACTTTTCCTCTTGTGCACTTTTGACTACCTCATGTATTTTTGGTTGCTCACAATTTTTACTACCTCAAGTATTTTGTTTGCTCGCAATTGTCACTATTACCTTTACTACCTCATGTATTTTTGGTTGCTCACAATTTTTACTACCTCAAGTATTTTGTTTGCTCACAATTGTCATTATTACCTTTACTACCTCATGTATTTTTGGTTGCTCACAATTTTTACTACCTCATGTTTTTTGTTTGCTCACAATTGTCACTATTACCTTATGTAAGTAACGTATGTTTTAGTAATCTGCTCTTCTGTAATGTTTCTCATTATGTTTCATTTCTGTTCCTAATGTGAAGCGCTCTGACGCCTCCGGGTAAAGTCCGCGCTATATAAAAATGCATAAATAAATTTAGGACATCTAAGTAACTAGCTCCGCACCCCCGCACCACCGTAGTGACGCCACTGTGGCGTCTTCCCACGGAGCGCGACCTGCGAGCCTGTCGGATCTGCCACCCACGAGAGGCACCCCCGCACCACCCTAGTGACGCCACTGTGGCGTCTTCCCACGGAGCGCGACCTGCGAGCCTGTTGGATCTGCCACCCACGAGAGGCCGCGGCACTGCCTAGGGAAACGGGCCGCATAAGTACAAGGCCTGGAGGGGAGACCATCCTTACCTAGGCTGCCGCATTCACGGAGGAGCGTCCACCTCCTGGCAATGTAGAAAATGAATATGCGCATGCGCATGTGCGCACAAACCTTAATGTGCGCATGTGCGCACAAACCGGGGATGCAGTCCCTGATGGGCGGGGTATTGAAACGTCATGAAACGTCATAAAAATGAATGTGCGCATGCGCACCATTGGTGCGCATGCGCACAATGACAGGGGGGGCGCTCAATCATGGGAGCAGCGGATTATAGAACACCGGCCCTAGGCATGTGCAAAGTGTGCACCTGCACAGGGCCGCCAAACCTCAGGGGCCGCCACGACGAGGATCGGATCTGAAGGATCACTGGCACTGGCGGCCCCTTGGCAGGATTTGGCGGCCTCCGGCTCCGACCCCGGTCCGCAATCTGCACCGTCACACACACTAATAAATCAGCCAGGTTGAATTCCCGAAGCCGGTTATACCACCAAGCAATGACACTGCAGCGTTGTTGTTTTAATTATTTCACTCTTGCAGTGCAGTTGAAAGTACTCCCTTGGGGTTGTGGAGAGCACTCCACCTCGGCTGTGGAAAGGGCAGTGCTTGAGCTGAGAAAAGCACACTGCGTATGATGCTGAAAGCACTGTTGGGCGGTAATGCACCACTCCTGGGCTGTAGAAAGCACCCCTGGCGTGGCTGAGGACAACGCTTCAGAAATCGCCCCATCTAAGGTGTGGAAGGCCACTGAGTTGGCTGTAGAAAGAACACTAAAGGGGTTGTGGAAAGCACAGTGCTAGGTCGGTGGAAATGGAAAGCATACAGCTGGGGTTGCAATTAACACGCTGCCTACGATGTAGAAAGCACACAGCTTGACTCCTTTAGGGCTGTGGAAAGCACAGCGCTTGGTCTGTAGAGCGCACCCGTCTAGGCACGGAAAACCTTCTGTCTGGGCTGTACATACCCCGTTGGGCTGTGGAAATCCTGCTGCTGGGCTGTGGAAAGCACCCTGCCTGGTCGGTGGAAAACACAGTGCCTGGGCTGTGGTAAGCACATCGCCTGGTCTATGGAAAGCCCACCGCCTGGGCTGTAGGGGGCACTCTTTTAGGGCAGTGGAAAGCACAGCGCTTGGTCTGTGGAGCGCACCCGTCTGGGCACGGAAAGCCTTATGTCTGGGCTGTACATAATAGCCCGTTGGGCTGTGAAAATGCTGCTGCTGGGGCTGTGGAAAGCACAATGCTTGGCCTGTTGCAAGCACACTGCTTGGTCTGTGGAAAACGCACTACTTGCCCTATGGAAAGCACACTGCCTGGGCTGTTGGGGCGGTCCTTTAGGGCTGTGGAAAGGACACTGTCGGGGCCGAGGAAAACACCCCGTCTGGGCTGCAACTACTTGGTCTGTGAAAAGCACACTGCTTATGCCTGGGGAAAGCAAACTCCTGGGCTGTGGAGCACACTGCCTGGACTGTGAAAAGCACGTTCCTTGGGCCGTGGAAAGCACGCTGCTGGTGTTGCTTAAATCACATCACATCGGTGTGTAAAGTACACTGTCTGGTCTGTGGAAAGCATACTCCCTGGACCCTCGTATGTAGAATCACTCTTTAGAGCTGTGAAATGCACGCCGCCTGGGCTGTTGAAAGCACACCATTAAGGGCTGTGGAAAGTGTGGAAGCGACACTGTGGGTGCCAGGGAAAACACAATACTTGGGCTGTGGAAAACACACCGCCTGGACTGTGGAAATAACTTTAACCTATTGAGACAGATGTTCAAATTAGAAGTAGCCAAAGGATATAAAAGGCAAAGTGTGACAGTTCTGTTTGTGTGACTTGGTAAAGGTTCCCCGGGCCCGATCCTTCAATTTGGAACGGTGGGAGTCTGACTCTGAGACGAGACTGCTATAGAGAGAGTCTGAGAATTAATTAAACTGTATAATTTTAATTTATAATATATATACTGTATATATGATGATCTGATATGATTGTGTACTTTCACTCAGACGGTTCTTCCTCTTTATGGTAAGGATGTGACCTCTACAGAGATTACTGATGACACACAAGTGTAGATCATATTTACAGTTCTCTGATCTACGTCCCAAGATAGACATTAAAACAATCAGTTACATGTGTCTGTCAGAATCCAAACCAGGAGAATTCCTAGTAGTCTCTTGGGTTACATTTTATTCATGCTTGTGGTGGTCCACCTCTCCCATAGCCTTCCTTAATACGGCAATGTTGTGTCAGCTCTTGAAACCTTTCATTGGTTGTCATTTCGTGAAAGAATCTTGAACTCGTGTATGTGGTTGTGGCCCAATTGTTTAAAAACTGTTGCATATTTACTCCCTTATGAATATACTGACTAAGTTTAAGTTAAAAATGTGATTGTGGCACTGGCAGGGCCCTCTTCGGGCGGGTGCACCACCAGCCAGGCTCGAGTCAAGCTGGCTTAATTCTTCCTAAATCCAAGCTGGCTTAATGCTTCCTAAATCCTATGCCCCACACATGCCCTTTTTGAGGCAGCCCAGCCCATCCCCAACTTCCAGTGCCTTGCTATATTGCCAAACAGTCCAAATTTGCCAAACATTGCATTCTAAATCCAGTAGAAAGCGTGCAGCCGGTTTCGAGGATTTCTAACCCTTCAAAGGCAGGGATGGGTTTTTAATGCACTGCTGCTGCGTGCCTATTAATCTCTCTCGGGAAAGGTTGCTTACTTTCTTTGTTATCTTCATTGAAGCGGACAGCAGACTTGCAGGTGTGTTATTAGACACAACAAAGATAGATTCAATCTGTGAATATTATTTGACAGGCACTGTTGTGCAATGTGCAGGCCTCGAGTGGGAACAGTCTTACAATGACAGTGCTGCCTGTTCGCGCCGACACCGGCAGTGACGCACGCCATAATTCTATATTAGGTATTATTTAAAAGGCTCATCCCTGGTCTCAGGCTCCATCTCAAAAACACGGATCCCTGTGCGTCCTGAGCCCAACCCCTGTACTGAGTCTAAAACAAAGGAGCAAGGTGGCAGACGACCAAAATACCCCTTGTTCAGGCCTCAGTGCGTGAAATGGAAATATTGAATTGCAGGCACTCACTAATTAGAGTACCTGCTTGCTCCTGAGAAGTGCCGGTGCTCTCCCATTAAATAGGTTACAGCAGTGCTGAGAGGTGCAGATACTCTACCCGTCACATTCAGGAAGTGCAGTCTCCACCCCGTCCGGACCCCCTCTTCCGGGGCCCCCACCTACGCTCCCTGCACAGGGCCACCATGAGCCTAGAGCCGGCCCTGCTCCGAGCAGGCTGCACCTGCTTCAGATGCAGAGGGAGAGAGGCTTGCTTCAGCGCAGACCTCTCTCACAGCTCTCAGAAGAGCTGAGGGGGCCGGGGCCTTCTGGGGGCCCCTTTATTAACTGTAGAGAGTGAGGCCCCCCGCACTGCGGGGGCTGCAGGGGCGTTTGTTACGCCCCTGGAGACAATGTAGTTGTTTGAGAGTTCTGTCTTGTTACTCTGCCTAACTGCCACTTTGAATCATGGACTGGTACTATGCTGATTGCCTTTTTGTTGATTTTTTGTTTCTTCAATTGTGTACAATATTCTGATGTTCAATACTCTTTTGTGAATATCTGTTTATGTTCATTAATTGTTTATGTAATCTGTGTATTGTATTCTAAAGCGTCACTAGTTTGTGTTTCCTTTAATGTATGACATGATTTGAATGATATTGATTCTTACGGAATAATTAAAAAACATGTGAAATAAATCACACAACCCTGTGTATTGAATCCATTGGCCCGTTATTAAATACGTTTGAATCAGAGATACTGGATATTTTTGTTTGTATACACTCCTGCTGAAAACAGCATGAGAGCAGCTCCAGGATTGGTTGGATTTGCGTTCCATTGAGCAGGAAGGAAGTCCTTCCCTTCCTGCTTGTGGACGCGGGGAAAATGTGCCATGCTGAGGAGAAGTGCTGCATTTATGGTAAGTTTGGCGCCATTGCACTCACCATATTTTCTAACCTCCACTGAAAACTGGTTATCAATGATTGCAAATAAAAGATCTGATTAATACAATCGAGAGTGGACATTCCAACCAGCAGATATCCTCCTTGCAGACAATCTGGAATTGCAGGGTGAGAGAAAACAGGCTAGTGCCCTGAAATGTTCAGGTGTACATCTGGGCATTTTTGTGAACCCCAAAAAATGAATAGAGCTGTTATAACAGGTTTTGACTCACAGACCAACTCATGTTGTAAGAGTTGAACCCTTGGTGTATCAAGGATCCTATTGCATTTAATCTGATTCAAGTTTGTACCAAGCATTTATAGCTTGAGACATGGAGTCGGATCACAAAACACTTTTGACTATACCTATTACGTCAAGAGCAAGTAAACGGCTTCACTTAAGGCGTTAAAGAAAGCCCTCACTCACCACCTAGTGATCACTAGGTGGTGAGTGAGGGCTTTCTTTAACGCCTTAAGTGAAGCCGTTTACTTGCTCCTGACGGTGGTCGTATACTACCATTGGACACTCTTTTCTTGTTTATTGACTATTATCGGGGAATAAGAGTGTCACTCTACTCTCCCTGCCTCTCCTTTTGTTTGGATATACCTATTACGTGTCATTCGAAGTTGGCGTCTTACAGGTCCCTGTGGCGCGGTGGGCACCAATGTTATCAGGGGACTTCTCTTTCATCCCAAGGTCCATTAATATATGTGACATATAGAAGTCTTGCGGGCGCCTCGCCATATTCTGTCCCTCTCAGTGGTCCTTTGTGGTAACTTGAAGCAGTTCTCGGTGCAAACATCCCTTTCGCATCATACTATGAAAGCAGATTTGTGGGGTTGGAAATATGTGACTAGAATGTTTCTGTATATTTCTTATGCTAAATTTAATTGTTGTGTAGATATTTTGTGTTTTGTGTATTTTTATTGTGCATTATTGTATTGTGCTGCTGTGTTGTACTGTGGTTGGTACAATAAGTTCTGTTTTAAAAGGTTTGTTGTGTTGTGCCCTACTATGCTTCTGTCTTGTAGTTTTTATCCCTAATGTAGTGTTCTGTTGTGCTGGGTTACTGGTTGAAGGGGGTAAAACCCTACTCACGCAGCAACCATTATACTTGTCAGGGTGAAACACAAACAAACCCTAAATCAACCTGTGCTTGACCCTCTGGTACCTTGGCACACAAGCAGACAGGTTTAAATTAGTGGCAATGTATTAAGTATTTATGCAGCACTTCAAACAGTAATAAAGTGAAAACACAACACAAGAAAAATTCCACAACAATTTAGCAAAATAGGGCAAAATGTAATAAGTTATTTGAGGCCAAAACAACAAAAATCCAGTCAGTAGAACCAGAGATATGCAATTTTAAATATTTAAGTGAAAACAGGGGTTATTAGCACAAAGCTCCAACTTTGGTTATCTGGCCGCTTCAAACCAGGACAATGCTACAAGCTCGGACTGACCACGATGGAGCATGGGCCAGATACGGGGACCAAGTCAGGCGCGCAGAGCAAAGTACCTTAAATCCAGGCTGCCTAGTGCTGCTAGAGCCCGTGTTGACAATGCATCGCAGAATGGCGGCTGCGAGGTCCTGCGTCGAGGATGCATTGCACCGCAGTGGTTCCTAGGAGCTGTGGGGCCGCAATGCAAGGTCCTGCATTGAGGATGCTTTGAACAGCAATGGTTCTGAGGCGCTGCCAGGGTTGCAATGCGGGGTCCTGTTTTGAGGATGCGTCACACAGCGGCTGTTCCGATGAACTGCAGCTCCTGCATCAGGAATGCAAAGGGAACAATGGGGAATTAAATGAATTGGAGATCTCATGGATGGGAACTCATTTCGTTTCTTTGAGTCATTAAATCAGAACTTTACTTTCCCCAGTCACAACTCTGGAAGTAAGTGTGGGCCTGCTTGAGCTGTAAACTAGGGAAAGATCTCATTCATCTCCTAGGCTGGCGGATTGTGGACTACCCCTTATTGGGATTTTCCATGTGCGGTGTGTCTATTATGCACCAAATACTTATAAGAAATTGATACTCACAAGATACTTGTTTCAGGGCTAAATCCTACAGGCAGGAGCAGTTAGGAGTGGAATACTCAGAGGGAACCTGGAAGGAAATCTTAGAACACAATGATCACTTGCTTAGAGACACACGCTTAAAATTTGCTTATTTTAAAACTACAGATGATTGGAACTGATCTCCTTTAAAATTGTATGAAGCACATCTAGTTCCCAGTGCGGCATTTTGGAAATGTTCTAGCACAGCAGGTGATCTGTATCACGTACTTTGGTCATGCCCTGCATTAGCTACATCTTGGTGTTACTTATGGGAAACACTAAGTTCAACTAATTTTATACTTTTTGTGGAGTCAGACAAATTTTCTTTGTTACATGAATTGGTGGATTTGGATAATACGACTTCCTATTGGTGTAGAATGGATATCGATGGCCCTTATGGTAGCTAAGATCCGCCTTTTGAGACATTGGCCTACAGCACAGGTGCCCAGGCATCAAGAATGTATAGCTGAGCTTTATAGGCTGGCTATCTGTAAACGTCAAATTTACAAGGTTCAGGATCAAATCCATGTTCTTAATGAAGTTTGCGGTCTTTTTTTTAGACTCTGTGATCATTGACTGTTTTCTTCTGTCAAGGAACTACTTCTTTTAGCTTTTTAATTGAGGTATTGGTTGGAGTTCTTTGAGTTTAGGATTAGAGTGTGGGATGATTTTTTGGCACTTCTGGCATTATATGTTTGTTTGATGGGAGTATGTTTTACATGGGGAGGGTTACCCTAAGTATTGCTTAAATTGTGCTTGTTACACACAATGACTCATCTGTTTCCTATTGGCTTTTATTTTTCTTCTCTTTCTTTTTTATGATCTTCTTATTACTTATCGGGATCATATTTAGCCTAGTTCTTTTGTTGAAGTGAGGTACTTTGTGGGGATCTTTGTACTTTATTATAGTTGTTTTTCATGTATTATGAAAATCTCAATAAAGAAAAGTGTAAAAGTGAGGAATGCGTCTCTCTGCAGTGGTTCTGATGCGGCGCTAAGAGGCGATGCTTCGAGATGCATCGGTTATGCCCAAGAGTCAACAGCTGGGCTGGTAGACCACCTTAAGGCCAACTTTCAAGGATTCAGGACAGGAATGGCACCACTTGGGGGGCAGACTCTATAGCAGAACGGGTACAGGTGCTGGGTTGCAGGTGGTTGGAGCCTTTTTGTCCCTGAGGCTCTGATGAAGAAGCCAGCCAAGTAGCCCTTGGAGTCACTTTGGGGGTCCTGGGTACAAGATGTTGCTACTCATGCAGCCGGGCAGCAGAGTACCAATCTTTGCACTTGAACACAGCAGTCCTTCTGAGTCTTTGACAGGTCCAGAGGTGTACTGAAGAGTTGGGTCTAAGGGTCCACTATTTATACCTGGTATCCACTTTGAATGATGAGAAGGTTCTGGAAGTTTTGACCTTCAGAGCTGGGTTGTACTTCCTGCCTCCCTGTCCTGCCCCAGCTTGTCAAGGGACTCAAAAGACTAGTGAAAAACACTGTGAGTGTGCTCAGGTAGAGGTTTTATGATGTGCAGGTGACATCTCCTCCTCATCAAAGCAAAAAATGGCCCATCCTTCCAACACCTATTCTCCCTTTGCCCCACTGTCTGGGCGCAATACACAAAGACCAATTGCCAGTTCACCAAGTCATATAACCTAGAATGCAGGCTGAGGGCACCAAATGGTTGTGACAAGAAATTGGCAACTTTCTAAAAGTGGCATTTTCAGAATTGTGACTTAAAATTTAACTTTACCATTAAAGAGTGTTTAAAATTATAATTCTTTAGATACCAAACTCAACATTCCCATCTACCACCAATTGAAAGTTATCCCTTTTTGAACGTACGGAACCAACCCAATATTATTCTATGTGAGGGGCAGGCCTTGCAGTTGTGAAAAATGAATGTAGGTTTTTTATCACTAACAGTAGCAAGACATGTAAAACCTAAAGGTACATGTCCAACTTTTTAAATAAACTGCACCTTGACCTCTGGGCTATGTAGGGCCTACCCTAGAGGTGACCTATATATGGTTTATCTGGTCAGGTTGAAAAGGCCATTTAAACTGCACAAATAGGATCCAATGGTAGGCCTGAGACATGTTTAAAGGGCTACTTAAGTGGGTAGCACAATGAGCGCTGCAGACTCAGTAGTAGCATTTAATTTACTGGCTATATGTAGTACCACTTTACTAGGAACTTATCAGTAAAGTAAATGTGCTAATTGGGTGTAAGCCAATGTTTCCATGTTATAGGGAGAGAACACAAGTACTTTAGAACTGTTTAGCAGTGGTAAAGTGTGCACTGTTCTAAGGACAGCAAAAACGAGGTCAGCAAATACAGGAGGATGAAGGCAAAGAATTGGGAAAAAAACATTCTAAAGATGTTGAGTCCAACAATTTCCTTCTCATATTTCAAGAAATACTGCCACATTTTCAGTCTAAATCAGCACTTTTCTTTAAGGGTCCATTGCCAAAAAAAAACATTTACAACTGTCGCAAGTGGTAAAATAGCGATGCTCCAACTAACTGTTTCAAATGCCAGTTACCCCAAACCTGTAGCAGAGACCAGTCCTAAATTAGCACTTTCAGTGGTCATGTTATGTGATCTACCCAAAAATCGTCCAGTGCGTGTATGGTACATGCTGTTACATGCCCTTTGCGTATCCTTATTTGCTGCATGCCACATTTTTAATTGTTTCTGCTCACCTGGTAAGCAGTGCACAAGCAATTCATGTAGAGAATTCATTTAAATATAATAATTGAAACTTTTTTTTTTACTGTTTAAAAAAATTAAAAATCCTACCGTAAGTTAAAAAGATGACTTTTGCAGGTATTGATAATTATGTCAAAATTATGTACAGAATTAATTACAACAAATGTAACTTTATTTTAATAAAAAAGTTACCTTGATTAAACTACGCTAAATTGAAATTATTTATATTTTGAACTATTTTAATGTAACAATATTTCCTATGTGCTTTCATTTTAGGTCCCTACTCCCATTATTTTCCATGAGAGGGTTTTGCAAAATCTATGACTGACTATGGGTGGTGCTGGATTTCTACCTCAGAGCTGGAGTACATTTGCAATTGTTTGGGGTCCATTTTGGAAGTAGTAACTATAGAATGGCAGTTTGTGAATAGATTACTCTTTTGTGGGTGAGTGCATGCCCCTCTCTATGCCCCTTTGTAGCACTCTCACAACCCCTCTTTACTCTTCCCTTTACCCCTCCTCTTTTCCAGCAATCCCCGTCCGTCCATAATTTATTACTAAATCATACATCAACGTGTGCGGAGACTCTGCAGTATGGGCAAGGATCTCCACACCAAGAAAATTAGAACAGGTAGTGCCATAGTACTTTACACTTAGTTTCTGAATAGTCTTACCACAAATTGTATCAATCTTGTTCTTTCAAATCCTCTTAAACCTTTCTACTCTCCTTAAAGACTTGGGGCCATATTTATGGTCCAGTCACACAGTGTAGCGCAGTACATCACCTTAGTGCACTGTGTGACAGAGAAAGGGCAGATAAGAGCCATATTTAAGTCAATAAAGCACTATGGTGTAAGGGTGCCTGCATTGTAAAGAGGGTTGTTTTGTGCAGGAAGGGGCACCTTCTTGTACAAAAACAATCTCCCGAGTCTTTTTCCCGATTCTATGTGTGCTGGAGAATGCAGCACACATAGAAATAGGAAAAGAATGAAGATAATAAACATATTTTCCTTGTTACGCTTCACCTGGGGTACCATAAATTGTTGATGCATTTCCACGTCTACCACTTATTGTAAATCTGATAATGTGACAGAATCTATGGATGTTGCTTGGGAGCATGAAACACAAAAGGTCCCTACTCAGCAGTTACATTTGTTACTAAGGTATTAACCGGTGCTGGTGCTCAGAGTGAAATCATCAATCCATACAATCATACGCTATACACTACTAGTGAGTCAATGTAACACAGAAAAAACTAATGCCAATAAAAAAATTAGAACATATTTTATTTCAAAATGAATACACAATCAGGATTAAAAACATCTAATAAAAAAATACAATAACAATATCACAAGAAAACAGAATTGTCAACGCTGCGTTTCGGCGAGTAGTTAATTGTACGTTTTCTTCAGGACAGTTTTCTAAACAACAGAAACATTGTGTTATTATCAAAATAATGTATTGCTGGCTCCATATATACCAAAACTAAAAAGACTACAGACTTATAATAAGATTTTACTAATCACTTTAACATCACTCAGGCTTCCACAGCATAAAGACTTGTTGTTCCGCCTGAATGAACAACACCATTTACCAGCTTAACTTCACATCACG
The DNA here is from genome assembly GCF_964263255.1 of Lissotriton vulgaris. Lineage (NCBI taxonomy): Eukaryota > Metazoa > Chordata > Amphibia > Caudata > Salamandridae > Lissotriton > Lissotriton vulgaris. The sequence goes on from NC_141699.1 coordinate 993,548,968, forward strand.
ATTTAATCATTGCCAGGCATCTTGATTAATTACATAGAAAGCAATTAAATCACATACCTAAAAAACTTTGTAGACATTGCTAGTGTTCAGATTCACAAGTTTTTGGAGGAATCAATATATTTAAGAATGAGGGAATGAAGATGTTCCACTCATAAAAACCTTGGGGTTAAAGAAGAACACTGAAAGGTATTTTCAATGGTAGCTCCAAATAATATATGTTTATAAAATATGTCTAACTTATTATGGCATACCTTCAGATTAAAAATCTTATGATGTTAGTTGTGTTCATTGGTGCCACCTCTCTATTATTGTTCGCTAATGTGGCCCAAAATCTATGTGGAAAATTGACAAAGGGCATTACCCAAAAAATATTCTATTATACAGTGTTCTGACCACAAATAAAATAAACCATTATTAGCAGGCTTAAAGGCAGTAAAAACATGTGGGAACACCCACACAACGCCAATGGAAACGCTTTCCTGGCACAAAGTAATGCAATGCAGAGATTTGTGCTGTGTTGCATTACTCTATGATTTATGAAGTCAATCAGGGCCATGCAAGGTGGAATTCGGTGAATACATAAATCTCATTTTTAATTTGCGTCGCTCTTGCACCACGTTGCATTGTGCAGTGCGATGCAAAGGGGCTCATAAATATGTTCCTTGGTGGTAAGCACAGTTAAAGTATTGTTTAATTCCTAAAACTTTGCATAATTCTTGAACCAAAGATGACACCAAATTGGTTCCTATGTCGCTCAATATCCCTAAACCTTTACCGACTCCTAAAATGAGATTGCAACTCTCTACCTATTCAGTATTCAGAAAGGACGCCATTTGCAAATACCAAATATGTATGACATGTATCAATGTTTTGACATTGAAATCAGGTTGCAAAACATTGACGAATTACTAAATCCTGAGTTTGGGTCTTAACCCCTTTGCGAAACAGAAGAGTTACAATTGTAACCCACTCCCTTTGTGAATGTTACAAAATGTTTGTTGGAGAGTAGGCAGTGTTCCGGGAAACCACTGTCAAACAAACTTGAGAAAAAGTAAACTTTTATATTTCCTTTAAGGAAAATGGTGTATCTTTAAAAAAAAAGTTTACTTAATTAAAGGCAATCACAGATATGGTGGTCAGCTGACATTAGCAGGCCACCAATTGGAGTAAGTCACAATCCTGACTTACCTATATAATAATCATGAGGTCAGGTTACAACCCTCTCTGAAGCAGAATTTTATAAACCAACCGAATATTACGTAGTTCATTTTGTAAAATTATTTACTGGACCAGTGTTTTGTGGCTAGTAATTTGTATATATGACTCCATTTCTCTAAGTAGTTTATCAACTACAGTGGTTGCTTCCTCTGAGCACATGGGAAGGCTTTAATCCATCTGGCAAACATACATCCTAGACCCAAAACGTAGGCGTAAGAACAACATTGAGGCATTTCCATGACATCAAATTGTGTGTGGAGGAAGGGGTCCCATTGAGGTGGTGCATGGGTAACGGGGTGATTTTGAAAGCCTTCCCAATGTTGTGGGCTTGGCAAAGGGGAGAGAAATGGACATATTGTAGGCAGTATAAGGGATGAAGGGAGCAAATCAGTGAGTACTTGCATGACATCTTCGCTAATGTGGGCAACACCATGGTACAACTGGACCATTCCGCATAGCGTGCCTCTCTATACTCCACCCAAGTCCCTTTTTACAGTCATACTTTAACCAAGCGTTAAATTCTTGTAATTTCGCAAGATCCTTTAAGGTTGTCGTGTGAGACTAAGCTGTCTGGGGCAAATACAGAGGTTCATATTTACAAGCCCCTATCGCCACCGGAACGTCACTTTTAGTGAAGTTCCGGTGGCGATAGGAGCCCGCCCAAAGGCGGCTCCTCCACTCGGACGGAAAAGTGTTGCCCCACTGCTTTCTCTCAGTGCGAGAAGCAGAAACATAAAATGGTAATAACTTTCCGTTATTACCATTTTATGTTTGGTTGCGGGTGGGCTCGGGGCTGCTCTGCGAGCTGCCAGGGCAGGGGTGGAGTTGTGTGCCCACTCCTGAGGGCTCAATGACTGTTTGGTCGGCCTTCTGGGGCCGCCCAAACCAGTCATGCGCATTCCGATCCTATCCGTGCAGGTTTCATGCAGCCTGCACGGAGAACATGGTCTCCCCGTAAGCCCCTGGCTGAGCAGCATCCCCACCAATTACAACGCTGCTTGCAGCATTGTGATTGGCTTAGAGGAGGGTCGGGAGGGAGCCTGGATGCCTGCTTCCTGTTCCTGCCAGAGGCAGGAGAGCAGGAGAGGGAGTCGAGAAGACACAGGACCCGGCAGGGGGATTGCTAAGTCTATTTTTTTTGTGTTAAATTAAACTTCCCTCCAAACGCAACCCTCCTACCCCCACCTGCGAGTAATGCCAGTCGCGACGGGCCTCGCCTTATTTACAAGGCAGCGTTAAGCTACTTAACGTGGCACCCAGACACCTATTCTCCCATTGACTGATGAGCAGCACAATTAACAGTTTTAGACAGCAGTTGAAGAGAATCAAGAGAACCTTTTATATGAAACTCAATTATGAATGGGAATCCAACAGAGGTGAGGAACCCATGCTACATCCAAAAAGCCCAAAGTAATGGGAGACCTCAATTGCATTTTGTGTATCAGTGAATATAGTTAGAGGTTTCTTAGCAGCTTGAACACAAGCACAAGTAAAAGCAATCAGTTCGGCTACTTGAATGGAATACGAATTCAGTAAGCATCACCTTTCAACAGTCTCATGTAGGATACAAACAGAATAGCCTGCAACCAGTGTTCCTTTGTCCTTTCTGAGACATGAATAGGCCCAGGTGCAATTGGCATAATTTAATGAATTATGTGTTACGCTTGTTATTCGATATTCCTGAAATCATGCCACTTTGCCATGCCAGGTCATTATGCCACAGTTCGCAGCAAAATTATAGCGCAGGATTACAGGAACAATGCAGAAAGAGGTTTTCTATGCAGCCTTGCTAGCACCAGTATCAAAAAGGCAAGAAGTTGGCTTTATATTAATGATACATCATCTGAACAGCCCCTTCGGATCTACAGGGACTAAAGCATTCACAGAGCAGTTGGCTCCCCTCCATTTGTCTCGATTGGTAGGATAGGGTGACATCTTGGTAATGTCATGTTATTCAGACTGATTGTGTGAACTCATGGACAAAATAGGACAATTGTGTCTCATTGCCTCACATGCACGTAATTAAAACACACAAAACCACAAGGCGGCACAGAATCGCATGATCCGCACCCCAGACTCCATCTGGCCCCCCACCTCCCTGCCTTGGTCATGTTACCTCCCCATTCTTCCTCCGCCCTTCCCTCCTACCTTTGTTAAAATAATTGTTATTAGCTAAAATTGAACTCTTTCTTGTACAGCAACACAATTTGCACCTGAAGCCAGCTCAGAAAGGTCTTTTGTTTACCCCTCTATGGAAACTGTGCACACCTGCCTCTGTACCTTGTGCAACAGCCCTTGAACATTTGGCTTCTTGAGCCATCTCTGCAGCATTAGCAATACCAACATAACAGGCACAACTTTTAAAGGATCAGGGTAATCAGCCGGGGTTTCAGCTTTATTCTGTTTGTAATTATTCATCTTGGTCCAATCGGTTTTTACAGGACATACACCAAAAACAGGATTCAAAGGGGCATCTCTAGCAGCAATCAGGGCAGCTGCTGGTCATGGCCATGGAGCCTTGCTTAACAATCAATCAAAGTACTTGGCTTTGAATAATAAAGCATAAAAATTGTTTGACAGTTTTAGCTATAACATTCGGACACAGTTTGTAATTCTTCAAAGCATGTTTGTGGGGTATACTGTACATTTGCGGTTTGGCATTTGATATTCAGTAAGTTTGCTGGAGACAGGGCCGGAGTGGTCGTAGAGGGCACTGGGCATTTCCCGGTGGGCCAGATGGGTCGGGACTGGTTTTTGACCTGTGGGAGCCGGGTTTGTTACTGGGGGCCAGTTTTGCAATATCGGCCCCTGCCCCTGTAACAAAAGCAGCAGTGGTGCTTGACATTAGCACCACCACCACCAACAGGCCCGAAGCTTCTCAGCAGCAAACCCCGGGCCGGTCAAGCAAGATTGCCAGGGCTGGTTTCTGGTACTAGTCCGGCCGTGGATGGCGACCAGGGTAAATGGACAGTGATTAAAGGTTCGCTACCCCGTGGCCTGGTCATTCTTGCAATATAGAAGGGCATCAGGCAGAACACAAGCAATATTAGTGGGGTTATCACCATCTTCTCCTCTTTCCATGGAAGTATATTGTTGTAGTCAGGCTGTTCATTCTATCACCCTTGCTCTTAGCCCTGCTGACCTTAGATTTTTGAATGATAGCCATGAGCCTGACTACTTTGATATGTTGCTTCAGATCGTTGGGGTACAGAGTGATTTCGGATTGAGGCTAGTAAGCGGGGTTTTACCCCGTGAACATCCCATCGTGCTCATGCACCAGTCACACTGTCACTTACAGCAGTCGCCACAATCACCATGATCACTGCATTCACTTGCATGGAATTGACTGCACCCCTCCTGCCAGCCCAATGGTTGGTGAAGCATTGTGCGCAGGCAGGCTTTGCAGTGCATCGCTCCACCTCCTGCTGGCACGAGGAAGCTCAGAGTATCTTCTATATCCCCCTCCTTTTATTTTAGCACTTCTTAGTTCTCAGTAGTGATTTGGTAAAACTTTTAAGGAGGCAGGTCTGTGGAAGGGCCACTTACTGTGCTGGACTAGATTTATAGTTAGAACCCTTCAGTCCTTTCTTAAGATGATTCAAGTGCTCAATGTCAAAGGTACCTACATCTAGCAAGTACTTCTTCTTCTCATTGCTAATGAACATAACCCAATCTTCAATAAACATGCTTTTTCAATGTGGGTGGAACGTCGCAAGGGCAGAAGTCGCTTTTGCTGGGGCCTTGCAAACTTGGATCTCCCTTCCTTCATTTCCTTATTACACCCTTATGCATTATCAGCTGCACAGTGAGTTGCCTGCCAGCCTTTTGCCACAGCTTATCCTGTGGAGCTGGTGGGATAGAGGGCAAGAAGGGAAAGGTAGGACTCAGAGATGTTCACTTCTGTTTTCGTGGAAGGTGGTGGAGAGTTATACATGCCTGGACACTGACAGACTTTTGAGCCAGAAATACGGAACCTTTTTCTGATGTACCAAACCCAATATACAATTCAGTAACCTATTAACGAATTGCAAGTAGGTTTTGCGATTCAGTTTTAGGAAGGTGCGTTTTTAGGGCGTCCCTTCCTAATACCGCATAACAGTGGTATTTAAGAATGTTTCGCTACCAAAATACAATCGCAAAACATTCACGGTCAAGTTCCTGGTAAACCTTTGGAAATGGGAAGGGGTCCGGAGCAGACGCCATCCCCTTTGTGAAAGGTAGTACAAACATTTTTTCAGAGCAGGCAGTGGTCCTACAGTGGTCCCCTATTGCAATGCAATAGGTCTCGCATTTACGAGAGTTTGGGCTATTGGCAATGTAAATGACAATGCCTTTTATTTATGTGTTTTAAAAAAAAAACACAAATAAAAGGCATTGTCATTTACAATGCCAAGAGCTTGAACTCACGCAAATGCATGACCTATTGCATTGCAAATACTTTAGGAGAGAGCTGTCCTGCCTTTTCCTGCTGGCAAGAGCTGGCAGGACAAAGCTCTTTGAGAAAATAGTGCACAGAGGCTGCAATTAAAGCCTACCGAGCAACAACACACGTAACAGGGGGTGTCGCCATGGGAGTTTACCAAATGGGAAAAGGTGGTACTAAGGAGGAACTACTAAGCCTTTTGACTGATGAAAAGCTACAATTTACAATAGACAATGACACAAGCCTATGAAAAAACTGGGCGGAGCTTCACGTCCATACCTTAATACTGCATGCCTTGGATCGGAGAGCATGCTCTGCCCACACTCGACCTAAAAATTTAAAGAAAACTTTTCATTTTTGTTTTTGAAATGTCGCCCTGCATTAAAAAAATTGCTTTAGTGTAAAGGAATCACAGACATGGTGATCTGCTGACCCCAGGAGGCAATCATCCTTGCAGTGTTAGCGATTCCCAATGGGTCGCAAATTGCGACCCAGCTCATGAATGTTAATGAGGTAGGTCTATGGCTATTCCATTAGGAATCGCTAAATGAGTGTGACACACATTTGTACATTGCCATTTGTGATTTTCTAATTGCGAATAGCTAAAATTTGCAACTAGGATATCGCAGATGGGATTCTATGTACATCTGTCCCCTTGAGAATCCCCAGCCCAATCTTTGCGACATGCAGAGATTCAGCGGCAGCTACATTTGTTCCCCTTCTTTCGTTCATGTTTTCCTATGCTAGAGTCTGCACTAAGAGTTCCAGCATCCCTTGCCCTCCCCTCATACTCTTCTAGAGCCTTCTCAATGCCATGTATTATACACAGACTTCTAGCTCATGCTAGCTTAGGACTTCTACCCCATACCTCCCCGAAAACACTTTATCCAAGTGCCATCTAACCAGATGGACACTTCATTTTTAGTACAAATCTCCATATGGCACAGTCAGAAAGCACTTTGCATACATTTTTATGGACCTAGTCAGTGAGTTGAGCAGAAAAATGTATTAACTGTTAATCACAGATTCAGTTGACCAGAGTGTCTCTCAGCAAAATCTCATGAGCAAAGACCATGCACAAATGTATAGATTTCTGCATGGGAGCTTTGAACAGGGGCGGCTCCTCCATTGGAGCAGAGGAGCGTTGCCCCACTTAAAATCCCCCCAAACCCCAGAAAAATAGACTGGTAATTTATTACCATTTTATTTTTCTTCCACATCCCGAACAGAGCGCTAGGACGGGGGTGGGGCTGCTGCTGAGTGACTGCAGCATGTCACTCAGCAGGGAGGAGGGTGGGTTTTTATGGCACTGTTTAAAGTGCGCCTGTCTTTTTTGGCCGGCCGTCTTGACACATGTTTACTTTAAAACAGCTTTAATCCAGCGATTTTAAGACATCTGGGTTAGAGCAAGCCATAGCCTCAACAGTGCTGTGGAGCACCGAGTGAGGCGGCTCCCTCCAATCAGGGCGCTGCTCTCATGCAGCATGAGAGCAGCACCCTGATTGGTCAAGGGAGTTGCTGCTGCCAGTGCCGGGGAGAGAAGAGGACCGGAGGAGGACGTTGCATAGCGTTCAGGTAAGTTAAGTTGTAATTTAAAAAAATAAAATTGCTCATGTGCCCACCCCTCACTCCCAGAGATGCCAGCTACCAGTGGCTTCAAATGGAGATTACATGGAAGACAAAGACAGTGTACAGGTGTCAAAATCTGAGCTCATGAGAAAGAAACAAGATGAACTTCAGTTGTAATAACAATGTAAACTTTTTCAGGAGAGCAAGATCATATATAACTACTCAGCTTGTGAACCAAGGTGTGAAAAAGAGGGTGGCACTTCCATTAGGCATTGTTAGCATGAGTATGAAAACATGGCGGCATCAGTTACGGTTATGCTCAAGCAATAACTTGAATTTTTCAGGTGGAACCAGAAATTTTCTCTGGAGTCCGGAAGTTCTATCGTTAAGACATGTTCCACATGGAAAATCCTAAAATCTGATAGCAAATGATCTGCAGCATTATAATGAATGGTTAAGGGCTGCTCACGTTTCTAATTAGTTATTGCTGATTTATGATTCCTGAAGCATGTACAGAGGTCATTTAATGTTTGGCGTTGGCAATAGATCGCATAAATGATGCACGTTGACCGGAATGTGAGATGCTATCTTTTCCATGGGTTATTCCAGTAACAGAGCGCAGGGCTGTCTTAACAGCACTATAGGCCCCTGAGCAAAGCAGTGCACTGGGCTCTGCCTACACAACCACTCACAGGAATAAAAATGTTTAACGCAAAATTAGTGTTAAATTCTGGTCTGCATGTGGCCCCTATGCTCAAGGGGCGCAGGCATCATGAATTAAGATGGCACTGACAGAGCGTGTTGATGATAATGTTAGGAAGATGCATACACTTGATGCACATTTTAGAATTACAAGGAATCCCTTCATATGTTGAAGCTTGTTTCACTTCAGTTCTCACTATAAAAGCTCATGAAGTGGAAGCTCCCGGATAAGAAATGACTAATGGTTTTGGAAAATTATTTTGTAGTTTTGATGTTAGGAGCTGATGGATACCACCAATGGGATTTTGTCACTTTTGTTTCTGCTGTTGGTGTTCCAAATATGTATTCCCTAGCTAACTGCAATCCTTGTCAACTTGTTGCTTTTTGATAAGCCTGCTTTTGGACCCACCATCACTATTTATATTTTTGCAAACCCAACTTGGCTTTTTAGGTGGAGCATTAAAAGTCTCACTAAAGTTGGGTGCAATTAAAGACAGAACCCACCCTTTTTGCATCCCTATGTCTCCTTTCTGGAGATAGAGGCAGCCCCAACACAAAGTCAAAGACTTCTGGGGAGGCCTCCACTTCCTTAAGGTCTTTATGAGAGTACCAATGGCACTCTGAAGTGCAGTGCATAGTCAGATAATGTACATTTGAAGCTCCATGGGGCTGCATGTCCTGTAATCACATGTACATTGTGCTCTCTTACTGGTAGGTGGCTCAGAAATGCCAAAGGCTCCCAGCTCCCATGTACAGAGATCCGCAGATCACAAATGTGAAACCTTCTGTGGCCGATTAAGCCGTCCATACTTCCAAGGTCATTGAATTGAGTGCCATTAAATTGGTAAATGATAACATCTGCATTTTACCGTTTTTAGAAAGAGCAGAAGTGTGGTATGAAATGTTATGTAAAATAATACATATATTCAATCAATCAATTCTTTTCTTCGGGTACAAAAGTATCCATAAAAGTGCATACAAAGTATGATAAAAACATTAATACGCTTTTGCATTATCATTCATAAAATAATTAAATAGATGAAACAGCAGCAGTGCCCTAACATTAAAACTACAAGGTTGTCTTGGTAAGACGAGTCCGCACAGTGGTTTTCAGAAACATTCCTACATGGATAATTCATTCATCATCATTCAGTTGAAGCAACTTACTATACACAACTCTATTATCAATAAAGCAACGCCTCTTAATAAAGGGGAGTAGGATATTCTTTGTATACAAGGAATAACCACAAGACAGTAGAAAATGTAGAGTGGTTTGACTTGATCTCCCGTCACACGGGCAAGGGTAAATAAGCTAGTTTGAAAATCTAGTGGGAAGCTTAATAATTATTTAACAGTGCCCTCCCTGAGAAGAAACAACAGACTGCGCTCCAATTGCCCCACGGTTTTTTTCAGATACCGTAGGATTTGTTGTGTAGTTCCTATAAGTCCCCCAGGACCTGCGTGTTTTGGATGACCTAAACTGAGGGCTTGGTGTCCCAACCACTTCCAGGCACCCCCACAGGATATGTAAGCCATCAGACCAACTAGCTCTACAGTGCCACTACAGTGGTGTAGGTAGTCTCTGGCAACTACTGAACATGACAACCCTTATTCCTCAGGGATCGTAGAAAACATTACAGTATGTTTCGTTCGGACACTCATGCTTGCTTTCTCTCCGAAAATACACAGGATGGCGATTAGGACGTTTCCATAAGAATTTATTGGTCTAGAAACAGCTTTGTGTAAAACATATGTGCTGCTACAATCAGGAGACAGAAGCATACAAAAGAGACCGCTAGTACCAATACAGTAAATAGTAGATACATTTCTACCATAGTGCTAATAAGATGAACATAACCAGTTCAGATAAAAACAGTTGCAGTTTTTTCTAGAATCAATGTGTTTTTAAAACAATCATAAATGTTTGAAAACAATCACCAATGCTTTTCTAAACAAGTGTGATCATGCACAGCTGGCTGTTGGCCAAAGATGAAAAAAAGTGGTGACCCTTATACAGAATATTTCTGACCTGCCCGGGGACATGTTTATGTACGTCAGGTACAGGGATTATGATAGAATACTTATAGCCTGGTGTTCAAGAGACAGGAGCAAGCTATTAGGTAAAAGGTCACCTGTTTAGAATCACTATTGTTGTGTGGATGAGACAATATATGTAAAAATGGGGTATACATGATGGGACTATCCTAAAGCACATGACAGATTGAGCTATTTCCTCCCTTATTTAATGTTTAGGTAAGGTGACACTTGCGGCATAGCGGATTCATCAGCAATCTTTATTTCGATCAATTAAGATAATAAAAGACAATTTACAATAAAAGGCACTCATCCCCGCATTTTAAAAAGAAAAACAATTACAAAATCTTATTATAGTATGTGGGTCAGTACAATTAATATACAATCATTCTGGTGGTTTCAAAGATTAAAATTTCAAATAATTTACTAAAACATTAAAATTCGCATAAATATCAAAGGACATAAAACAGGTCTATAATACAATTAGTATTTCTAAGCAAAAAAGCTAACCTTAGAGTCCACAACCATGGGAGGCACAGAGGATCAAATACCGGGTTTGTCTGATATACACCGATTTACAAAAGGTGAGGATGGAGATAATAAAAAAGGTTCTGCCTTATATTGGAATGACAACCATATTCAGGCGTAAAAACGAGCCAGCCCAATTCAGCATCATTTAATGTTCTTCGCGGACTTTAGTTTAGATAAGCTAAAATGAGCCTATGTCATATTTCTTTCTCGGATTGACCACATCCAACTCAGGAATTTGGCAAATGCTATCACGCATGAAACATTAGTGTCAGTCAGCAATATTCTAATTGCAATAGCACTGCTCCTAACGCCCATATTCTTACATAATGGGCACAGTAATTTTTTTCCGTGAAGCCTGGTAAGCCGGGCAAACAAATAAAACGTGCGAGTCAGTTTCCTCGTACTCCAAACACAACTTACACATTCCATTTCCACTATGCCATTTCCATTTATGTGTAAATGCATTAACAGGTAATGAGCCTACTCAAAATTGAAAATATAGATGTCTATCCCTAGGTTTAGTGATAACATCCCAGAAGTGCTCAGATTGTGGACAAGGCTTAAACTCCAAAAATGTGCCCGTCAGTGATGTTGACTTTGCGGTTAGTATATTATTATTTACCACCATAGACCAATAGAGCCTTTTCATCTTTTTTGGGGGGGAATTGTTGACTCTCAGGCTCGTCCCATAAATGTCACAGTCCCATACTTACCAGTGTTATTTTTACATTTTGCAACCACTTGATCTTGCATGAGGTATCTAAGTCCCATACATCTTTTAGAAGAGCTGCATAATGCGATAACTCAGGGGTAGTCCATAGTCTTCGCCAGGAAGCAATTGAACAAAATCTAGCAACCTCATCCAGTCTACTAAGACCTAAGTCATCTAAAACTGGTCTTAGTGGAGTGCTCTGTGGCAGGCCAATAACACTTCTCACAAACGTGTCCTGCGCTAAGACTAATGGCTTTAAATCATTAAAACCCCATACTTCTGCACCATATGTTACAGAGGCTATAACTTTGGTATTATAAATCTTAAGTAGGGGGTACATGGGTTGGGTATGTGAGGACTTAAATTCCTTCAACAGAACACCACCTAAATGACAATGCCTAAGGGCTATAGTATCTATCTGGGGATTCCAATTACCCAATGTGATCCCCAGATAATTAAAAACATCTGTTTGCTCCAAAAGTTCATAATTTAGGGACACCCTACCCTTAATTACTCTATGTTTATGGAGGACCAAACATTTAGTTTTATCTTTATTGATCACCAACCCACGATCATTACAGAACCCCTCAAACCTTATTAATGCCCTCTGCAGACCGCTCTGTGTCTTGGAGATGATTAAAGTATCATCTGTAAACATAAGTAGGGGGATTTTGACACCTGCAAGGGACGGTGCTTCAGTTGGGAAGGCGGAAAAATAATCTATAACCTCATTAATAAACAATGAAAATAAAGTAGGTGCCAGAATGCACCCTTGGGACACCCCTTCGGATACTGGGAATGGATTTGTTTTACAACCCTGGGTGTTCCAACGTATTTGGGCATCATTTCCAGCATGTAGGTGCTCCACCACAGATAACAGTTCCGCGGGCATACCCAAATCCTTGCATACCCTCCACAATTTACTTAGAGAGACCAAGTCAAAGGCGGATTTTAAATCTACAAAGGCTGCATAGATAGTACCACCAGCCAGCACAACACACGCCAATAAATCAAGACAAACCACAAGACCTGATCTAACGTGCATAGCGGATTCAGTTGTTAGCCTCTCAATTTGTAATGGATTAATCCAGATACAGTGCAGTTGTTTCTTACTAATAATGTGTGGGCCCCCAGGGTTCATAAACAGCTGTGTGTAACCTACCTTACGTAGGCTAGATTCTACATACACCGGCCATGGAATGTACCTACCTTTATAGCACAGGAGGCAATCGGTAATCATGTCTCTAGTGAGACCTACCTCCGTATTTCTCCACACAGCAAGCCATAAGAACAGAGGATGGGTGCTAATGTAATCTTCGACAAAAGGGGTATTCAGTTCTATGTGACAAATGAAATTTAGGGTGGAAATCGGGGCACCCAAGATTCTTCTGCAGAATCTATTTTTGTCAGCATGGATTAAATTGCACTTATCAATGCCCCAGACTTCTGCCCTATGAGTAGCAATTGGGAGACATTGCATTTTAAAAATCTTCAGTAGGGGGACAGATGTACCCTCTATCTTCATTCATGGTAAACTGAGCAATGAGCTGATTTTTCTGGAGAATTGTTTTCTGCAATATGTGTTCTCCATGAGCTATTGTCATCAAATGCTAATCCTAAATAAGGAAAGGTGCTTGTGCATTTCAAACTAAAATTACCCATTGCTGCAGATGCCAGATTATACTTCTTTGAGCCACAGGCCATAATAAAAGATTCAAAGAAAGTGTCAGGTCCAGGGGTCCCAGGGCTATATCTCAATTCCAAAAGGATTTAGAGCAACCAAGGAAGAATGCTCAGAAGCTCTGGACCATAGTAGCTTCCAAAATGGACAACTGTAGTTTTGTGTGAGCATGGAGCATGTGTTCCTTTTTTTTTTTTGAGTAATTTTTCATTCAACATGGATAGATCCATATTTTCTTTGTATTATGATGACAGCGTCTGTTACTGTGTATTCCATCTATTCATTTCTCAATTAATCCAGTTCACTCTTTTTGTAGAATTTTTTTAAAGCTTTATTGAACATGACAGAGACAGCCAACACGTGTTTCACCCTATGTGGCGAATAACGCCAGGGCTTTCTCAAGGCTATTCAAACTTTAACATCATTTTATTTCTGAGATTCAGTCGATATCATTGTGCAGTAGGTAAGTATCCCATTCGTGCGGTGGGGCCACCTCCTGGTCGCAGCAGACACCTCCATAATTCACAGTCACTACACCGTTTAATTACCAGCATTGCTGGTTTTCATCTGTGGAAACGGAGCCGCGGTCTGCCGATTTATTTAGATTATTCTCGTGCCCCACCGCATGAATGGGATACTTGGGAAAATATGGATCTATCCATGTTGAATGAAAAATTACTCCAAAAAAAAAAAAAAAAAAGGAACATATGCTCACACAAAACTACATAATAAAAGATTCACTAAAAAGTGTGCGCAAGTCCAACAATACCATAAAGTTTACAAGGCCATGCACTAACAGGCAAAGGGCTTTCCGAATGCGGGCCATTGACACAGTGTTGTCGGCATATAATAACGATGTTAAAAGGGAACCTTTAACTTTAGGGATATCGGGAAGATGGTTGATAAAAAACGATGAAGGTCATTTATATACAAAATAAATAAAAGCGGGACTAAAACACATTCTTATCTAATGCCTCTGCGAATGTCTACATCTCACGAAACTTCCCCTTGGGCGTTAATATATATAGTATTATTTTTGTAAACGCTCAATGCAGAATCATTTTGGAAGCGTTGTAGATAATTCTGACCTATACCTGAACCATACCACTATATATTTCCCAAAAATGGTGCTTCTTAAAAGGCAGGTTTAAAGAGAGCATTAGATGACACCTCCATTCTATGAACAATGTGATGAAAATTAGATGCATGTATCTTTAAAAGCGTATTTGTTTCTCTAAACTTTGCTCTTCCCGCTAAAATGGTTTGGACACCAGCCTTACCTATGCCTTACCTATTAGAAACCGATGAATGGACTAATGTGTTCTGGATCAGGAAGGAATTCCATTCTTCAGAGTCTGGGGACACTGTAACTGTTAGGACTAAACCTTGAGGGATAAGGTGTCTGGTCACTGGGGTCCTATGAAAAGAAGCAACACTTATTCGAATATTTTGAATGAGAAGTAATGATGATGCAGCCTCTTGCTCAGAGGCAATGAGCTCATGTTATCTGCGAATTCAGTGGGTGACGTGTTGTGTGTCTGTGTTTGTGTGTGTGAGTGCTGTGGAAGGCTGGGGTTGACAAATAGGATTGCTGCATCGACTTGATTCCATCTATGCCTCTTTCTAAACGGAAATTGCATTGGCCCTGAAGGAGGTGGGTGGTAGTAGAAAATCTTAGGATTTCTATGGGAAGCGCTAAATCTGTAGAAGGATCCACTGGTGAAGTTTCCGCCACCATAGGGGCAGTTTATTGGAGGAATTTCCAACCGGTGAATTCCCATCTGGTTGACCCCTTTCCACAGAAATCCCAGGACTTTCCACTACCCACCAAACCTAACCCAGATCCCTTGACATTTATTAGTTAAGTTCTAATGATCATTCTGTCCATTTTCTACTGTCAGTCAAGGAACCATGTTGTGAACCGTCCTGATAGGATAGGCTCTTCCTCATTAAACTCCCCACCATTGAAATGTGATCCTAAAGTCAATGGACTGTGTAGACTCAGAAACCTGCTCTCAAACAAACAGAACTGCAATTCTTGTTCATCCAGACATGAAATGTTGCTTTGAAGTATTTTGTTTGGCCTCAACAGTTAGCTGTACAAACAATAAGTTAATGTAATCTTTTTTGTGTGGGGGAGACTATATAGGAGTCAGAGAACAAAGACTAGAATAGCCCAGTGCTTGATTTCTACACAATAATAATTATTATTATATTAACAAAGGCTCAATGTTTTGGATAAGCACGCACACAGCTCTCGAATGCCGGGATTGTTGAATACTGAGCCTGCCTAGATTTGATTGCACCTCAAGCCTCTTTGTTCCACCACCCACCACTTCCCGCCTTTTTATCTTGCTCCTGCGGGATCTCTTCCATACCTGCTTTCACTCAAGTCGCTGTTTTTCTATCATTCTTGCCATTCATTTTTGCCTTTGTCTCTCTTACTCAAAAAGTCTGATGATGTTCACTAAGTCCTGGTCCCCTAAAATGAGTTCATTTGCCTACCCCCTGCACTCACCATCACAAATTAAGCATGTGTCTGAAACATTTGTGGAATAAAACTTGTGAGAAATTCTCATCCATGTCTCAGCACCAATAGCAAGAACCTGTGTGACTGACCGCTCAGGGTCTGTTGTTAGTGAAAACATTTGTCATGATGACTGACAATCTTAGTTGATTCCTCCTGACGATCTGCCTCGTGTTTGGGTTAGTAGAATGGTATGCAGATTCACATTAGTGGTACTCTGACACGCCTGGGGGGTGGGAGGTTGGGGGAAGAGGGGGAGGAGGGGGGGAGAGGAGGGGGGGAGAAGGTAGGACGGAGAGGGGGATTGGGAGAGCTGGGCAGGGGGAGGGGTTTGCTCGGGGAGGGGGATGAAGTTTGGTTGGGACTGTTGTAAATTATAAAAGTGGGGGGGACTGTGGGGACCGAAAAGCGGCCTTGCCATCTTCCAGACAACAGAATGTCGCTGATCCATGTGACACCCCCAGGACGGACCTTTCTCTACTATTGCGCCGCTCAACCTCCGGGGTGTGAGCTAAATGGCTGTGTGAAGGAAGAAATGGGGAACTATATGTACACTGATCAATGTCTGGAATGGCGCATACAATATGTCATGAATACCTGTTCTTGCTGCAATAAATATATATTTACCAAAAAAAAATGCATCAAAATAGCATTTTGCGCTTACCATAAAGCAATTTTTACTGAATCACTATTTGGTAATCGCAAAATGCAATGAATGTAAGGATTCACCAAAGATTTAGGGGCATATGTATCAAATACCTTTATTGCGATTCTCAAATAGCGATTTTTAGAGAATCGCTATTTGAGAATCGCAAAACGGGATGTAATAAAAAATTCGCAAATATTTTGCGATTACTTGGCATTCCTTAATTGCGATTCGCAAATTGTGAATCGCAATTAAGGAATACCTTCCCATTCATTCCTATGGGCCTCGAGGCATATAGGGATTCATGGGAAGACATTCGCAAATTGCGAGTACCCATTAGGTACTCGCAAATTGCGAATGCAATTTCAAGGGTGCAAGGGTGTCATAAGGACACCCTGTTGCACCCCTGAAATGAGCATGTGTGCACATGGCACTTTGAAAAATGCCAAAAAGTGCATTTTTCAAAGAAATAGCAAATTACCACCAACTTTAAGTTCGTGGTAATATGCGATTTCTTAAGGAGAAATTGCACAACTTAGGTGCTTTCTACATCGCAGTTAAGGAATCGTAATTTGCAATTCCTTAAATGCATTCGCAAAATAGAGAATCGCAAATTTTGCGATTCCCTATTTTGCAAGGGCTTTTTGGTATAATACGTCCCTAAAAGCTTTTTCCCATTCACAAACGGACCGATTCTGAGAATCGGCCCGTTTGCGAATGGGAAATGGGCTTTATACATATGCCCCTTAGTGACTCCTTAATATTACCTAATAGCGATTCAGTAAATATCTAATTTCTTTTTGGTAATATTACTCCATTTGTTCATATGGGCCAAATGGCCCATAGGTGTGAATAAATAGCATTAGCTAATTTGCGATTATCTAATTAGTAATCAAAAATTAGCAAATGCAAAGTCAAGGGTGCTCGGGGGCCTAAGGTCCCCTGAAGCACACCCCAAAAGAATTATGTGCACAGGTAAAGCGCACACTTGCTGGGCAGGGACTACATGTCACTTTAAAAAAAAGTTTTGTTTTGTCCATTTTTCAAAGTTTGGACATGGTTACCATCGACTTCGATGGTAATTGCATTTTACTAAATGCACAGTTTGCATTTGGAAAATGCTTCATACATATACTTACAGAATCTCAAACTACGATTCCCTATTTGCATTCACAAGGTTAGGTAATCACAAAAAATTGTTATTACGTCGATTTGTGACTCCAAAACCTTTCGTTCATCTTGAAAGGCTAATTTGCATTTGCAAATGGCAAAATTGATATATTTGCACCATTTGTGAGTGCAAAAAGGTTTCATACATGTGGCCCTTAAAGTCATAAAATAATTGGTATTCAACGGATATCTGCAGGAAGTATAGAGGACTCTTAAATCAAAAATAAACAGGTTGTAGATGTATTGTCTTTAATTCAACCATACATTAAATGTATTGTTTACAATATATCTCTGAAGAAACAAGGTGCTACAGAGCAAGGCAAATTGAACGGTGCAGCGCATAGAGCGGCGAATAGTGAATAAAATTATTCAATACAAACATAAAACCGTATTTGATACAAATATAAAAATGGCTCTTGATATCAATCAATCAGGATTTATAAAGCGCGGCTAATCACCCAATACGGTATCCAGGTGCTTGCAAATCACGGAGGATTATTCCAACAGCCAAGTCTTGAGGGTCCTTCGGAATTCCGGAAGTGAGGCGATTGTCCGGAGGTGCGTGGGGAGGCTGCGATGTCGGAGAACGAGCGTCCCGACCCAGCCAGTGGGAGAAGGGGCAGACCGCGCACACAGAATAGCCGCACCAAATGTAATAATGTTTCAAAAATAACTAGACCTAGGGGAGTAAGTTTCAGCTACCTTACGCTGCTGAAATTTTACATCCATGGACACCCAGCCATAATAAGTCATGGGATGACAAGCGCTTTCCATTTTCACCCCAGTTCTGGGGTGTGCTGCCATTTTGTTTTTTCTCTGTGAACCCTGTGACCTTTAGAGTAACTCACTTTGGCCTGTGTATGTCTAGGGAGCCATAGAACTGGACGAAATTCGCCTTATTCATCTCTGGAAAAGATCAGCCCGCGCGTGGGTCCCATAAACCCTTAAATGACATGCAGCCCTTTAATTGCAGCCCTTATACACAAGTGTCCAACTCCATGACATTGTTAGTAAACATACGTCTGGGAGAGTATGCTCTTCAGTAAAGCACTTTACAAGTGATGGGGGGGGAGATATACATGCAGTAATTCTTGTCATATGTGCACCAATCACATGTTTGGTAAATGAGAGCCATTTTTCCACGCATTAAAACAAAGATTTGGATTTTGTACGTATTTTAACACATTGAAACTGTTTCCAGCAGGTAATGGAGCTTTCCATGCACTCTGTTGTAAGCCTATAACATAACATCCTTTACAAAAGTTATTTTTACAGACCCGTGGATTTTCTTTGTTTAAGAATTTTAGAATTTCTCACGACTAATCATCCTGAACACTGGCAGAGAAATAAGGAAAATGGTACCATAAACAAAACAAGCATTGGCAAAAACCAATTGCTCTGGCTTTGGCTGCAAGCCTTTTGACTTTTCTCAATTTTTTGTTGTTGTTGCTTTTGTAAATCTTTATTGTCGGGATGCTTCTGGGTGCTGCTGGGCTCACACAAAATAATTATTTTTGGCTAAAAGCTAAAATATTTTGGGGGCCTTAAAAACACAAATTCTGTAGTAGTCCCTGGCACTAAAGGGAACTACTTTGTGTGTGGATGTGCTCTTGTGAAAGAACTGAATGCCATCCTTTGCAGGGTACTTAGCCAATGGCTGGTCCGTTTCCCCAGGCTGTATGCTGTACCGGGCAGAAAAAAATGTGATTGACACAGCAACAGCCCAATGGATAAAGAAAACTGGCTGAAAGCCCCAATTAGCATATTATGTATATCATTTTAGTAAAATCAATAGGTCTTGGCTAATGCCATGCATAAATAAGGGAAAGAGCACTCAGTGTCACATCTTAAGGGGAACTTAGGCGCCACTGTATGTCTCATTCAGGGCCTGAAGAAATATAATCACATCACACCCATCCTGTTGGAACTCAATTGACTCTCCCTTAATGATGATTTTTGCATTCCTATCTTACTACGGGGGTTTTCTTATATTATTATGTCTATAATCCAGTGTTCTTTATGACTTTGTACTCATTTCCTGATTTGGATTTTAATGTGTTGTGAATTTTAATGTGCTTTTATGGCTGTAATAGCCGAAATAAAGTATTTTTGATGATGACGATGACTCTCCCTTACAGCTTGTACCATCTTCAAAACAAGCTACATCACTTACAAAACCATCTTGACCAACACCCCCACTAATCTTGTAGACAAGCTCACCATCTCGGGTGGTTCTTTGCACACCCACAGCCAGGATAAAATCAGACTTTAGACCATGGGTACTCGCAAACATTTTCCCAGCGGCCAAAACTTTTTGTCTGTGATGGGACTGAGGGCCGCATTGATGCCAGCTGGGTGGCAGTCAGGATAGTGGGGGTGCCAGCAAGGTGGGTGTAGGAAAAGTGAAGTATATACATCTAGTGGCTGAACTGCACAATGTGAAACCAGAAAACCTGGAATTATTCGCGGCTTTCCCACTTAACCAAATTGTGTGATCCTAGGCAATTGTTTTATTTCACTTTCCCTCCTTTTTCTTTATTATCACATTTAAAAGGACGTCAAAATATATGACATCAGGATGTGCACTTCACAAAACTTTCTCCTGTGTTTAAGTCCATAAACTATATTGCTGTTCATGTATATTAGGAACCCAGTCGTAATATTTGGCTTGCATCTTTAGTTCACTAATGACATTGTTGTCAGGGATGGGAGGGGGGGGAGAATGAATGCTTGGGAATTCATGTTTGTTTGAAAACTATCACTTTTAAAAAGTAGTTCTCAATGCACTGATATAATGTGATGTCCTAAGGTGAAATGGTTCTGCGTCTTTAATGAAATAAACTTTTTGAATTTTGAAGAGTCCTTAACTTACTTTCACACTTTTCCTGCAAGATGTCTTTCAAAATAAAGGTGTTTCTAAAGTTAAGCGGTGAAGGATAACCTAGTTTCTTTCTATCTTTAACTTCAATTAACTGTGAAATAAAGGATTGCCCATTTATTTTGCTTCTTTCTCAATGTAAGTGTGCTGAGTCGAGAAAACAGCAGTCCAGTGCTGCTGTTGACCGGATGGGGGGGGGGGCGTGGGGGAGGGTGCATGTAGAGGTAATGAGGTCTCACGCGCCCCACGGAGTGTAATTTGAGTATCACTGCTGTAGACTAAAAAGAATAAAAGAGAAACCAAGACAGCAAGCCTTTTCCATGTGTGCACCCAGGATGTTGGAACAATATCCCTGTATTCATCAGGACCACTACTTCAATTTAGGACAGAGTTGAAGACTCACCTCTTTAAAGAACACTATATCACAATGCATTAACTGACCACAATCCCAGGAACTCTCCTATCACTGACTTTATGCTCATCTCTGACCTTGTACAGCATGAACTGCTGTCGTTCAGCTAGGTTTGCGCTGTAGAAATACCGTACACACATATACATACATACATGATTTCTTTATACAAAGTGTTTTTTAACCATTGGACTTGTAGTTGGAGGTGTAGCTTCTTGACTGTCTGAAAGGCCTGCAAAGAGCAGTCGCCATCAGTTTGCTCACTAACTTTTCAAAAAATGTTTTAAGGAATCCTTTAAGCTAAGAGTGGTAAACCGAATTTGTTCCAGACAGGATGCAGACTTCCTCTCTGGTGTATTTATGTACCGAGATAAGCCTCTGTGTGCAGCCACTTACAATGGGCACGTTTTAGATTTGTTGCACATATGTGTTTATGAATGTGTCTGTGTTTGTGCGCACACATGTGCAGCCTCAGTTTTTGGCCTATCTGAGTGACCGGAACATCAAAGAATTCTGTGTACAGTCACGATCATGATGCAAGCTCATCCTCTGGTACCTGTATGTGACCAGACCAAGATGAGTGACTCCTCCTCAGGCCTGCTGTTTAGATTGTTTTCTTTATTCAAAAGCAGTTTTTCTTTTATAACTTAATATATAGTTCCTATTCGTATAGGCAGACACACTTTCCAGCTGTGTTATGTTGTGGCAGCCTCTTTGGATTACATTTCTTGTTGTTCAAAGCTTTAACAAGAAGTCTGATGAGTTAGCATGGAGTATAGGAATTATATTTGTGAGTCAGAGGAATTATGGGGCCTATTAGCAAGAAATAGCTATATTTATCGCTAAAAGTGGTTAGTGACTTTTTTTTTATCGCTGGATATTTTACCGGAGAAAACATGCTATTAGCAACATTTTCGCCATTGTTCTAAAATATCCAGCAATATCGGCGAAATGCGAGAATATCGCTGGAAATCCAGCGATATTCTCACATTAACGCCAATGGGGGCTTAATCTGATAATCCACCCCCATTGACTATACAGGTAAGTCAGCTTTTTAGGAGGCGTTAGTTTATGGCGATAATGGCGCTTAGCGCAATTTTTTTATCGCGTCGCCTGCCTTGCTAATAGGCGATAGCTGTGTTAGCGACTGTTTTCAGTCGCTAACAGTATGGGTACGCCTACTTTGCATGTCATTAGCGATAAATATCGCTGACATGCAAAGCGGGCCCCAAACCTGTAGCTATCGCCTATTAGCTATCGCTAACTGCTGTTAGCGATAGCTTGCTAATAGGAGCGATAAAAATATCGCCGCTTTAGCGGGAAAAAGTCCAGCTAAAGCGGTGATATTGACCTTGCTAATATGCCCCTATGGAAATTATTGCCCCCTGTAAAGCGATTGTCTCACACAATACGCTGTTTCTAATAAGTTGCTGTTCTTAACACTTGCCTGCATGGACTCATTACCAAGAAATGATTTTAATTTGACCTCTGTCTTCGAATGCGCAGCAAATGTGGCAAAATAAGAACAAAATGTAATGGTCCGTTTACAGATCGCAAACATTTGTGGAAGAATACACGAGCGAGTCAGAGAGGTGGTAAATAGGCTATGCTCCATCGGAGGGACAAAGATGTGCTGGACAGCCTAAAACAAATAAAGCTAGCAAATGTAAAGTAAGCAAATGTGAGCTACAAAGCACAAAGCCAACGGTAAGCAATGGGGAGAATGAATTCCCAGGGAAACTTTCAGAATGTCCCCAAGAAGTTCTTTCACAACCAGACAGCTGCGCTGTCTTGCAGGCTTCTACATAAAAATCTGTAGGGATTGGGAGCGAACGTGCGGGAGAAGACACCGGCTCTGGAGGAGGAGATTGAGAGGAATCAAGGGCAAGAGAGAGCTGAGAGAAAGGCAAAGAGAGCTTAAAATAGCAGAGTTAAGGGAATTGTTAGGAAAGTGGGTGCATAACAAGAGTACAGACCACAGCCTCTCTGAAGGAGAATGACAAACAATGGAAGGGGTGACCTGACTCTGGGGTGTAAAGGAGCAGTGGTGATGATAAACGCCTCTTTGCTAGTTTGCCTTTTCTGCTTATTTTTCTGCCCTCTGGTTTGCTTTTTCAGCTTGCTCGCTTTTCTGCCCTCTGTTTTGCCTTATTCTGTTTGTTTCTTCTCTCTTCCTGTGGTTTCTTCAAGCCATGGCTCTTCGACTTAGACCTCACACCCCAGTGCAGAGATACCCCCAGGGGTGACAGTGTTGTAGAGTGGAGCAATGGAGTCGCAGAGTAGAGTTTATGGTAGCATGCCCTGCCTCACCAACGCCTGTCTGGGCTGTATGACAGCCGGATTGCACCAGGCAAAAGCCAACAGCCCCAGTGCCTGCCTCAAAATAGTACATGATACCTTGTCAGACTTTGGAGCCCATTAGGATCGCGGACGGACTTGCGTCCATCCACGATCCCAGAGTAGGAGGGAACCTCCGCATGGCATGCGGAGTTCCCTCCTGTGCAATTAGGATGTGACCGCCACCCTGCCAGTCACATCCTCTATTTTTAACATTGCGGCGGGTGCGGCTTCAATCTGCACCCGCAGCCATGTTAAAAATGCACGCATTGCATTTGTATGTAGAAAGTGGCAGGCACCGCGCAGTGCCTGCCGCTTTCTGCATACAAATGCAGGGGGGTACCATAGGTACCCCCCATGTGCACCCCCCACCCCCCACTTCACCTAGGGGGCCCGCAACGGGCCCCCGTAGTGAAGTTACACATGCTTTTCCACGGCGGAAAAGCCGCCGTGGAAAAGCATGTATCAGAGCCCATCCTAATCTGGCTGACGGTGTCTGAGAGACACCATCAATATATTAGTGCTTTTCCGCCGCGGTTGTAAGCCAGCCACGGCGGAAAAGCTGCGGACGGAAACCAGGACCCACCAGTCATCCTAATGTGGTGGTGGGTCTTTGGTGGGTCTGCTGCAGATTTTCCGCATCCTCCGGGCCGGCGGTGGCTTCCGCTGGCCCAGAGGATGCGGAAAATCCGCAATCCTAATAAGCCCAATAGTTCTGACAAGGTATCATTGGGCTCCGCTGCACACTGCTGCAATGTGACTACGCCCGATAGTAAATGGTGCGCTCTCAGAGAGTGACAGCCTCTCTCAGGATGTTCATGAAGCTTCCCACCTGAAGAGCTCAGTTAGGGCTCTGGTGAGCAAGGATGCCATCCATGAGTGTCCACCTCCAAGAGGGATCCTGGGACTTCATCTCGATCCCCAGCTAAGGTGTTGGCTTTGCATATGCTGACAGCCTGAGCACCTGCATAACTCTTTAGCAATGGCAAGAGGATTAACGGCACCCTTGTTTTTATGACCTAAAGTCCCAAGTGTGTCATGGGAAACATCCATTACAACGCAGTCATTACATCGCACTGCTTTTACAACGCAACTGTTACAAGGCAAGTGCCTTTACATCGCATGCCATTACAACGTATGTCACTGCAACGCATGCCATTACAACGCATGCCATTACAACGCATTATAAGGTAAGTAATGGAGATTTTTTAGTTTTAGGGTAAGTATGGGGTTTGGGGTTGCTGGGAATAGTAATTTTTACCCCTACGCTATCCAACACTTTCCTTCTGTTGCACTCACTGGTGTGAGAATAGTAATTTTACCCCTACACTATCCAACACTTACCCTACAGTTGCACTCACTGGAGTGGGAATAGTAATTTTTACCCCTACACTATCCAACACTTACCCTACAGTTGCCCTAAAAGTATCATGCGTTGTAATGGTATGTGTTGTAATGGATGCATTGGAATGGTTGGTTTTAAAAATGCATGGTATTGGCATACGTGGTAAAATCATGCGATGTAATGGTAGTTGTGATGTAAAAGCATGCGTTGTAATTGTTTGCGTTGTAACGTCATATATTCACGTGGCAGATACATCGCACCCTTCCAAGTACGAGTATTGTCCATTGAATGTGTCCATGGAATAGGTCCATGTATGGGGATTCCCTCATTTGGAGGGGACACTGGCGTGTTTAAATGAGGAAACAACCTTTAGTCAATGTACTGGTGCATTGCATTATTCTGCATTACTAAAGGAATTCAAATAGTACCCGCTGCATAGAACGTGTTAGAACATTAAAAATGTCAGGCATTCCACTGAAGACAATGGAGTAGCTCAGGGCCCATAATGGCTATTAGAATATTGGAATCTTGGGAGCTCCATTGCAGACAATGGAGTGCTCCCTGCTTCTACGGGCCGGTAAAGGCCCACAAAGCAACATTCCAATGTTCTACAAAGGCTTCTCGAAGCTCGAGGGGATTTATATCCCCTCGAGCTTCGAGAACCCTTTGTTTAATTTGTTAGAACATTCTGCCCTCTAGTGGCAGAATGTTCTAATAGCCTTATAGCCCTTCGTAGCAGGGCTATACCTGCAATTAAAGTCCCGCAGTTTTGTTAAAGTCCCTCGCCTTCGGCTCGGGCCTTTAACGATTCAGCGGGCCTTTAATAGCCGGTATAGCCCGCTACGGCGGGATATAAGGCTATAGTATAGACCAGGTCTGGCTCTAGGGCGGTGCAACTAGTGCCGCGGCACCTGGTGCTGACTTCCGGGGGGCGTTGTGCTTTAAAATATATTGAGGAAGTTAAAGCACCTGCTTTATCTTTCTTGCCTCCAGTAATTTCCTGGCAACAATAAAAATGTCAAGATAACTGGTGATTAACATACCTGCTGGAGAAGGAGTTTTGTCTAGTGGACATTTTGACTCATCATAAGGTAGCACAGAGGGTTAATATGCCTGCTGCAAAGAAAGTGCATCATATAGATCACAGAAGTGCACATAGTGTAAATAGTTCAGTGAGTTACTGCTTTTGTCACACAGATCCTTTTGTTACTTTCAATCCTAATATAGAATAGCGGTCTATTAAATGTCATCAAAGTTGCATGCCAACTGCAAAGTATAGGTTAGAACATTATGTTTTTTTACCAAGTCTTTCATTATCCTAATGTTGCAAAAAGGGTTCATTTGTATACAAATCAATTCCTATTAGTTAAGACAACCCCAACCATGGTGTTACATTTTAGATTCTGAGTTTGCCCTTCTCCAGACCAAGCAGTCTTAAACTATACTGTCTACCAGTATGGATGATGATATGTGACACTGATTCACACATGTATGATTCACTGTCTCTGTGTAATGTGTGTGCGATGTAAAATGCTCTGACACCCTACAAGGGCGTGAGTGGCGCTATAAAAAACCAGGCCCACCTTAGGGCGACAGAAAAGGGTTACATTGCAGACACTAAGTGCAGAATATATGACGTGGGCGACAAAGCGGGTAAAATGCTGGCATGGTTGGACAAGAGGGAGAATGGAACGAAAGGCATTCCAACACTGCACACGGAGGAAGGGCGGACACTGACACATCCAGAGGAAATAGTATGCGCCTTGGCTCGGCATTATCGAACAGTATACACTCCAGACCATATAGTCACGAAACAAATGGCGGCAGCAACACTAACGGGCATAGCAGTCCCCAGCATTACACAGGAAGACATGCTAGCCCTGGAGGTAGACCCGACGGAAGACGAGATTCAGCTGGCGATCCAGGCTTTACAATCTGGTAAGGCCCTGGGTCCAAATGGGATACCTGTGGAATGGTACAAGTCAATGGCGCCAGAACTCAGTGCCCCATTGTTGAACATGTATCTAGACAGCAGGGACAGAATGGAACTGCCACTGGACCAACGCACGGCCACGATTGTCGCAATACCCAAGCCGGGGAAACCACCGACTGACAGGGCCTCATATCGCCCGATATCGTTGCTTAATATCGAAGCAAAGATATTGGCTAAGCTTCTGGCCACCCGTCTGCAACCGCACCTAAGTACTCTAATCCACCCTGACCAGTCAGGCTTTATGCCTCACAGAAGCACGGCGCTGAATCTCCGGAGAATACATGGAGTGTTGGCCCGTGCACACCTCCTCTCAGAAAGGGCTGTGATCCTCTCCCTCGACGCTAAAATGGCGTTCGACCTAGTGGAATGGGAGTACCTCTTCATGGTGTTGGAATGTATGGGATTTGGGCCAAAATACATAGCGTGGGTACGACTACTCTATACCAAGCCGGTCGCACAAGTAGTAGCCAATGGCCACATTTCACCGAGGTTCCACTTGGGCAGGGGCACCAGACAGGGTTGTCCCTTGTCGCCCTTGCTCTTTGCATTGGTGCTAGAGCCCCTGGCGATTCAAATCAGGACTACTCCCCTCTTTGCAGGTATCAAGTGGGAAGGAGGATGGGAGGACAAAGTCTCGCTATACGCCGACGACATGCTAGTCTACATGACGGCACCTGACGAAGGCATCCCAGCCCTGCTAGAACTTTGTAATGCACACGGATACTCGTCGGGTTACACCCTGAATTGGTCAAAATCAGTCGTATACGTACTGAAAGGCCCGGCACCGAGACTGAGGGCTGATTGCCCCCTGACCATATCTACGACCTCCTTTAAATACCTGGGTATTGTCATCACGCGGGCAGATACAGACTTCTTTGCCAGTAACCTAAAGCCACCTATAGATCGCCTACGGGCAGACGTCAAGCACTGGGCGGCCCTACCCCTGACTCTCCTGGGAAGGGCGGCGCTGTACAAAATGATGGCACTCCCGAGGCTCCTCTATGTCTTGGAAAACACACCACATCTGGTACCACCAAGATATTTCAGGCAGATCGTGGCGCTAGTCACCACGTTGCTCTGGGGTACGGGCCCACCTCGTATAGCGTACGACAAACTGGTTAAAAGCTGGTACGAGGGAGGAATAGCACTCCCCAACATTCAGCTGTATTACTGGGCGGCCCAGCTTAAAGTAATAAACTACTGGATCCACACCCCGAGAGAGGACCCGGCCTATCGAGCAGATTGGGCACAACTTGGGGCGGAATGCATGTTCTCAGTACTTTATAATAAACAACAACTTAAAAATCTAATCGGTCCGACCAAACACACAGCGACCCTATGGCACATAGCGCAGGCTCGCCTAGGATGGGCAGGAAAAATCACTAGAATGACACCGTTATGGGACACGAAATCTTTAGGTAATCTCAGGGGATGTAAGGGCTTTGAGCGTTGGGACTCCATAGGCATCTCCACGGTGGGGGGCCTTTGGGACAAGGATACAGTAATACCGTTTCCACAACTACAACAGCAATATCACCTCGGACCGACAGAAACATTCCGTTATGTCCAAATTAGACATGCACTACTGGGTGCGATTCCAGTAAATACTACTCTGCCAGAATCCTCCCCGCTAGAAGATAGGCTACTAACAGACTTCATGATCCAAAGCGCGACCTCACTCACATATAAAAAACTGATCAATAATTTGAAGGACCCCACGCTGAAACTCAAAGAAAGGTGGGAGGAGGAAATAGGAGAGGTAGATGAAAATGAGTGGAATGAGGCGCTGGCCTCCCCGAGAGAGGCAGGAATCTCGAGCAGGTTCAGATTGGTACAACTAAAAATTTTACACCGCATATACTACACCAGGACACTACTCCACAAGATACAGAGAGCGCCACATCCCTTTTGCTTGAGAGGCTGCGGGGAGGAGGGGACATTATTTCACACCCTATGGGAATGCCCACACATACGTGAATTCTGGACGAAGATAATGCGCACAATCTCACAGGCACTTAACATCTCCATACTGCCGGAACCTCGCAAATGCCTCCTAAGCATCTGGGACCCCAATGACCTAGGCCGATATGAACTGATCTGGGCTACACTGGCCATGGCAGTGGCCAAGCGAGATATAGCGCAAAGATGGGGCACACCAGAACTACCCACAGCGAATAGATGGGCTAAAGGTATGGACATCCTGATGATCACAGAGAGGGCAGTTTACACCCTACGCGCGGCACCGCGCAAGTGGAACAAGATATGGCTAGCATGGAATGTGTATAGGGGTGAGATCTGTGACCCGCTGCCAGAAGGGGATGACCTGGGCTCGGAAGGGGAGGAGGAGTGAAAGAGTGGAATAGAGGGCCTACCATTCTCGGAATAAACGCACAAAAGGGTAGTGTCTTGACTAGACTGTGTAACAGTGCAAGCACTAAGGAAATGGCTGCTAGAAGAGGTGATTGGAACTGTATCGGCAATGATGACACCGGTTGGGGGGGGGGGGGAATGTTTATTTACTATGTAATATTATAGAAATGTTCTCATTGACTAACAGGAAGAAGGTACTAATTAACCAATGTACTACATATGACTACAATATGCAAAAATGTACTTAAGAATGTTCACAGGAACGTTACGATATGACACCGTGAAATTGTAAATGTAATTTTGATATGTGACTAGTACTCCTTCTTATCAATAAAGTTTAAAAAAAAAAAAAAAAGACACTGTCAGTCCAACAATGTGATTTGTGAATTTCTTGTAAGATCTAACTCGCATGTGGTGGAAATATCAGTTGGCCAGCAACAAATGGTTTCTCCTAGCTCCAGCTGCTGCATTGTAGGGGGGCGGAGGCTGAAACTATTCATATGCACTGACCTGCATTTGCTTTTTTTAAGTGGAAATTGGGGTAGAATATTACCTGTGGCTTCAGTAAGTACTTTTTTTTACCCATTAGTGTACCCCTTATACTTTTTTCTTCAAGACATATGCTATAGTCCAATGCCCAAAGAATCTAATAAACTGAAATTTCAATCGCCAACTGTGGGAAAATAGACCCTGGATGAAAAGCAAAGGTTGCATAAGTTGAAGTTTAGTGACAGAGGAAAGGGAATAGAAAAGGACAAAACCGAAGACTTCAGGTGTGAGTGGAAGCAAACACTGCAAGGGGTAGAGAATTAAGAAGAGGCGAGCTGAGATTTAAGGGATTAGATTAGTAAGAAGAGATGCATCGTAATAATATACATAATGGACACTATTGGGACTGCAATAAACAAGCCACCCACATGTCACAAAACCTGGGCCAGCGATTATCATAATGACGTAGGAAAAACATTTTAAAAACAGGTGCACTGGCAGAGCTGCGAAGGTGTCTGTTCGGACACTGTGGTACCCCAGATGTGAACGAGTGGGCTGTATTGCTCTGGTGCTAATTTCATGATGAGGTAGTGTGGAAGGAGGAGGTGTCCTCTGGCAGTTGAGGTACAAATAAAATGTTTGCATTTCTCGTATACCTAAAATTAAAGATACCTAACAAGATGCTCATGGACTTCCAACTCCATTTTAGCCGTACATCCTTCAAAGTTCACTGTCACCACCCAATATTCAAGTGCTCAGAGAGGATATATATAGATTATGACGTGTGCCCTAAATGCAGTGGCTCTTAATAACAGAGGGTGGATAAAGACACCACTGACTTTCACGCACACCCCACATCACCACATTACTGGCAAGAAGAAAGCTAAACTGCCCAAGTAAGGCTCAACAGTCACGGTAGACAAAGTTATCTTTAGCTAATGTTAGCGTGAACAGTCTCTGAAATGTGACTGGCTGATGTCGCTCCAGCATTCCATTGAAATTGCAACCAGCAGTATGTACTCAGTCACAGCACCCGGAAGTATGCCCAGAGGTGGTTTGTTTTCTTTCTAGTCAATATCTAGATATGCAATTACAGGAAAGCCTTCAGAGTGTGTGGAGAGCTACACAATATGTATACATTCTACACTCATCTACACAATGTATTTTTTTCTGGAACAGATTTCAGAACTTGCGAGTTAGTTTAAAACTGTAGAAAATCTAGTTGGAGAGAACACTCAAAAAACCAGAGCCTTTAAGCTAACATGTTATGGTGCAACAAACATTTTGAAATGTTAACAGTGCAGTTGCCCTTGTTAAGAAATGAAGCTCTGAGCAGCAGTGACTGCTTAAATCACAGATCTTTGCACAGGGTGCAGCCCAAGTTCTAAAAATTAAGAGGTACAAGAAAAAATATGACATGGGATGAGTAAACATACTGCTGTATAGGGGTCTATGCAGAGCGCTCCGCAATTAAATACATAGATTAGGCTGTATAGACTGGTGAGCAAAACAACCCTATTAAAGTCGGGGCGGGGTTGGTGCTATAGTTGTCAGTCAGTTTATGCGCCTTCATCCTGGAATGTATCTACTAGTTAGTTGATATTGTTTTCAGGACTTGCACCATCATGCCCTTGAAGATGTCTCACAACACCTCATTCATTCTTCTGCTTTGCAGAGGCTGCCTAAAGCACCCGGTTTAATCACCGATATGAAAGTATGTTTGCAGCTAGGGTACACACAACTTATCATCCACCTCTTTGCAGAAAGGGTCTTCCACTCGGGCCGGTCTTCGCTTTTGCTGTTAAAATGTTCAAGCACATGCAACGCACTTCCCTCTTCTAGTGGGAAATAACCAGGCAAACACACACAACATGCCCCTTCTCTTCTTTTCCGCCCAGACAAATATCCGGAGAACCCAGTCAGGGGGCTTGCTCCAGCCCCATAAGCGTTCCTTTGAGATTATTGTAGTGATGGCGATGGCTCAAGCACAGTTTGATTACAAACCACGTGATCCAGATACCAGACAATAACAGTATACATGCTGCTTGTGTACACACAAACATTATCTTCCATTCCCGTGTATCCACGAGTCATTGGCACGGTATGCTTAGACATAATAACGGTCAAGCTCAACATGTGCATTTTTTTTGTTGCTCCGTGTACCTTTAATTCAGTACTACGAGCACTAGGCTTCTCTTATTCAGTTCAGAGACTTAAAATACTGTTCTTAAAATGCGCTCTCAAACTCGCCCGTTTGTTCCATTCTTATACTTGCTACTATGCTCGTGCTCTAATTTATCCTGAAACCTGTATGGCCATTTATTATTCAGCAGATGCTGCTGTTAACATCTTCAGAGTGCAACTCGAGCGTCCCGCACGCTGCATTTCCGGCAATAATTTAATGTTTGTGTAAATATCTTATGTGTTTGATGATGTGCGCTGTTTAACAATTGTAAAAAATGCAAGCTACACGCACATTCAGAAACTTTTTCCAGCAGAACCGCACGTCTTATCGCAAAGTGAAAAATACATTTGAAAATAAGTGTAACAAGCATTGTGGGGGAGAGGTCGGCGGCAGTGAAGGTGCCTGCGAGAGGCTCATGTGGGTCGCAAAAGTGAAAGCAGGAGCGCGAGAACAGACGCTGCTGACGCCGCCGTACACGCTCACAGCTCATGCCAGCAGCAAACGCGCGCTCACGAGGCCAAATCCGAGATGGAAAATGCGCGCTCCAGACTCGTGTCCACATATTCAAGCATATAGGTATACTAAAGTATACTTGAGGTCCATCGCTACGCTCGACCTAAAAAGAAATGCATGTGAGAGAGGATGGTTATGGAGACTTGAGGGGCATTGTTAAAGGGTGGTAGTGTGAGAATCCGTGGAGAAGGAGGTCATGGGGGTGGGGGCGCCAACAAACATTGTTGCACCGGGCGCTACCAGCACTAAAGCCGGCCCCAGATAGTCCTTCCAGTCCAGCATTCTAATGCTCCTTTTCCTGTTGCTTACTGTTTCTGTTACTTACTGTTTAATTTAGATCACATTATTCTCAGTTGGTAGAAACGTTCCAGTAGCATTACAGTCCTACCTTTGGCTACGGCAGCTGTTAAAGGCCCTCTCCCTTGTTAAAGTTCCTCCCCTGAAGCTCAAATAACTCGGACAGATGACCCCGCAAGACCATTTGAGCAGTTTGCCCTTGGCTGCAGGCTTTAATGGTATATCAGAATTCAGCCAAAGTGACTCCATCTTGTTACCTGAGTGGAACGCCCACTTCATATAATGCACACTGAGGACCAGGGCACAAGTCCTAAAAAAAGAAGTGGGGAGAACGCTGATGTCACGACAGGAAGTGACATCACGAAAGGTGGCTTGCACCTTCAGACTCATTGCCTCCCCTTGCCCACCCCTTAGATGCGATTGCATCAGAGAAGCTAGCGCGTGAGCAGCGTTCTGAATGAGCTCTGCCCTCGCCCCAGAGAGGCCAAAGAGTGAATCCAGTTATTGAGCTCCCAGTAAAATAAGTGGAAGGACGCCGTCCACCCGCGTGGTACCCCAACTCGAGTTCTGCTGAGGACCATGCATTCCCCCACTACAGAAACACTGCCCACCTTTGTGCTCCAGGTTTGCCAAGGGCTGCCAACCTACTTCAGCACATCCTTTGATCCGCAGGAGTGTCCTGAACCTAATGGTTGTGTGTTCAGTTAATTTATCACAGCCCACACACTAGCCACCGCTTTCCTCTTCACTGTTTCAGCAGGTTTCGCGTGCCACGAAGGCTAGGATTATTTTTGGATTCACGTCAAACCACCGCCCCATTACTACATCCCAGGAAAAGATTCATATTTCTCTCCCAGCACCGGTGACATGTTTACCTCTGCAAGAACATTGGGCCCCTGTACCCTACCGATGCCCTTGTTGTTGCTCGTGAGATTTTGGTGTCAGTGGGCCTCTTTCATTCCCCCCTACCCCTCTCCGCAGTCACATGTTTACACGCATTTCATCTTTTTAACGCGCCCGCTCGCACCTGCGGTGACATCACCAGCCTTCTGTCATGTGGCCTATCCAGACGGACCCAACAGGAAGCAGTCTGGAGTGCTGGAAAATTGAGGGCAGGCTGAGAAAAGTTTGGCATTTACATAAAGAAGGGTAGTGTGCACTGCACAGTTATGCTTTTATTCGTGGCTGACGTCCAAACATTTATTTTCGCCGTAAAGTGGGATAGTTCAAGGTAAGCAGGGGGAGAAGTGATGCGCTTCGACGGGATGTGGTATAGCTTCTGGGCGCTTGACTGCAGGTTTCAGCTTATGCAGGTGTGTGTGTACCCTGGGAGAAGTTGTGAGTGTCACTGATTCCACGAATACTCACATGCATAAACATTTACGAATTCAAAAATGTAGGAAGAGTGAATTTCAGAATTGGTAAATCAGTGCATTTTCAATTGCTATTTTTGCTTTACAGGACCGCTTCTTCCCCTACTCTGCCGCCATTTTTCCATGGATTTTTACCTGTCTTTGACTACAATCAATTCCTGATGTGCGAAGTGGGCGTGGTTTACCCACAAAAAGGTTGTGTATGTTTTCTCACAAGCTCGTGCCATTGCTGGTTTTTATCACCTTTTGCAGGTGGCTGGCTCCACCCTGGACCAGCCACAAAGCACGACGGTGAGGAAATATACACACACACTTAAAATTATCCTAAATTGGTGTAATTTGCACATATAAGTGCAAATGTACGCTCTATGAGTCGTATCCGCGAATCTCCACTTCCACATGAAGATTTTTACCGAGGGTCAATTAGGTTAAAAAATAGCTTTGTGAAGCGGCCCGTAGGTGATATACTGCTGGTTTCCTGAAAGACCCTTTTTAAAAGTTTTATATAGCGCGAGCTCGGGCTTTCGAGCGCTTTAATTAAGCACCAGATTACGTTACTCTAGGTCAGATTTATTTATTTATTTTAAGGCACAGGGAAATTAAGTGATTTCCCTACGAATTAGTTCAACCAAGCTTGTTATTTCAGAAGAAACGTACCACGTTTTTCCCTCCAGATCAAAACCACTAGCCATGATGGCTTCTACAGATGTTTTTCTCCAGTGTGGTGTTATTTCACGGCGAGAGTTATTTAAAAAAAGAAAAACGCCGGTGAGACCTTTGTCTTTCCCGCCATGATCGGTCACTGATTAGAATGTGGTGAGAAAACCCGCCACAACCGGGAAGGTTTAAAGGAAAGACGCCCCGTTGTGCTCTCAGCTGGCCGCTTACGTGACCCCTGAACCGGCGCCCCTCAAGCGTGGCGCGTGGGGCAGGAAAAAGCGTGTCTAGATTCACAGCGGGTCATTGTTCTTAAACGTCAATTCTCTATGCAAACGCATAGTCAATGTATGTAGAACTAGTGCTTGAACGCAAGCTACACCGTCATGATAAACTGTTTACTGGTTGCGTAAAACTGGTCGCCATGTGGACAGTCTCAGGAGAGCATCAGCTCGCCACACACGTTTAAAAACTGCAGCAGTGGTGTAAAGGGCCCTAAAGCAAGGGAGTAGCCTAAGGGGCGGCTCCTCAGCTAAGGCGGAGGAGTGTTGCCCCACTGCTTTGCAGCAGTGCAAATAAATGAAAAATAAAATGATGAAAGGAAAAATAAAATGATAAATTGATGCCATCATTTTATTTTTTCCTGCTGCAAGCTTGGTGGGCGGGACTGTTCTGCTCGCGGAGTAGAGGTGGGCACTCTGTAAAGTGCGCATGAATGTTTGGGCGGCCATCTTGGGCCGGCCAAATAGTCATGCACACTTTGCATGTTCTCCACTCAGGCTGCATTACAACCTGGGCGCAAAATATGCCCAGGCTTCCAGTTCCCATCTGAGCACCCAACCATGGAGCGCAGACCAATCACAACGCTGCATTGTAGCATTGTCATTGGCTTAGGGGAGCCTGGGTGCTTCCTGTTCCGCCCGACACGGAGGAGAGACGTGGTGATTAGGTGAGTGTTTTTTTTCTTTTTTTACATCCCCTTCCCCCCACGCCCTCCTCCCTGCCACTCCCGATCTGGACCAGCTGCCCCTGAGCCTACCTCCACCCATCCCCTTATTTGGCAGGAAGAGACAGCTATTAGTTGGTGTAATGGGGTTTTCCAAAGCCGTCAGCCCTGGTGCCACTATACCTGCTGCACTATCGATAGCTACACCCCTTCAATTGTCCAGACACAGAGCTGGACCCCCCAATACATGATTATTTAGCCAAAAAAACACATACTAGTTCGAAAGGTATCAAAAGACATGTTTATAACATATGTAGACCTCTCTCCAGTTGGTAGACATGTTTTTAAAATATGTAGAACCATGACCATGCCATGACCATCTGGAGTTGGCAGACATATTTATAACATATTACAACCATGACAATGCCATGACCATCTGGAGTTGGCAAACATGTTTATAACAAATGTACAATTATGACCATCTGGAGTTGGCAGACCTGTTTATAACATATGTAGACCATGACCATCTGGAGTTGGCAGGAATGTTTATCGTATCTAGACCATGACCTTCTGGAAATGGAAGACATGTTCAAGGCCGGACTGGGTACCAAAACCGGCCCTGGCAGAGTGCTCGCCCCCCCCCCACTTCCCCCCCGTCCCCCCATTGCCTGGTGCCCACAATGGCCTGGACATGTTTGTAACATAAGTAGAACCATGAACATTTGGAGTTGGCAAACATGTTTATAACATATGTAGACCATGACCATCTGAAGTTGGCAGACATGTTTGTAACATATGTAGAGCATGACCATCTTAAGTTGGCAGACATGTGTGTAACATATGTAGAGCCATGACCATCTGGAGTTGGCAGACAAGTGGGAGCAACCTTCAAGGCCTTTCCTACTGCAGGTATATTGAAGAACGGCTGTGAGGCTGAGCACTGTATGGACATGGACGCATGGATAGCGGAAGAGGGAGTTAATGCTCAGTCTCCCACTAAAAGCTACCACATTCAAGCAACATCTGCAGCAGTTACAAAAGTTTAAGCAGAACTAAAATATTAATATGAGCAACGGTGGGTCTACAAACTTAAAACCGACAATCAGGGTTTGAATGACACCATTCCATGGAACACGTTGAGCAGAAGACAGTAAAAAAACTCTCAGTTCTGTGTACCTACCCCCCTTGGAGTACGTTGTGAGCCCCGTGGGAACATATATCACCCAGGCTTACCATAATGGCACATAAAATATATATAAAGAGAGTTCGGAAGCTAACCAACACCCTCAAATTCTAATACACAGGAAGCGGATAACATGTCTATGTATCCCCCTAATGAAAAATTAGGCAATATGACAACTCATTGCAGAGATGTGTATAGGTTCTGCCTTGGACCTACATACAATGAAGACAATGAAGGTTCTGCAAAGTGCTATTAGAAATCCAGGGTATATGTGAAAATATCGGGTTACACTACCCGATATGCCTAGTAGCAATATGAGGCGTAATAACTAAAACACTATAAGTCCCTTGAGATGAGAATGGTTTTGGATTTCAAACTTTGCAGGGATAAAGATGTAGCCTTATTCTCAATAAAAATACGAATGCCATGATAAAGATCCATATCGAGAGAAATAAATCTTAGTGAGCTTAACATATGACTGCTTATGGTATATGTCAGCGCGGTGTAGTAAACATCATCAACCACATAAAAGCTTTATTATTTGGGATGGTGGCGTAGTACTCTAGATTTGAATTGAGAGACGAGAATCAAGGGAAACTACTACTCCCATGATCCTAGAGGGTATAGTAGTTTCAGTGGGTCACACACATAGGAAATGATGCAAAATGTGGGCGTTGGTGCAATAACCACACCCCTCTGACTACACAGACAAGAAGAAGCCGTGTTATTTAGGCAGGCGCTCCGGACACGGAAAACGCCAATGGCAGGATATGCGGGATCCGAACAGGTTATCAGAAGGGCAGGTCCTTTGGAGTAGTAAGTCCTGCTTGAATGTGCTCCTACAAAACCAAGGTACTACTATCCACCTAATGACGGGGGCACGACATCCTAACGCTGTAGCATTTTACTTTTCTGCAGCGTTTACCTACACGGCTAGCCCCTTTCCCACTATCTGTGAGTAAAAAATGTTCAACCCAAATCGGGTAATGGCATACCCTGACATATTGTAAACAGAAATGATGACGAGTGAAACATGTAAAAAGTGGCAATTACGGAGTGTGTATATAGCTGTGTATATATGGTACCACTTAAACAACATGACAGTGGTTTTTAGGTCTCGCCTAGCGTTGCAGCGCATGCGCTGCTCGCGTTGCGAGTTCGTTTGTTTTTTGAAGTTGAAGTTGGAAGTGGGGTGGAAGTTCCGCCAATGCTTTTGATTGGCGTGCATCACACATTATGCTAAATGCTCGCTTTTGATTTAAAGTGAGGCTTGTTTGTACCCTCTCTGTCTCCTTTAGGCCCCGCTCATCCGGATTTGTACATGAGCACTCTTTCCACTTTGCTGACGAGCTGCGGCGCGGCACAGCAGTCCCAGGACGCCGTCAAGCAGGAGCCCGAGTGGAGCGATGGCGACCTCTCCTCCTTTTCTCTGTCCCTTTAAAGGCTGTGTCCTGCTGGCGGAGGCGATGCTCTGCGGCTCATTGTTTCTCTCCATGGAGCTCCTCTTCCCGTGTCTCCATTTCTCCGGCTTCTCCTTGCCTGCCCTGCCTCGCAGCCCCGCTGGTTTCCCCACGAACTCATCGTCTCCTAGGACTCTCCATCTTCAGTGCGCTGTGACACAGACGGCAATTACCTGAGATGGGCAGAAAGGGAGTGAGTGAGGGCAAGAGCTCCAGCAACGTGCAGAAGAAGCTCACTCGAGCGCAAGAGAAGGTGAGGGGCATGGAGTATGGCCGGGGCCTGGAGCAGTTGGTGGCAGAGAGCCTGGGGAGAGCGCAGGGGACAGCTGGCAATGACAGCACAGTGCATGCGGTCCTCAGGGGTGAGCTCAGCTGCTGCTTTGTTACCCATGGGGGCTGAACAACTTTCTGTTAGCGTTGCTCTCTATAATGCTATCATACCCCTATGCAACCTGTGTACATCGTAAACACAGCACCAAGACGCTGCTTGGCAGCTTATTGCACCATGCATGGCACCACAGCAAGGATGTAACGGGAATCATTGCAGCCCAAAGTAGCCAGCAACACACTGTCTGTCGCCTTTGCACACCGCTGTCTGTGTTCTAGCTCAGCCCGCTTCTCACCTTTCCTCTCCGCCTTTTCCCAGATGGCTTGATCGCCTCTGACATTCTTATATACTGTTGGTGTGTGTGACACTGTGTGTGTCTGTCTCTGTACAGTTCTATCACACACTCTTTGCACACCACATTCCTAAATATGAAGCAGTAACTCTGCGCCGATAGCCGCAGACTGTGACCTCTGAAGGGATTTTATAGCGCTTTATGGTGGATTCAGCTAAGCCCAGGCAATCTGGTGTGGGAAAGGTGTGGGCGACTGTCTCTGGGGGGGCTATATTCTCTCTTTGAGGGACAATAAATCGGCTTAATTGAGTCACCGGGCAACTCACTCCAGCCTCAAGCCCAGAGAATTTACGGGCCAGATAGACACCAAAACTCGAGCCAGCAGTTCCCCCTCACCCCTTCTACTCAGATCTAATCACACCCTACCCATTGCCCACCCCCTTCCCCCATCAGTCTGCTTTGATTTCACGAGCACCAGGAGCTCAAGTACAGCACTCTCTCTTCCCCAAACACAAGCTCCTTATAGCGCTTAGATGAGCATATAGCTTTTAAAGTGCATTATTTCTGATCCTGGTGTCCAGACACTCATGAGAGAAGTTTAACATGGTTATTATTGCAGAGAGGGACGGGTGGTTACACAGACTTAATGAGCAGCTGACATACTTGTATATTGTTGGTGTGTGTGACACTGTGTGTGTGTCTGTGTCCAGTTCTATCACACACTCTTTGCAAATGACATTACTGACTATGAAGTGGTAACTCTGCGTGGGGTGGTGCAGGCTGTGGCCTCTGATGGGGTTTTATGTTATGTTATGTTATGGAATGGTCTCTTTTATAGCGCACGGCTACTCCAAGGAGTGTCCCGGCACTTTGGCAAAGAGAACTGGAAAGAAGTACACAACACAGCAACTCACAGAGGGCCGAAAGATATTATTGGGAGAAGAGCCAAGTCTTCAACTCCTTTCTGAAAGAGAACAGGCTGTTGATTAGGTCTCGCCTGTCGATGCGCATGCGCATCGAGCAAGCGAGACTATGGGGGCTTATCCACTCTTTATCCACTGCAAGGAATCGTGGCGATTCCTTGCAGTGCCCGTGACTTTTAAGCTCAATGCGCATGCGCATTGAGCTTAAAAGCGCGTGCACGTCCGTCTTGTTTTACCCGCTCCGCCCCCTCCCCTTCCCGCGTGTCTCATTTCTCCTCCCCCCTCCCCTCTCCTCCGTCCGTCTTGTTTGTTTAATTTAACCCGCTCCGCCCCCTCCCCTTCCCGCCGTGTCGCATTTCTCCTCCCCCCTCCCCTCTCTTCCCTCCGTCTCGTTTGTTTAATTTAACCCGCTCCGCCCCCTCCCCTTCCCGCCGTGTCGCATTTCTCCTCCCCCCTCCCCTCTCTTCCCTCCGTCTTGTTTGTTTATTTTTTTTCTTCTCTGCCTCGTTAACCTGCCGTGTGCGTTTGTTTTGTTCTCCAATTAATGTTTTTTTGCAGGCAAAGGCCTCTCTCTTCGCCTTTGTGACGCGCAGCTCTGTGCCTCGTTAACCTGCCGTGTGCGTTTGTTTTGTTCTCCAATTAATGTTTTTTTGCAGGCAAAGGCCTCTCTCTTCGCCTTTGTGACGCGCAGCTTTGTTTCTCCTCTGGTCTCTGATGAACTAGCCCCGTGTCTCCTTTCTCCTCCTGCCTCCTGTGATGTGTGCATGCCCAATGCTTTTGTGTTAGTCCTCTTTCGGATGCCGTCTCTGCCCCTGTGTCTCCCCCTTTCTGTCTCGGAAGCTGACGCCCACCCAGTCTGTTTCCCTCTTGCCTCTGCACAGATTGTCTTTTCTTCCTCTCTTTTGCGCCCATGTGTCTGATGCACACATTTTGCTTTTTGTTGTCATCTTAATGTCTGTTTAGCTGAATTATTCCTATGCAGTTTTAAAGATGCATCAATAACTTGCAGTTGTTTTAATCCTTCTGCCTGACAAGCTGTCTTTACATGATCTGAGACTTTCCCCCCAAATGAATGGGTGATTTTAGGTGTGGCATTAGCCAAGACTTATTTCATTTTTAGTAAAATTGTATATAACATACTTACAAGGGTCTTCAGTCAGCCACCCCTCTCCATTGGTCCGCTGTTGTCATTCACTGCTCACTACAGCAGGGGGCGGTGGATCGAGCAGATCGAGACTGGATATGTTCACGGAGTTTCAGCAGTCCACCCTCTCACAAGGAGCGCATGCGCACACAAAGTAGTTCAGTTTTAGGCTTGAGGCTTCAATGGCGGAGTTTGTTTTTTTTTGTGCCCAGAAAATATATTTTTGCATTAAGGTAATTTAATTTTTACATAATGACGAGTGGCTGGGCACATCTTTCAACAATGGCGTTTTACCAAAGCAATGTAAACCAGCATTGGCAAAGCAAAAAGGCCAGACTTCTTAGCTTTTTCAGAACTGTTTTAGAACTGTGCTGGGTTTTAAACAGCAGAACTGTCAAGCATTGCTCTAGCAATATACATGGAGTTTGGTTTGGGCCTGCCTCTCTCAAACATTAGCTTACTTGACTAACTATTTACAGCTGTTGGCTGGAGACTGTCATGTCTGGGTTCATTATGATATTCCGAGCGTTAAAACATACACTGCCAAACGCGCCTTCACATCCTCACCCCCTCATCCTCACACACCCTCACTCACCCTCACCCTCACTCACCCTCAACCCCTCACCCTCACTCACCCTCACTCACCCTCACCCACACTCACCCTCACTCACCCTCAACCCCTCACCCTCACTCACCCTCACCCACACTCACCCTCACTCACCCTCAACGCCTCACCCTCACTCACCCTCAACCCCTCACCCTCACTCACCCTCAACCCCTCACCCTCACTCACCCTCACCCTCACTTACCCTCAACCCTTCACCCTCAACCCCTCACTCACCCTCACCCTCACTCACCCTCACAGACCCTCAACCCCTCAGCATCACCCTCACTCACCCTCACCCTCACTCACCCTCAACCCCTCACCTACCCTCACCCTCAACCCCTCACCCTCACCCTCACTCACCCTCAACACCTCACTCGCCCTCACCCTCACTCACCCTCAACACCTCAACCTCAACCCCTCACCCTCACCCTCACTCACCCTCACCCACCCTCACTCACCCTCACTCTCACTCACCCTCAACCCCTCACCCTCACTCACCCTCACTCACCCTCAACCCCTCACCCTCACTCACCCTCACCCACCCTCACCCTCAACCCCTCACCCTCACACAGTGCAATAGGTCTCAGACCATTTCAGTTGGAGATTTTAGAAATGTTTATGGCTTTTTTTATTTGTAATTCTTTAGCATTGGCTACAGGAAACAAAAATGCTAAACATTTACAAAAAAAAACCATAAACAATTCTAAAAGCACTAACTCTAATGGTGCGAGACCTATTGCATTTCCAATGCTTGTTTTTCTTAGGGAGACGGGGAGCTCGTTCCAGCTTCGAGGTGCCAAGTATCGGAAGGAGCGACCTCCAATACGAGCACGTCTGATGGAGGGAACAACAGCTTTGGCCAACAAGGCCGAGCATAGAGTCCTCCTAGGTGCGTAGAAGGCCATGCGCCTCCCAATGTATTTAGGGCCAATCAAATGAAGGGCCTTAAAAGCAAGGGTCAAAACCTTGAAAGTAATTCTCTTAGAGACAGGAAGCCAGTGCAGTCTCTTGAGCAGCTCTGAGGCTTTTGCCCTTCGATGAAGACCAAAAATGGCTCTTGCGGCAGAATTCTGCACGATCTGCAGACGTGCCAGAAGATATTTGGGCAGACCGAGGTAGAGGGCGTTCGCGTAGTCCAAACGCGAGCCTATCAAAGCCTGAACAATGATTTTTTTATGTTGCAGAGACAGCAGTGGAAGAAACTTCCGCAGCATTTTCAAAATGCCAAAGCATTTCCCCAACAGCCCAATGATCTGGGGTCTGAACGAGAGGCCGTCATCACACAAGACACCAAGATTTTTGGCTTTGGAAGAGGCAACGTCAGGAGGAAACATATCCTGAGGCCACCATGTCTTCCAACTGGGATCAGGCGGACATCCGAAAAAAAGCAACTCCGATTTATCTGAGTTGCATTTCTGACTGTTCCGCTGAAACCAGTCAAATAGCGCTTTATGGCAGATTCAGCGGAGCCCAGGCACACCCTTGTGTGGGAAAGGTGAGGGTGACTGTCTCTGGGGAGGTGATTTTTCTCTCTTTGAGGGACAATATTCTGCTTAATTGAGGCACCGGGAAACTCGCTCCAGCTCCAAGCCCAGAGAATGAAAGGCCCACACAGGGTTTTAAGTGTGCCGGGTCTCACCGGGTCTGAGCACCACCAGTTTTTTAAAGGGGGCTTCGAAACGGGTCTCTATCTGGCTCTGTTTTGTGCCCTGGCACAGGCGACTGCAGTGACAGCAAACTGCTGTCACTGCAGTCCGGAAAAAAACGAATTGCCTGTGTCACAGCACAATATAGAATCCAATAGAGACCCGTTTTGAGACAGCAGCACATCCATGTGCGCTGCTCACACTGCTCACTTCTCAATAGTGGAGAAGTTACAGCATGACGTCATGCCAGGTGAAGTTGTAGGAGAAGGGAAATCCTTTAAAGAGAGTCAGTTTCTCTCTGGATATCTCTTCTCTTATTGAAACTCAGGAGCAGCAACATTGTGGTGTCACCAGGGCTTTAAGAAGAAGCCTTTTCAATATTATATACAAGTCATAGATGCTGCTTATTTATCTTATGCAACTAACAACTATTGACAAAGCCAATAGTTGTGACTTGTTGTAGGTGTGATGTTACTTGTTGTATCATATATTTGGATGCAATGACAGAAACAGCAAAATACAAGTGGGGTGGCACACTATGCTAACCACATATTTTTTCGCTTAAGTGTTTTAAAGCCATGCCCTTAATTACATTGGACACGCCCCTTTGAGAGACCTCCCAGTTTTCTCATCCCACTTAAAGCCCTGGGCCCACATAACACCAAAAACCCACCCAGCAGCAACCCCTCACCCTTCTACTCAGATCTAATCACCTCCTACCCATCGCCGCCAACCCCACCTCCCCATCAGTCTGCTTTGATTTCAGGAGCACCAAAAGCTTGAGTATGCACTTCCTCTTCCCAAAACACAAGGGGCCTCATTTATGAGGCTGTGCGTCACTTTTACGCCGCCGGTGCGTCACTTTTTGTGGCGCACCAGTGGCGTAAAAAATGCGCCTCATTGCGCCATATTTACAAAGTGATGCATCTAGGTAGATGCGTCACTTTGTAAACCCCTGCACCACATTATACCTGTGCCAGGTATAATGTATGCAAGGGAGGCGTATTGACGCAAGGAAGGGTCGTAGAAGTGACGCAGTGAAATCTATGAGATTTCACTGCGTCACTTTTAGGACGCCGTTGCGTCAAAATCTTGCGCCTGCCTCACAGCAGGCGTAAGACTGACGCAGGCCCTTTCACATGGGGCTTGCCCCATGTGAAAGGACGCATTGCTGGAGTTGCGTCATTTTTGTGACACACTTCAGCAATGCGTCACTTTTGCGCTTACAGATACGTCAGAAATACTGACGTATCTGTAACTCCTTGCGACATGATGTGTCATACATTAAATATGACGCATCAGGAATGTAACAAGGAGTGCGCACTGAGAAGTGACGCATCTCTGCTTTCACGCAGCGTTGCGTCATTTCTCATAAATGAGGCCCAAGTTCCTTAAGCGCTTAGATAAGAAGTGCGTTTTTAAAGGTCATTATTCCTGATCTTCGTATGCAGTCACACTTGAGCAAAATTTAACAAGGTTATTATTGCAAAGAGGGCCGGGCCGTTACACGGACTTAATGCCCAGCTGGGGGCATACATCCAAGATTATACAGCGGTTCTATGAAGATTGCAGAGATTGTAGAAATGTATATTGACTGAAATAAGTGTGTGGAAATCTGCCATCCGACCCAAAGCACCCCATGCCAGCTGCCCTTTAGGAGGTCACCCCTGCACCCTCCCCCGTTACTCCCCCACCCCAGTGAAGCTCTTCTCTCTAACGGCTATTCAGTGTAATATCGCTTTTTGAACAAGCTCGCCTGTGGTGGTGCAAACTGCACCTGGAGTCACCCCAAGGACACCTCGTGGCATCACAGGGCGGGAGCTCGGGGTGCCCCAGGCCCTTTCTCCTACTGAGCGAGTCTGAAAGCTTCTGTTCGCTTCTGATTTTCCCCTGCCTTCCTTGCACACTTCTCTAGCTGTAAGACTCACTCTTCTCTGGACATGCCCAGCCTCATTCTAAAGCCACAGCGTTAAAACACTTTGCCCCATGTTTCCCTCTGCTTTTCTTTCTCCCATGCATTCTGACATCCTTTCTCCCTTGCTCTCTGCCTTCCCTTTGACTATGCACTCAGCCTTTCTTTCTCTCTCCCTATTTTCAGCATGGATAAGTAGCCATTCTAGGAAGCAACATTCAAAGGTATGTCACTGACATATCGCATATTTCCACTACACAACTTCACACCACGCCACACAATTTCACAACAAGCAATTCCAACCCAACACATCTCCCCCTTACACTTCCACCAACCCTATCAACTCTCCACTACACACCCACGGCCCCTCTCACTTCTCCCTCACACTGCCGCTACCCTTTCTCATCCCGCCCTCATGCCACTTATCACCTCTATACACTGCCTGCTCACACA
This sequence comes from Lissotriton vulgaris, assembly GCF_964263255.1. Lineage (NCBI taxonomy): Eukaryota > Metazoa > Chordata > Amphibia > Caudata > Salamandridae > Lissotriton > Lissotriton vulgaris. The sequence goes on from NC_141699.1 coordinate 993,593,921, forward strand.
TGCTAAGCTCAGTTTCTTTCCCGTGCCTTTTCAAGGTTTCCATCTCTCAACCCCATGCTCTTCTCCTCTTCTTAGGTTGTCTTCTGCGTGCGCTGGTCCTCCCTCTTCATAACTCATTTGCCTGCCCTCCCCTTCTTTCTCACAATCTCTCTGCTCCTCTACCTCACGTTCATTCACCACTGTTTGCACAAACTACCTATCTCTCCCTATCTTCCTTTCTATCTATTCTATGCAGCTCTCAGCCTTATCTATTCACCATTCCACACAATTCCACTACAAAAATACACTCCAGACCACACAATTCCACGTCACACAATTCCACAACAATTCCAATACAACCCACATAATTCCACTCCACACCACATACATCCACTCCTCTCCAAAACACAAAGGTTGTCACTTACAATGCCAATACCTCTTACTCTCCCAAATGCGAGACCTATTGCATTGCAAATGCTTGTTTTACTGTTGGAGTGCATGTATGTTTTAATTGGGATAAGGTACTCAGTGACATTTGAGTGCTGAAAATGGACGCATACTGCCAAAACTTTTAGGTGAGGTCAAACAGACCCGAAATTAGCTCTTCCTCATGATCACAGATCAAGGAGTGAGGGGAATATAAGCACACCAAGCATGTTGGGAGTGCTGAACAGAAAGATATGATGTAATGACTTGCATAAAATATGTGTCTTTTGTTTCCTCTCACATTTTGTTACAGGCGGAAGTTCTGCGAACATCTCAGATGGAGAGATAAGTAGTCCCTCCAATTTTTCACGAAGGAACAGCTTTCTATTCCTTCAACACAAATATATAGGAAAAATCCTTAACAAAATTCAGGGACGGAATTAAATTTTTGTTTTGCCCTGAAGAAAGCCCAGGACCGAGCAGGCTGCTAACAAGGGCTGAAACATGTTGGCATATTCTTAGGGTCATAGGACCATTATCTCCAAAAAAGACCCGCATTTTTACATATTTTTAATATCCGCTACGTCCCCGTGAATAATGGGATACCTGGGGAATGCAGTAGGATTTTTATCTTTAGACCACCTGGCCGACACCTCCTAAGCGCTCCCTGAAATACGGCAGAGCCCACCCTGACCTCTAGGAGTCAGGGTGAACCCGATGACGAAGCATGACACCAATAGGGTGTGTGAGGGTTAACTAACAAAAAGGAGTTGCCTCCTTTCCGCATTCAGCGGAGTATGCCACGTAAGTCTTATTTGAGCTAGATGGTTTTGGATACCTCACGGTAGTTGTTGCCCCATAGTTCACCAACAGCATTGTTGTCAGACTGCGGAAAGGGTGAAGGAATGTTTAAAAACTAACACTTTTAATAAATGCCTCTCAATGCAGTGATGTAATCCGGTGGTTCCCAAAGTGTGCGCCGCGGCGCCCCGGTGCGCCGTGATGAGAAGCCAGGGGTGCCGCGGCACCACCCAGGATGTGGCTCCTTTGTGCTGAACATGATCTCAGCCCTCGCCCTCTGCATTTAAATGGCTCAATTAAGAGCTCGGTGCGGTTGCGGAGAGTGCTGTGGACATTGCTTTATGGTTTGTTTCAGAGTTTAAGCAATGGTCTTTGTACCTGAATGAACGTCTTACCCTGTGCATTGTGTTTTTTGTTTGTGGTAAATACAAGTTACACAAAGCTCTGGTGCTTTCCATTTTA